>NC_041385.1:574170247-574269730 GCF_002162155.2 Triticum dicoccoides | reverse complement strand
GCCCGTCCTCCTGGCAGAGGAGGAAGGCGACAGGGGAGGGGGGGGCCAGGCGGCTGGGCCGCCTCCTGGCTGGGCCGGCCTGCTGCTGCTGGGCTGCGCAGGGGAGGGGAGGCCCAGGTAAGTCCTCCTTCCTTTTATTTCTGTTTTCTATTTTTTTCTGACATTTGTTTGATTTAATAAATATATCAAATCATTTAATTTTATTATGCCAATTTTTGTAGGGGCTAATGGTATTATTCCAGAGCTCTTGTATAATTGGCATAATTTTTGGACCATATTTCATATATATAGAAATATATCTCCAATGCAAATATTTATCGAATTAATCCAAATGGCCAAAATAATTATCCATGAGCTCCTAGAAATATTGTTTTGATTTTTTATCTCTGTCCAACATTTTTAGAGGGCATCATGAGCATTTTCTTGGACCCTTTTTGGAGAAATTTTTATTTGGGTCATTTTCAAAAATGATTCTGAGGGTTCCACCAATCCTCATTTCAAATTTAAATGAAATTTAAACATGATGCACAAATGACCAGCTAGTCTAGGTCATACCAGACTAGGGATGTGACACTTCGTAGAATATGTAGGAGCCAATATGAACATCCAGGTTCCACTATTGGTTATTGACTGGAAACAATTCTAGGTCATGTCTACATAGTTCTCGAACCCGTAGGGTCCGCACGCTTAAGGTTTCGATGATAGTTATATTATGAGTTTATGAGTTTTGACGTACCGAAGGAGTTCGGAGTCCCGGATGAGATCGGGGACATGACGAGGAGTCTCGAAATGGTCGAGACATAAAGATCGATATATTGGACGACTATATTCGGAGTTCGGAAAGGTTCCGAGTGATTCGGGTATTTTTCGGAGTACCGGAGAGTTACGGGAATTCGCCGGGAGAAGTATTGGGCCTTATTGGGCCATACGGGAAAGAGAGAGGGGCTGCCTAGGGCAGGCCGCGCGCCCCCAAGTCCTAGTCCGAATTGGACTAGGGGGAGGGGTCGCACCCCCTCCTTCCTTCCCTTCTCTCTTCCCTTTCCTTCTCTCCTACTCCTACTACATGGAAGGTCTCCTAGTTGGACTAGGAAAGGAGGGTGTCCTACTCCCGGTGGGAGTAGGACTCCTCCCTGGCGCGCCCTCCCTTGGCCGGCCGCCTCCTCCTCCCTTGCTCCTTTATATACGGGGGCAGGGGGCACCCCATGACACACAAGTTGATCTACGGATCGTTCCTTAGCCGTGTGCGGTGCCCCCCTCCACCATATTCCACCTCGGTCATATAGTCGCGGAGTTTAGGCGAAGCCCTGCGCCGGTAGAGCATCATCATCGTCACCACGCCATCGTGCTGACGGAACTCATCCCCGAAGCTTTGCTGGATCGGAGCCCGGGGATCGTCATCGAGCTGAACGTGTGCTGAACTCGGAGGTGCCGTACGTTCGGAACTTGGATCGGTCGGATCGTGAAGACGTACGACTACATCAACCGCATTGTCATAACGCTTCCGCTTACGGTCTACGAGGGTACGTGGACAACACTCTCCCCTCTCGTTGCTATGCCATCACCATGATCTTGCGCGTACGTAGGAAATTTTTTGAAATTACTACGTTGCCCAACAGTGGCATCTGAGCCATGTTTTGTGCGTAGATGTCATATGCACAAGTAGAACACAAGTGAGTTGTGGGCGATAGAAGACATACTGCTTACCAGCATGTCATACTTTGGTTCGGCGGTATTGTGAGATGAAGCGGCCCGGACCGACATTACGCGTACGCTTACGCGAGACTGGTTTCACCGTTACGAGCACTCATGCTTAAAGGTGGCTGGCGGGTGTCTGTCTCTCTCACTTTAGCTGAATCGAGTGTGGCTACGCCCGGTCCTTGCGAAGGTTAAAACAGCACTAACTTGATGAACTATCGTTGTGGTTTTAATGCGTAGGTAAGAACGGTTCTTGCTCAGCCCGTAGCAGCCACGTAGAACTTGCAACAACAAAGTAGAGGACGTCTAACTTGTTTTTGCAGGGCATGTTGTGATGTGATATGGTCAAGACGTGATGAGATATAAGTTGTTGTATGAGATGATCATTTTTTGTTGAAGTTATCAGCAACTGGCAGAAGCTCTATGGTTGTCTCTTTGTTGCATAAGATGCAAGTGCCAAATAATTGCTTTACTTTATCGCTATGCGATAGCAATAGTTGCAAGAGCAATAGTTGGCGAGACGACCATGTGACGACACATTGATATAGATCAAGATGATGAAGATCATGGTGTCGTGCCAGTGACGATAGAGACCATGACAGTACTTTGGAGATGGAGATCAAAGGCGCAAGATGATCATGGCCATATCATGTCACATATTTTGATTGCATATGATGTTTATCTGTTATACATCTTATTCTGTTTTGTTTGACGGTAGCATTATAAGATGATCTCTCACTAATTATCAAGAAGTGTTCTCCCTGAGTATGCACCGTTGCCAAAGTTCGTCGTGCCTAGACACCACGTGATGATCGGGTGTGATAAGCTCTATGTCCATCTACAACGGGTGCAAGCCAGTTTTGCACACGTAGAATACTCAGGTTAAACTTGACGAGCCTAGCATATGCAGATATGGCCTCGGAACACGGAGACCGAAAGGTCGAGCGTGAATCATATAGTAGATATGATCAACATAATGATGTTAACCATTGAAAGCTACTCCATTTCACGTGATGATCGGTTATGGTTTAGTTGATTTGGATCACGTGATCACTTAGAGGATTAGAGGGATGTCTTTCTAAGTGGGAGTTCTTAAGAAATATGATTAATTGAACTTAAATTTATCATGAACTTAGTCCTGGTAGTATTTTGCAAATTATGTTGTAGATCAATATCTTGCGTTGTTGCTTTCAAATGTTTATTTTGATATGTTCCTAGAGAAAATTGTGTTGAAAAATGTTAGTAGCAATGATGCGGTTTGGATCCGTGATCTGAGGTTTATCCTCATTGCTGCGCAGAAGAATTATGTCCTTGATGCACCGCTAGGTAACAAACCTATTGCAGGAGCAGATGCAGACGTTATGAACGTTTGGCTAGCTCAATATAATGACTACTTGATAGTTTAGTGCACCATGCTTAACGGCTTAGAATCGGGACTTCAAAGACGTTTTGAACGTCATGGACCATATGAGATGTTCCAGGAGTTGAAGTTAATATTTCAAGCAAATACCCGAGTTGAGAGATATGAAGTCTCCAACAAGTTCTATAGCTAAAAGATGGAAGAGAATCGCTCAACTAGTGAGCATGTGCTCAGATTGTCTGGGTACTACAATCGCTTGAATCAAGTGGGAGTTAATCTTCCAGATAAAATAGTGATTGACAGAATTCTCTAGTCACCATCACCAAGTTAGTAGAACTTCGTGATGAACTATAATATGCAAGGGATAACGAAAACGATTCCCAAGCTCTTCGTGATGCTAAAATCGATGAAGGTAGAAATCAAGAAAAACATCAAGTGTTGATGATAAACAAGACCACTAGTTTCAAGAAAAGGGCAAAGGGAAGAAGGGGAACTTCAAGAAGAACGGCAAGCGAGTTGCTGCTCAAGTGAAGAAGCCCAAGTCTGGTCCTAAGCCTGAGACTAATTGCTTCTACTACAAAGGGATTGGTCACTGGAAGCGGAACTACCCCAAGTGCTTGGCGGATAAGAAGGATGACAAAGTGAACATAAGTATATTTGATATACATGTTATTGATGTGTACTTTACTAGTGTTTATAGCAACCCCTCAGTATTTGGTACTAGTTCAGTTGCTAAGAGTAGTGACTCGAAACGGGAGTTGCAGAATAAACAGAAACTAGTTAAGGGTGAAGTGACGATGTGTGTTGAAAGTAGTTTCAAGATTGATATGATCATCATCGCACACTCCCTATACTTTCGGGATTAGTGTTGAACCTAAATAAATGTTATTTGGTGTTTGCGTTGAGCATGAATATGATTTGGTCATGTTTATTGCAATACAGTTATTCATTTAAAATCAGAGAATAATTGTTGTTCTGTTTAAATGAATAAAACCTTTGATGGTCATACACCCAATGAAAATAGTTTGTTGGATCTCGATCGTAGTGACACACATTTCATAATATTGATGCCAAAAGATGCAAAGTTGATAATGATACTGCAAATTATTTGTGGCACTGCCGTTTAGGTCATATTGGTGTAAAGCGCATGAAGAAACTCCATGCTGATGGGATTTTGGAATCACTTGGTTATGAATAATTTGGTTCTTGTGAACCGTGCCTTTTGGGCAAGATGACTAAAACTCCGTTCTCCGGAATAATGGAACAAGCTACTGACTTATTGGAAATAATACATACCGATGTATGCGATCCAATGAGTGTTGATGCTCGTGGCAAGTATCGTTATTTTGTGACCTTCACAAGATGATTTGAGCAGATATGGGTATATCTACTTGATGAAACATACGTCTGAAATAGTTGAAAGGTTCAAAGAATTTCAGAGTGAAGTGGAAAAATCATCATAACAAGAAAATAAAGTTTCTGCGATCTGATCGCGGAGACGAATATTTGAGTTACGAGTTTGGTCTTCAATTAAAACAATGTGGAATAGTTTCACAGCTCACGCCACCTGGAACACCACAACGTTATGGTGTGTCCGAACATCGTAACCGCACTTTATTGGATATGGTGCGATCTATGATGTCTCTTATCGGTTTTACCACTATCGTTTTGGGGTTGTGCATTAGAGACAGCTGCATTCACGTTTAAAAGGGCACCATCTAAATCCGTTGAGACGACACCGTATGAACTATGGTTTAGCAGTAAACCTAAGCTGTCGTTTCTTAAAGTTTGGGGCTGTGATGCTTATGTGAAAAAGTTTCATCCTGATAAGCTCAAACCCAAATCGGAGAAGTGTGTCTTCATAGAATACCCAAAGGAAACTGTTGGGTACACCTTCTATCACAGATCCGAAGGCAAGATATTCATTGCTAAAAATGGATCCTTTCTAGAGAAGGAGTTTCTCTCGAAAGAAGTGAGTGGGAGGAAAGTAGAGCTTGATAAGGTAATTTGTACCTTCTCCTGAATTGGAAAGTAGTTCATCACAGAAATCAGTTCCAGTGATTCCTACACCAATTAGTGAGGAAGCTAATGATGATGATCATGAAACTTCAGATTAAGTTACTACAGAAACCTCGTAGGTCTTCCAAAGAACAGTCCGCACCAGAGTGGTACGGTAATCCTATTCTGGAAGTCATGTTACTAGACCATGATGAAACTACGAACTATGAGGAAGCGATGATGAGCCCAGATTCCGCGAAGTGGCTTGAGGCCATGAAATCTGAGATATGATCCATGTATGAGAACAAAGTGTAGACTTTGATTGACTTGCCCGATGATTGGTGAGTCATTAAGAATAAATGGATCTTCAAGAGGAAGACGGACGCTGATAGTGTTACTATCTACAAAGCTAGAATTGTCGCAAAAGGTTTTTGACAAGTTCAAGGTGTTGACTACGATGAGAGTTTTTCACTCGTATCTATGCTTAAGTCTAACTGAATCATGTTAGCAATTGCCGCATTTTATGAAATCTGGCAAATGGATAAACAAAACTGCATTCCTTAATGGGTTTCTTAAAGAAGAGTTGTATATGATGCAACCAGAAGGTTTTGTCGATCCGAAAGGTGCTAACAAAATGTGCAAGCTCCAGCGATCCATCAATGGACTGGTGCAAGCATCTCGGAGTTGGAATATGCGCTTTGATAAGTTGATCAAAGCATATAGTTTTATACAGACTTGTGGTGAAGCCTGTATTTACAAGAAAGTGAGTGGGAGCACTACAACATTTCTGATAAGTATATGTGAATGACATATTGTTGATCGGAAATAATGTAGAATTATTCTGCAAAGCATAAAGGAGTATTTGAAAGGAGTTCTTTAAAAAAAGACCTCAGTAAAGCTACTTACATATTGAGCATCAAGATCTATTGAGATAGATCAAGACGCTTGATAAGTTTTTCAATAAGTACATACCTTGTCAAGATTTTGATGTAGTTCAAAATGGAACAGTCAAAGAAAAGTTCTTACCTGTGTTGCAAAGGTATGAAATTGAGTAAGACTCAAATCTCGACCACGATAGAAAATAGAAAAGAGAATGAAAGTCATTCCCTATGCCTCAGTCATAGGTTCTATAAAGTATGCTATGCTATGTACCAGACCTATTGTATACCTTGCTCTGAATTTGGCAAGGGAGTACAATAGTGATCTAGGAGTAGATCACTGGACATTGGTCAAAATTATCCTTAGTGGAATAAGGATATGTTTCTCGATTATGGAGGTGACAAAAGGTTCGTCGTAAAGGGTTACGTCGATACAAGTTTTGGCACTGATCCAGATGACTCTAAGTCTTAATCTGGATACATATTGAAAGTGGGAGCAATTAGCTAGAGTAGCTCTGTGCAGAGCATTGTAGACATAGAATATTTGCAAAATACATATGGCTCTGAATGTAACAGACCCGTTGACTAAGCTTCTCTCACAAGAAAAACATGATCACACCTTAGTACTCTTTGAGTGTTAATCACATAACGATGTGAACTAGATTATTGACTCTAGTAAACCCTTTGGGCGTTGATCACATGACGATGTGAACTATGTGTGTTAATCATATACAGATATGAATATTGATGTTAAATCACATGGCGATGTGAACTAGATTATTGACTCTAGTGCAAGTGGGAGACTGGAGGAAATATGCCCTAGAGGCAATAATAAAGTTATTATTTATTTCCTTATTTCATGATAAATGTTTATTATTCATGCTAGAATTGTATTAACTAGAAACATAATACATGTGTGAATACATAGACAAACATAGTGTCACTAGTATGCCTCTACTTGACTAGCTCATTAATCAAAGATGGTTATGTTTCCTAACCATAGACATGTGTTGTCATTTGATTAATGGGATCACGTCATTAGAAGAATGATGTGATTGACTTGACCCATTCTGTTAGCCTAGCACTTGATCGTTTAGTATGTTGCTATTGCTTTCTTCATGACTTATACATGTTCCTGTAACTATGAGATTATGCAACTCCCGTTTATCGGAGGAACACTTTGGGTGCTACCAAACGTCACAACGTAACTGGGTTATTATAAAGGAGTACTACAGGTGTCTCCAAAGGTACATGTTGGGTTGGCGTATTTCGAGATTAGGTTTTGTCACTCCGATTGTCGGAGAGGTATCTCTGGGCCCTCTTGGTAATACACATCACTTAAGCATTGCAACTAATGAGTTAGTTGTGGGATGATGTATTATGGAACGAGTAAAGATACTTGCCGGTAATGAGATTGAACTAGGTATTGGATACCGACGATCAAATCTCGGGCAAGTAACATACCGATGACAAAGGGAACAACGTATGTTGTTATGCGGTTTGACCGATAAAGATCTTCATAGAATATGTAGGAGCCAATATGAACATCCAGGTTCCACTATTGGTTATTGACCGGAAACAGTTCTAGGTCATGTCTACATAGTTCTCGAACCCGTAGGGTCCGCACGCTTAAGGTTTCGATGACAGTTATATTATGAGTTTATGAGTTTTGATGTACCGAAGGAGTTCGGAGTCCCGGATGAGATCGGGGACATGACGAGGAGTCTCTAAATGGTCGAGACGTAAAGATCGATATATTGGACGACTATATTCGGAGTTCGGAAAGGTTCCGAGTGATTCGGGTATTTTTCGGAGTACCAGAGAGTTACGGGAATTCGCCGGGAGAAGTATTGGGCCTTATTGGGCCATACGGGAAAGAGAGAGGGGCTGCCTAGGGCAGGCCGGCGCGCCCCCAAGGCCTAGTCCGAATTGGACTAGGGGGAGGGGCCGCACCCCCTCCTTCCTTCCCTTCTCTCTTCCCTTTCCTTCTCTCCTACTCCTACTACATGGAAGGTCTCCTAGTTGGACTAGGAAAGGAGGGTGTCCTACTCCCGGTGGGAGTAGGACTCCTCCCTGGCGCGCCCTTCCTTGGCCGGCCGCCTCCTCCTCCCTTGCTCCTTTATATACAGGGGCAGGGGGGCACCCCATGACACACAAGTTGATCTACGGATCGTTCCTTAGCCGTGTGCGGTGCCCCCCCTCCACCATATTCCACCTCGGTCATATCATCGCGGAGTTTAGGCGAAGCCCTAGGCCGGTACAGCATCATCATTGTCACCACGCCGTCGTGCTGACGGAACTCATCCCCGAAGCTTTGCTGGATCGGAGCCCGGGGATCGTCATCGAGCTGAACGTGTGCTGAACTCGGAGGTGCCGTACGTTCGGTACTTGGATCGGTCGGATCGTGAAGACGTACGACTACATCAACCGCGTTGTCATAACGCTTCCACTTACGGTCTACGAGGGTACATGGACAACACTCTCCCCTCTCGTTGCTATGCCATCACCATGATCTTGCGTGTACGTAGGAATTTTTTTGAAATTACTACGTTCCCCAACACCCAATTCGAGCCGGGATTGCCACCTATAGCGGCGGAGAGCAGGCGGAGAGCGTCCCCGATCCCTCCCAAGGAGAGAGGGTATGCCTAATCCCTTATTTAATAAGAGGACTCGGATTTCCAATTCATCCGTTTCTCCGAGGGCTGCTGGAGTTTTACGGCCTCCAGCTACACAACCTCACGCCTGCCTCCGTACTACATATTGCGGGCTTCGTGGGCCTCTGCGAGCTGTTTTTGGGCATCGAGGCCCATTTCACGCTGTGGAAGAGGTTGTTCTGCCTTGTGCCCTGCTCTCAGGAGGGGTCAATTTATCATGTGGGTGGAGCCGAACTATGGCGCATCATCGGGACCGGATATCTATCCGGAACCCCAAAGAAGGCGTCCGAGGACTAGCCTTCGGAATGGTTTTATATGGACGACGTCCCCCTGCCGGACCCTGTACGGACTGGCCTCCCTGAGTTCAATAACGCTCCCTTGAAGAAACGCCTGAGCTGGCGCCCACGGAACCCTCAGAGGGAAACTGGCAGGGACGTCCTTTACCTGATGAGCCGGATACGGTTGCTGGCTCATTCCAGACTGACCATGATTGAGGTCATGGCCACATGCATTATGCGAGGGGTGCAGCCGCTTCAGTACAGAGGCCACCCCATGTGGGATTTCAACGGGGAGGACGACGCCACCCGGTGCGGTCGCAAGGGGCCGGATTTGGCTGCCACTCTAACGAATATCTTATCCGCTTTGTACAAGGGAGAAGAAGAGGAATTCCTCCGTGTCAACCCACGGGGCGGATTCTCCATGTACAGTCCTCCAAGCTGGGTGAGCGAACATTTTTCACTTGCCTACCTGTTTTCAAATTCCCACAATTGAGTACTTAGTCTAGCAATTTTAACGCAGGAGCTGCGCCAGACTGTGAAGGAGATAAACAGCCCTCCTCCACAACCCGAGGACCCGGAACGGTCCCTCGATCCGGACTCCCAAGAGGACCCGGACTTATGTGTGGAGCTAATTGATGGGGTGTTTCATCAATTGAGTAAGGACAATACCTTAGTGGCCATTACGGCCGACTATCCCGGACTACTTCCGGCCTCAAAGGTAACCGAGACCGAAGTCCCAGTACTTTCAAGAGGATCCATCCATGCCCTATTTTGATTGCCGTAAACCAATAGTGTTTCGTTTTGCAGGGGAAATCCTTGAGGCGGAGGGCCGAGCCCGCGGTGGGTAGCCAACAAAGGCCGTTGAAGCTAGGCGGGCTGAAAAGAAGTGCGGACCGGATCGAGATTTCGGCGCAATGGTACGACGTGCAATTTTGACGCCTAGGGTTTATGCCCTCAAGTCACACTAACGCTCATGCTCTCCTCAGGAAGAAGAGCGCGCGCTGGACTATATCCACCAGCCAGGCTTCAAGGCCGGGTCCGGAAGCGGAGGCGAACACGGGGCGCGCACCGGACGTTCCTCCGACAGAGGACGTGGATGGGCTATCTGCCACAAATTCAGAGGTGGAGAGTGCCATGAACCACAGGCGTCGCCGGACTGTTCTTCGTGACACATGTTTTTCCCAAGAGGCGTTGGACGCCTTTAATACGGGAGATGCGTACCTCCGTGCCGCTCAAAATGGTCTAGCCATAGCCATAGAGCAGTATGTGAAAGACATACGGGTGAGTAAATCTGATGGTTATATATGTCAGTAGCCCCCGAGACTTGAAACAGTTAAGATAACTGATTTAAGGATCATATGATATGCAGGATCTTACAAAAAAGAATACGCAACTGTCCCAGGAGCTGGAAGAGTGCAAGGCCCAACTTGAGGCCGCACTGGCCGCTTCAGAGAGTACCAAGGGGACTCCCTCAGGTAATATATGCTTCGAAAGGTAATTCTGTTGTGACGTGCGGCATGTGTGCAATTCTGACAATAACTGTGCAGATGGGGCCGGATTGAATCCGGATAAGCAACAACTCCTGTGCCAGTTAAAGGCCGGCGAAAGCGTGCTGATGAGGGTGAGGCAAGAGAAGTACAAGCTTCAAGACACCAACACCCAGCTGGGCGAGGAACTGAAGGATGTTCGTGCTTAGCTGTCTGATTCCGTAAAGGAGAATTGGCGACTTCGACGCGGCATTTTTAGTAAGTGCTTAAACGATTCTTCAAAAAAGAGTTCGGCGAGGAAGTCGATTAACAGAGCTATGTCTCCAGATATGCTGACAGGTCGGCCCGCGAAGGAAATGCCCGGTTCTGCGGGGGATCTTCTCCCCGAGCTATTGCAACTGCACGAACGAGTTCGGCAGGCGATGCAAGGCGTCGTCCAGGCTTTGTGGCCATCCCTCTCCCTGCCTGAAGGCCTTGAAGAGCTTGCAGAGAAGCTGAAGGGAGTGCGGCAGCGCTTCCGCTTATGGAAGATATCGACCTACCGTCAAGGCGCCAGGGAGGCCTGGGCCATGGTGAAGACGCGGTACACAAAGGCTGAACCAAACCACATGGCCGAAGTCGGCCCTTTAGGGCCCGACGGGAAGGAGATCCATGTCAGTTTAGTGTATGGCCAGGTAGAGCTGGCTGCCAAGTATTCCCAATAGGACTGTAAATTAGACAGCCTGTTGGATGGTATTGAAGAAGAATATACCCAGTCAAATTGACTATGTAATTTAAAATGACATATAAAATGCCTTCTAGCCGGATTGTAGATCGTTTGTCATTGCGGACCTTTTCGCTTCAACCTCTGGACCCGATAGTCCAGAGTGTGTCCGAATACCCTCTCGGTTATGTAAGAACCGGGGCATGCATGGAGACCAGGCATAGGGGTCATAAGTGCTTTAGCAGACAAGTGCCCAACTAGTTATGTTATATTACATGGTTAGTAAGAAACATCTTCCAGGGAGAATAGTTCCGTTAGGGGTTCCTTTCCCTGGGAGGCATGCCCTAAAGTGCATGTCCGGACTGTGTAGAAAAGCAGAAAAGCATCTGGGGGCAGATAAATAAACAAGTGAAAAGTCATCTTTTAGTTCGCCGACCGAATATTCCCTTAAGAATGCTAGCTTTCGGCTTCACCCAGTCTGAGGTACACATTCGGCTGACCCGGCAGTAACAATCGTAGAGGTGCTCCTTTTACCACCTAGCCAAACAAACGGGGACGTAGGGGTAAGCACAGGAGCCAGGCAACCCATCTTGGCCAAAACTTAAGTCATATCGATGCATATAATGGTGCATAAAAGGTTCATGCGGAAGTGTCACACATGTTTTGGGCATGAAGCCCGTGTATATAAGCTTCTGATAAAGAAGCCCCCAGGTATAATGAGCGCGGGTGGCGCGTCAATTATGTGCGAACAATCGCGCAGGCAAGCCCCTAAAGGCTTGGGAGAAAGAAGGGAGGAAGGAGGAGAAAAATACCTGGCAGCTAAATTAAAAATGGGAAGGTGACAGAGGAAGGAGACGAACACAGATTCCGGCGCTAGGCGTAGAATCTTCGTAGGCGTGCTGCGTTCCATGGGTTCCGCTCGAGTCGGTTGTCCGATGCATTTCGTAGACGGTACGCTCCACCAGTCAGGACTTGGTCTATTATGAAGGGACCCTCCCATTTGGGCTTGAGTTTGTCCTTTTTCTTGTCCGGAAGGCGTAGAACTAGTTCGCCAACATTGTAAGTTTTGGCCCATACTTCTCTGCTTTGATATCTTCGAGCCTGCTGTTGATAGGATGCGGAACGGGCCTTTGCCACGTCGCGCTCCTCTTCCAAGGCGTCCAAGCTATCCTGCTGATCGAGCTCGGCTTCTCTTTCTTCGTACATGCGCACGCGAGGTGAGTCATGAATTATGTCGCAGGGCAGGACTGCCTCTGCGCCGTATACCATAAAAGATGGTGTGAATCCGGTAGTGCGATTCGGCGTGGTCCACAGCCCCCGGAGTACAGAGTCAAGCTCCTCTACCCAGTGCGTGTTAGATTCCTTGAGGGATCGCACTAATCTGGGTTTGATGCCGCTCATGATTAGACTGTTGGCTCGCTCGACTTGACCGTTAGTTTGTGGGTGATAGACTGAAGCATAATCGAGCTTAATGCCCATGTTTTTGCACCAGAGTTTAACTTCATCGTCCGTAAAGTTTGTGCCGTTGTCAGTAATGATGCTGTGGGGGACGCTGTAACGGTGTACAACCCCGGATAGGAAGTCTATCACCGGTCCGGATTCGGCCGTCTTAACAGGCTTGGCCTCTATCCATTTGGTGAATTTATCCACCATGACCAGTAGATATTTTTGCTTGTGGGTTCCTCCTTTAAGGGGTCCAACCATGTCAAGCCCCTAGACCGCAAAAGGCCAGGTGATGGGTATGGTTTGTAGGGCGGTAGGCGGCATGTGGCTTTGATTAGCGAATAATTGGCAACCGACGCATCGCTGGACTAAGTCCTGAGCGTCTGCCCGGGCTGTCGGCCAATAAAATCTGGTACGGAAGGCCTTGCTCACAAGGGCTCGGGCTGCGGCGTGGTGCCCGACGAGTCCAGCGTGAATTTCCGCCAGAAGGTTCCGCCCTTCCTCTTCGGAGATACACCTTTGAAGGACTCCGGTGGTGCTTTTCTTATAAAGTTCTCCTTCGTGGACTTTATAGGCTTTAGATCGCCGCACTATGCAGCATGCCTCATTTTGGTCCTCGGGGAGTTCCTTCCTAGTTAAGTAGGCTAAGAATGGTTCTGTCCATGGGGCAATTACTGCCATTATTACGTGGACTGAGGGTGTGACTTCATTGATGGAGTCTTCCATTGTGTCAGGGTGTTCGGGGTCAGGTGATGCGGCCTGGTTCGGATTGTTAATTCCGGATTCTCCTTCCCATTGTACGGATGGCTTGAATGGCCTTTCCAGGAAAATGTTGGGGGGGACTGCATCGCGCTTTGCGCCAATGCGTGCCAGGACGTCTGTTGCCTGATTATTTTCCCGGGCTATATGGTGGAATTCCAACCCTTCGAACCGAGCTGACATATTTACGACGGCGTTGCGATAAGCTGCAATTTTCGGATCTTTGGCGTCAAAGTCTCCGTTTATTTGGGATATCACAAGGTTCGAATCCCCACGCACCTCTAGGCGTTGAATGCCCATGGAGACAGCCATCCGGAGGCCATGTAGAAGGGCCTCATATTCGGCTGCATTGTTGGAGTCCGTATACATTATCTGCAGTACATATTGGACTGTATCTCCTGTTGGGGACATCAGGACGACGCCAGCCCCCAGACCCGCCAGCATTCTGGAGCCGTCAAAGTGCATGGTCCAGTTGGAATATGTGCCGTACTCTTTAGGGAGTTCGGCTTCAGTCCATTCAGCGACAAAGTCGGCCAAGGCTTGCGACTTGATGGCTCGCCATGGCTTATATGTTATGTCAAACGTGAGGAGCTCAATGGCCCATTTTGCAATCCGGCCCGTTGCGTCGCGGTTGTTTATGATATCGTTAAGAGGTGCTTCGGAGGCTACTGTTATCGAACACTCTTGAAAGTAGTGTCTTAGCTTCCGGGATGCCATGAATATTGCGTATGCTATTTTTTGGTAATGCGGGTACCTGGACTTGCATGGAGTGAGGACAGTGGACACGTAGTACACTAGTTTCTGGACAGGGAATTTGTGTCCGTCCATTTCTCGTTCGACGACGAGGACTGCGCTTACAACTTGGTGAGTTGCCGCGGTGTATAACAACATTGGTTCACCGATGTTTGGCGCGGCCAGGACAGGGTTTGTTGCCAGTATGGCTTTTATTTCTTCGAGTCCGGCCGTGGAGGCATCTGTCCACTCGAAGTGTTCGGTGCGCCGGAGGAGGCGGTAAAGGGGTAATGCCTTTTCCCCCAAGCGGGAGATGAAGTGGCTCAGAGCCGCCATGCATCCAGTCAATTTTTGTATTTGCTTGAGATCTCTTGGAATATCCAATTGTGACAGAGCTTGGATTTTGGCTGGGTTTGCTTCAATTCCTCTATGGATGCAATGAAGCCCAAGAGCTTTTCGGCTGGTACGCCGAAAACGCATTTTTCCGGGTTAAGCCTAATGTCATATGTTCGGAGGTTATCCAACGTGAGCCTCAAGTCATCTATTAGAGTTTAGACGTGTTTGGTTTTGACGACCACGTCATCCACGTACGCTTCAACCGTTTTGCCGATCTGGTTGGCCAGACATGTTTGAATCATGCGCTGATATGTTGCACTGGCATTTTTGAGCCCGAAGGGCATTGTGTTGAAGCAGAATGGGCCGTATGGGGTGATGAATGCCGTTGCGGCTTGGTCTGACTCTGCTATCTTGATTTGGTGGTAGCCAGAGTATGCATCAAGGAAACACAATGAATCGTGTCCTGCAGTGGCGTCGATGATTTGATCAATGCGGGGGAGGGGGAAGGGATCCTTTGGGCAGGCCTTATTGAGGTCTTTGAAATCGACGCATAGGCGCCAGGATTTGTCCTTCTTTGGTACCATTACCAGGTTTGCTAGCCAGTCCAGATGTTTATCTCTGATGAATCCGGCTTCCAGTAGTTTGGCTAGCCCTCTCCCATGGATTGTCTCTTAGGTTTGGAGAAACGCCGAAGAGTCTGCTTAACGGGCTTGAATCCTTTTAGGATGTTCAGGCTGTGCTCGGCCAGCCTGCGTGGGATTCCTGGCATGTCTGAAGGGTGCCAGGCAAAAATGTCCCAATTTTCTCGTAGGAAGTCTCTGAGTGCGGCGTCTACATCAGGGCTTAGCTGTACCCCGATGGAGGCCGTTTTTGTAGTGTCCGTTGGATGGACTTGGAACTTGACTATTTCGTCTGCCGGCTTGAAGGAGGTGGACTTGGATCTTTTGTCGAGTGTCACGTCATCCTTGTCCATCATGGAGCGCAACACGATTAGTTCCTCGGCCGCCAGGGCTTCGGATAATGTCTCTAGGGCCAGTGCGGCTGTCTTGTTTTCGGCGCGGAGCTCTATGTCCGGATCACTAGCAAGAGTGATGATTCCGTTGGGTCCGGGCATTTTGAGCTTCATGTACCCGTAATGGGGTATAGCTTGAAAAATTGTGAATGCTTCTCGCCCTAACAGAGCGTGGTATCCGCTGCTGAACGGGGCCACTTGAAATGTGACCTCATTGGATCTGTAATTATCCGGCATGCCGAACACCACATCCAGTGTGATTTTCCCTGAACAGCACGCTTCCCGGCTGGGGATTATTCCTCTAAAGGTTGTGTTGCTTCACTCAATGCGGCTCCAGTCTATTTCCATTTTTCGCAGGGTTTCCTCATAGATGAGGTTCAATCCGCTGCCACCGTCCATGAGTACCTTTGTAAGCCGGAAGCCGTCCACTGTCGGACTAAGGACCAGTGCGGCTGGTGCTCGGGCTGTCCGGAATTTAGGTTCATCACTGGCATTAAAGGTAATAGCCGTGTCGCTCCATGGGTTTATTGTCGCTACTTGGTAGACTTTGGTAAGGCCGGGGAGCGTTCATTTCCTCGCATTGTTTGATGCGAAAGTCTCGAAGACTGTTGACACCGTGCTGGTGTTTCTGGGGCGGTGTTCTGCGGATTCTGGAGTTAGAAGCTCCTCGCCACTTCTGGCCACCTGCCGGAGTATCCAACATGCTCTAAGGCTATGAGTTGGTGTGACTTCCTCTGTACTATGAATTTTACAGGGTCCATTGAGCCATCCCTCCAGTACGGTTCCATACCCTATAGAGGGTTTTTGTTTTTTGCTGTGTGGCCCAGGTGCCTGGCGATAATGCGCCCTTTTGTTTTGGACTGGGATTGAATTCAGGGTCGGATTGTCCCAGAATTTTGTTTCGGTTTTTCGAACGCTTTCTGTCGCACAGTACTTTCGTACTACGGATGTCAAGTCGGCGGAGCGTGTAATTTCACGGCGACTTATGGCGTTGAGGATTCCGATGTCCGTGCAGTTGTTACAGAAGAATGAAATTGCATCCCTCTCGCGGTAGTCTTTTATCATGTTCATAACCAGGAGGAATCTGGCCCAGTAATGGTGTACTGTTTCCCCGGGCTCCTGCCAAATTTGGGATAGATCCCTTATATTTGGGTGGGCGGGTGGTTTTAAATCCGGAACCTCGCCCGATCTAAGACTCAGGGGCCAAGAAATTTCCGAACTCAGAAGCTTGTTTTGTTGGACGTTATTCAATGAATCAGGCCTGCTGCCTGACTTTAGGTTCAGGGCTTGGGCGACGTCCTCCTCTCCGCGGATGTCCGGCTTGGAGGGATCAGGAATCCAGACATATCTGGTCCTTAGGATGGGCGAAGATTCGCCGCATTGTTCCTCCACCACTTCAACATGGTGGGTGACCTGGGGAGAGTCAATCTCTCTCTGACCGGGTTTAAACCCAATCTGGCTGTAATCTGTAGCGACTCCCAGGGCGGTGATGCGATCCAAGATCTCGTTTAAGGAAGAGAGCTCCATCGGATCTAACTGCTCGACAAGTTCCGAGCTGATGTGGAGATCGCTTTCGATGACCCGAGAGGTCATCGTCGGCGCGGCGGCCGAATAGGCGGTCATCAAAAAACTGCCTAGCCGGAGAGTTTGGCCGACAGCCAAGGCTCCTTTAGCAACAGCGCCGTCTTTAAAGACGGGGTGCGGCATCCTTCCTGACGGTGACGACACAGAGGAACTCTCAATGAAAGCACCAATGTCGGTGTCAAAACCGGCAGATCTCGGGTGGGGGGTCCCGAACTGTGCGTCTAGGCGGATGGTAATAGGAGACAAGGGACACGATGTTTTACCCAGGTTCGGGCCCTCTCGATGGAGGTAAAACCCTACTCCTGCTTAATTAATATTGATGATATGGGTAGTACAAGAGTTGATCTACCACGAGATCAGAAAGGCTAAACCCTAGAAGCCAGCCTATGGTATGATTGTTGTTCATCCTACGGACTAAAACTCTCCGGTTTATATAGACACGGAGAGGGCTAGGGTTACACAGAGTCGGTTACAATGTGTCGTGGATTTGTCACGGCAGATGTCCTAGTGAAAGGACTTAGTCGTGGAGCCATCGCTACAAGTTTACTTGAAGGGGTTAAAGCGGACACAAAGACACGAGGGTTTTATACTAGTTCGGCCCCTTCGATGAAGGTAAAAGCCTACGTCTAGTTGTGATGGAATTGATATGATCTCGATGGCTAGGGAGCAAACAAGCTTCGCCTAGGCTCGAGTTGTGGTTGTCTGTCCTGAACCGCCACCGGGTCGTCCCCTTATATACACGGGTGACGCCCGTCGGTCCATAGAGTCCTAACCGGTTCATACTCGTATTCCGATTGGTATCTCTCTATTCCTTACTTACAATACAAGTCATACATCAGGCCGGTTTACGGCTACATGTTCTAACCGACTACAGGCCTTGGGCCTTCATCTGTTTACGCCACTAATGAAGTTAACCCGGCCCAAGTAGGCCGGTTTACGCCTAGTGGCAATATCCCCAACATTAGGCCCCAGATTGATTTGAACTGGTTCATGTCAATCCTTCACATCATCTTGCGTCTTGAATATCTTCTGTTAATTGTCAAATCTCCATGTCGTCATCATTTTTGGTTGCTGTAAACCGGCATGACGTCATCAGTTTTGGTTACTGTAAACCGGCATGACGTCATTATGAAATTCATAACACCCTCTTAGTGACAGCTCCTGGATTCGCGCGTTTGACCTAGCTTGGTTGCCTTATAAATAAGACCGAAGGGTCATTTCCTTTCTCTTCCCCTTCGTCCCTTCTTCTTCTTCTTCCTCACGTCGCCGGCTTTGGAGCTCCGCCACCACCGTCGACCTCTGCCTCGTCTCGGGCCGCTGCATCAACCTGAACGTACCAGAGTGTTGCGGCGTCTTTCCGCATCTTCTCCGTTCCCGGTAAGTTCTCTCTCCTTCTTAACCTAGATCTGTTCTTAGGGTTCCATGTTCTTGCTATGTTCATTGCGCGTTCATAGCTGTTCTCTGACCTTGAATGCATCTGTGAACTCTTGCTGTGCTTAGTAGCGATCCCTTTAGCATCCGCTTGCTATTTCTCATCCAAACTCATAGATCTCCCGCACATATCCGCTCAATGGTTCACTTCTGTTTCCGCCTTAGTCTTCGAAATATTTCCTGTTTTTGTGAGCTTGCTGTAGATCCGCGGCTGTAACACGATTTTGTGAAATTTGTTTCTGCATAACTAGTTATCCATAGTTTCAATTGCTTCCGATGCTTAGGCCAGGCGGTTTAACTTCACCATAGAGAAAAAATTGCTAAAATGGTATATATGTCATTAGTCCCCTGGTTGAACCGCCAGAATCCATCTGATGCCGCGTTGTAGAAGACCGGTTTATGTTTACTGCCTCCGGTTTACCGTAATTAGATCAACACCTTTTTATCCGGCATGTCCTTGAACCGGATCACCTATTTCTTGTAGATCTCGTCATGGCCAAACAAGTGTACGAGTGCAACTGGGTTCCCTCCCATGTCACAGAATCACAGCTAGACGATCTAGTCCTGATCGGCGCTTTGGATAGCAAAGATACGATTCACTGGAGGGTTCCTGGAGATGAATGTCCTCCCATGCCCCAGGAAGGAGAGGTCGTGGTCTTCGCAGATCACATGGCCCGGGGCTTCAAACCGCCCGGCTCTAAATTTTATCGGAATGTGTTAGCCAACTTTCAACTCCGTCCACAGGATACTGGCCCCAACTCCGTCACCAATCTATGTCACTTTCAAGTACTTTCTGAGGCATACCTTCAAGAAGAGCCTTCAGTCGAGTTATTTAGAGATCTCTTTCATCTAAACCGCCGTACTGAATTCACCGACGGCCCTAATACCGAACTGGGCGGTATGGCCATTCAGAAGAGGAAGGAAATCACCTATCCCCACGTCAAACTCCATACTCACCCCAAGGAGTGGAACACAACTTGGTTTTATTGCAAGGATACCTCCCCTGACAATGAAAATCCCTTGCCTGGCTTCCTTCCGGAACGGCTCAGCAACACTCACCCTTTTCCACAAAGGCTAAGCGCCAAGGAGAGAATTAAATATGCCCCTCAACTGTCCAAGCTCCGGGCCTTCATGGCCAATGGTTTAACAGGAATGGACCTTGCACGCTGCTGGATATCATGGAGCATTCTGCCTCTAAGCCGGCGCCCTGGTTTGATGTGTGAATATACTGGCAGTGTCGATGACCCACTCCGACATATCAAAATCCAGGTCTCCGACAACGAAGTCACGGAATCTGTAAAGAAGATGTTGAATGAACTGGAGCACCTCTATGCTCAAACCGGTCTACTTCCTTACTGCACCACCAACGAACCGCTAGTGGTAAGATTTTACTTGCTTTATTATTGAACCTGTTACTGCTTTATCTGTCTGACCTTTAATTATTGTTGATCCAGAGTGATAATCCATTTTGGAGCAAGAAGCTTTCACAAGATAAAACGGAGAAGGCAGGGCGGCCAACCCGGCCCAAGACCAAGGCTATCAAGAAATCAGCTCGTAAAAGAAAGACCACCGCTTCATCTGACCCAGCTATTGATGATGATGTGGGTAATCCGGATCTTGAGGTAGAACTTGATTCACTTGGCTTACTTTTTACCCGCCTTATTGATGATGATGCTTGTCAGGATGACGCTGAGGCCAGCAATGCGGGCTTCATTGAGGTAACTATTCTCTCTTCTGATTCAGAAATCTTGCCTTTGCCAAAATCTCGCCGGACAAACCGGAAAGTTAAATTTTCTCATCCTCTTGCTTATTTGGATCCCAACTTTCTTATGAAGACACAGCAACATGAAGCTCGCCGCACAACCCGGCACAGCGGCCAGGTAGTTACTTCTGCCGGTTTACCGAACAGTCCGGTTCGAAAACGCCGCTCCGAGGTCTCCGACCTTTTTATTGATTTAAATCCTAAAGCGGGTTTGTTCCGTCAACCTCTTAATCCATCCGACTCCGATTACCAGGTCACTTCTCATTCATCGTCTGGTGAATCGTCAGCCACCCAGCTACCACCTTTGAAAACAGTTGCTGGGTAAGTTAAACCGAACATATGCTTCCAGTATACTGCGCAATGGCTTACGCTTTTCCTTGACTTTTTATTTTTCTTTCAGGGCTAAACCAAAACCAAGCAAGAAGGCCTGCCTGGATAGAGCGGCTGAAGAAGATGTGGCCCCAGAACATGACCAAGCACCGGATCATGAAGTGTTTACTTGTGAAGATATCCCCAATGATCCTCCTCTGCAAGACGATGTTATCCCTGAAGAAGGTCTTATTCATACTCCAGCCTCTGCTGATCCGCCTGCCAGCTCTGTCCAGATTGAGAAATCCCACACTCTTTCTGACAAACCGGCCGCGCCAACCCAAACCGGCGAGTCAAAAGATGATGATGTTGTGATTACCGGCGTAGGCCGCTCTGAACCCGGGAATCCTGCCACCCTTACCAGGCATACCATGAAAGAGGATTCTTCCCCTTTGAACAAAGGAAAATGGGATGTTGAATTAGAGACATACGCCGCTCTGAATGCTCAAGATCTTCACTCTGGCTATTTAAACCGGCTTTACACTAGCCGTGACTGTGAAGCTGGCCTGGTCAAAATGATGAGGGATAAATTTGAGGTAAATTCCTTCTTTCCATTCTGCCATTGCATTCATCCTTGTAGCCCCCAAGGGCCGGTTTGTGACCTTGGTCAAACCGGGACTTGATCCTGAACATTTTTGAAATCCGTCGGCATAACCCTCGAGGGCCGGTCTAACTTAGCATAAGTAAACCGGGGCTCAAAAATAAAAAGCTGTCCTTAGAACATAACTTGATCAAATAGCTATTAGCCCCAAGTGCCAAGTTGAATACTTGTATTGAGCTTGGGACTTTGTAATCTAGCAAGATACAAAAAACTGAAGGTGCATTAGCCCCCAAGTATCAGGCATATAACTTTGTTATGTGGTTGATACTTCCATTTCTTGGATCGCCTGTGCAAAGCTTAAAATGCCATCTGTATGCAGGCTGAGGTGAAAATCAAGGAGGACCGGATTGCCGATTTGCAGGAGGCCCTGAAGACCCAGCAGGCTGAAACAGATAAGCCAAGCAAGAATTAACCAGCGCTTTGAGCACTGCTGAACGGCTGAAAGAAGGCTTCAAGAAAGAGCGGGCTGACTGGGCCACTGAGAAGGCCGGTTTAACCAAAAGAGCGGAAAATGTTGAAGCGGCCCTTAAACAGGTGGTGGATGAACTGACGGCTGTACAGCGGCAAATACACTCCATGACTGCTGCAATCTTTGGTAAGCTCCTTGTAACTTCTGTGATAAATTTGAATCTGTTGTATCGTAAATCTGGTTTGAGACCATTCCAATCTTGTTGTAGGCACACGTATTGGGCACTTAGGAAATGATGTGCGGAAGAAATTGAAAGCTGCCTACACCTTGGTGGAACAATTGTATGCCGGAGCCCAATGGATCATCACCACAGCTTCTCACAACAACCAGGCGCCCTCTTTAATCCAGGACACTCTTAGCAAGTTGTCAATGCTTCCAGCCCGGATTGAGGAGCTGAAAAAATCCGCTGCCCGAACCAGAGCCATCAATGCCTTAATCCGGGCAAAGGCATGGGTGCCCGACTTTGATCCTATGGAAGCAGCTCAAGGCTACCCAGTCTGAAAGAAGATGGCTCTGAATTCAACGAAGAAGATTTAAGGGCCATAAACCGTGCAGTGCGCCCTCTGGCTTGCCAGCTAGCTGAAGAGGCAGATTTGACGCATTATCAAGCACAATATAATAATCAAAACAAAGCGAGTGCCTGCCCCAACTGTTGAAGCGGAGAATCTGATTCCTCCAATCCGTAAGCACACTTACGCCCCTGATATTGAACCGTCTTCCCTGATCCATGAAGAGGCTGTTTTCCAAGCTTTAATGGGAATCGACTGGACCACTGTTGATTTCCAGCCAATGGGTAGAGACGAGGAAGCTGAAGCGGCGGAGGATGAGGAGCAGGCTTGAACCGGAAGCCGGTTTGCAGAGCTATTTGCAACATCCTTCCACAAAAACAATGATTTTATTTGAGCACCATGCTGCCTTGTAATAAGATAGTTAAAACTTCTGCCTGGAATATGCCTTCGTGCATAAGTACTGAAGCTTTTGCTTGAAAAACTTTAATTCATATTTCCTGCAATCAGAAAAATTTGAACTTCGGTGGCGGTTATACCGTCAGCCGGATTATGATCTTGATATGTGTATCAGTAATATAACAAATAGATGATACATAAATACCTGCCATGTTTGAGCATAAAGCTGGCTTTAGCCAAGCCTGAAGCGGTGGTTTTATAAACCATTACCGTCAAAAAGTGAGAAAGTAGCTCCCGTACAAACCGTACTGACTTAATACGAGCCCCCTGGTTACTCCATGATGTTAACAGGGAAATGGTAAACCAGGCAGACTCCTCCGGATTTAAAGGGGGATCAAAAATTATTGGCTGAACCGGAAAAAATATGCTTGTTGACATAAAAGAAATCCAACAAAAGCAAAGAACGAACAAACCATGAAAACAACATGGAAGCAAAGGCAATGATAAAAACCATTTGCAAAAATATGCTATACTGAGCTGTTCAGATGGTATTACCATGGTCGGACAGGATCAAGGCCCCCAATAGGAGTGACAATGATTCAAGTCAGCCAGGTCCCCAAATGACTCATGGCATATATGCCAGATCAAGAGGCGTGACAATGGTTCGGGTTCGACCATGCCCCCAAGTGATTTTGTGGCCTTAGGCCGACCAAGAGGCGTGACTGGTTCAGACTTGACCATGTCCCCAAATGATCTGGTGGCTGTCGCCTATCAAAGGGTGTTCGTTGGTTCGGACACGACCAAGGCCCCCAGTGATATATAAAAACATATGTCAAGGGGTAAACCGGAGGCCGCTTTAAACAGAACCACTCCGTGTAACCTCGCATGATGAGAAAGACAGAGACCCCGCTTTAGCTGAGGCTCCAGTTTGATATATCAAAGATAATATATACATTGTCATGATATGTACATAGATAGAGCCGATGGCTCAAGTATAGTAAGGCCGAAGATGAGCTATATTCCACGGCCTGTTGGTCTCCTCCTCTGATGTACGTGAATCTTGATGCCCTCGAATATCAATCAGATAGTACGACCCGTTGTGCAAATTCTTGCTGACCATGAAAGGTCCCTCCCAAGGTGGGGATAACTTGTGCATATCCGTTTGATCTTGGATGAGTCGAAGCACCAAATCTCCTTCTTGAAAAGTTCTGGTTCTAACCCGGCAACTGTGATAGCGACGAAGATTTTGCTCGTAAATCGCCGAACGGGCAGCCGCTATATCACGCTCCTCGTCCAATAGGTCCAAAGCGTCTTGCCGTGCTGTCTCATTGTCTGCTTCAACATAAGCTGCCACACGAGGCGAATCGTGCCGGATGTCACTAGGGAGAACTGCCTCTGCTCCATAGACCATGAAAAATGGCGTGTATCCTGTGGACCGGTTTGGCGTAGTATTGATACTCCATACTACAGATGGTAGCTCTTCAACCCAACATCCTGGTGTTCTTTGCAATGGGACCATAAGCCGGGGTTTGATGCCTCGCAAGATTTCCTGATTAGCTCGTTCTGCCTGTCCATTGGACTGGGGGTGTGCCACTGACGACACGTCAAGTCCGATGTGCTCACGTTCACAGAACTCCTTCATAGCGCCCTTAGATAAATTGGTACCATTGTCAGTAATGATACTGTGTGGAAAACCAAACCGGAAAATCACCTTCTTGATGAACTGCATCGCTGTTGCTGCATCACACTTGCTGACAGGCTCCGCTTCAACCCACTTGGTAAATTTGTCAACTGCCACCAAAAGGTGGGTTTTCTTATCCTTGGATCTTTTAAAAGGCCCAACCATATCCAGCCCCCAAGTTGCAAACGACCATGTTATTGGGATCATCCTCAATTCTTGAGCCGGCACATGAGCACGCCTTGAAAATTTCTGACATCCATCACACCGTTTAACCAAGTCCTCCGCATCAGCATGCGCTGTCAACCAGTAGAACCCGTGACGAAACGCCTTTGCCACCAGAGACTTTGAACCGGCGTGGTGTCCACAATCCCCTTCATGGATTTCTCTTAAGATTTCACAGCCTTCCTCAAGAGAAACACAACATTGAAACGCCCCTGATACACTGCAATGATGTAATTCACCATTGACAATTGTCATAGACTTGGATCGCCGGACTATCTGCCTGGCCAGAATCTCATCCTCTGGTAACTCCCCCCGGTTCATGTACGCAAGATAAGGAACTGTCCAGTCCGGAATAACATGCAGGGCTGCCACCAATTGAGCCTCTGGATCAGGGATAGCCAAATCCACCTCACCTAGGAGCTTGACTGACGGGTTGTGCAACACGTCCAAAAAGACGTTAGGCGGGACCGGTTTACGCTGAGAGCCCAACCGACTTAAAGCAGCCGCCGCTTCATTCTTCCGACGGTCCACATGATCCACTTGATAACCCTTGAAACAACCTGCAATATTATCCACTTCCCGATGATATGCAGCCATGAGCAGGTCCTTAGAATCCCAAGTGCCAGACACCTGTTGAGCCACTAGGTCCGAGTCACCAAAGCACTTAACCCGGCTTAAATTCATCTCTTTAGCCATCCGGAGACCATGGAGCAAGGCTTCGTACTCAGCTGCATTATTAGTACAAGGGAACATTAAGCGGAGAACATAACAAAACTTATCACCTCGTGGGGAAGTTAATACGACTCCAGCCCCCGAGCCTTCCAATTGCCTGGATCCGTCAAAATGAATAGTCCAATATGTGTGATCCGGCTTCTCCTCTGGTGCTTGTAACTCCGTCCAGTCATTGATGAAATCAACAAGTGCTTGAGACTTCACTGCCGTCCGAGGCACGTACTTCAGTCCGTGTGGCCCAAGCTCTATAGCCCACTTGGCAATCCGGCCAGTCGCCTCCCGGTTCTGTATAATATCACCCAAGGGAGCTGAACTGACCACTGTGATGGGGTGCCCTTGAAAATACTGCTTCAACTTCCGACTGGCCATAAAAACTCCATAAACCAGCTTCTGCCAATGCGGATACCTTTGCTTGGATTCAATAAGCACCTCGCTGATATAATAAACCGGCCGCTGAACAGGATATTCCTTGCCTGCCTCTTTGCGTTCCACCACAATAGCCACGCTAACTGCCCAAGCATTGGCCGCTACGTATAATAATAGTGGCTCCTTGTCGACCGGAGCTGCAAGAACAGGCGGATTGGCAACTGCCGCTTCAGGTCCTCAAATGCTTCATCAGCAGCCGGACTCCAAATGAAATGGTCTGTCTTCCTCAGCATTTGGTACAAAGGAATGGCCTTCTCTCCGAGGCGGCTGATAAACCGGCTTAGTGCAGAGATCCGGCCCGCCAAACCCTGAACATCGTTGATGCATTTTGGTTTAGCTAGGGATGTAATAGCCATAATCTTCTCCGGGTTAGCCTTGATTCCTCTGTTAGACACCAGGAAACCCAATAACTTGCCTGCCGGAACACCAAAGACACACTTGGCCGGATTAAGCATCATCTTGTAAACTCGCAAGTTGTCAAAGGTCTCCTTCAAATCATCCACCAGCGTCTCCTTCTGTCTTGACTTCACTACAATATCATCCACATAGGCGTGCACATTGCGGCCGATCTGTTTATGCAGGCAATTCTGTATACACCGTTGATAGGTGGCTTGGGCACTCTTGAGCCCGAAGGGCATAGATACATAGCAGAAGGCTCCAAAGGGAGTAATAAATGTTGTTTTCTCCTGGTCCTTAACCGCCATCTTGATCTGATGATATCCAGAATATGCATCCAAAAAACTCAAACGCTCACAACCCGCCGTGGCATCAATGATCTGGTCAATACGGGGGAGGGCAAAAGGATCTGCCGGACAGGCTTTGTTAAGATCTGTGTAATCCACACACATACGCCAAGTGCCGTTTTTCTTAAGAACCAGCACCGGATTAGCAAGCCACTCTGGATGGAACACCTCAATAATAAAACCAGCTGCTAAAAGCCTGGCCACTTCCTCTCCAATGGCTTTGCGTCTTTCTTCGTTAAACCGGCGGAGGAACTGTTTCACCGGTTTATACTTAGGATCCACATTAAGAGTGTGCTCAGCGAGTTCCCTCGGTACACCTGGCATGTCATACGGCTTCCATGCAAAAAATGTCCCGATTCTCACGGATGAACTCGATGAGCGCGCTTTCCTATTTGGGATCCAGGTTGGCACTGATAGTGAACTGCTTGGACGAATCGCTGGGCACGAAGTCAACAAGCTTGGTCTGAGCTGCCGATTTGAACTTCAGATCTGAATCATGCTCTGTAGTTGGCTTCTTTAAAGGGGTCATATCCGCCGGATCAACATTGTCCTTATAATACTTCAACTCCTCCGTGGCACAGACTGACTCTGCATAAGCTGCATCACCTTCCTCACATTCCAAAGCGACCCTACGGCTCCCATGAACCGTTATGGTCCCCTTGTAACCCGGCATCTTGAGCTGCAAGTAGATATAACAAGGCCGCGCCATGAATTTGGCGTAAGCCGGCCGGCCAAACAAGGCGTGATACGGGCTCCGGATCTTCACCACCTCAAATGTTAGTTTTTCCGACCGGGAGTCGTGCTCGTCCCCAAAGGCCACATCCAGGGCTATCTTACCAACAGGATATGCAGACTTGCCAGGCACCACACCATGGAACACCGTATTCGACGGTCTGAGATCTTTGTCTGTTAAACCCATGCGGCGGAATGTCTCATAGTATAGTATGTTAATACTGCTTCCTCCATCCATGAGCACCTTGGTGAACTTATAACCCCCCACCTGAGGGTCCACCACTAATGCTAACTGGCCCGGATTATCAACCCAGGGCGGGTGATCTTCTCGGCTCCACACGATGGGCTGCTCTGACCAGCATAAGTAACGTGGTAAGGCCGGTTCAACAGAATTCACCGCTCGCTTGTGGAGTTTTCGGTCGCGCTTATCCAAGCCAGTTGTGAAGACATGGTATTGCCCATTGCTCAACTGCTTTGGCTGGCTCTGATAACCTGACTGCTACTGCTGCTGCTGGCCGTTCTGATTATTCTGGCTATTGTGACCGCCCTGATTAAAACCTGAACCGGAAGCTCCATCGTGACCCGGACCGTGTAAACCGGATCCTGAACCGCCACCTGACCCATGGTCATACCGGAAGGCATTAGAGTTTTTAAACTCCTGCATAATATAACAATCCTTCCAAAGGTGGTTAGCCGGTGTCTCCTTCGTCCCGTGCTTTGGGCAAGGCTGATTCAACAAATAATTCAAACGGCTTGCGTTAGGATTGGGGGCCCCATTACGATTTGCCGCCTTACCTCTGTGCCGCTGCCCCCTGTCCTGTGCATTAGTGTTGGCCACAAAATCCATGCTACCCTCCGCCTTGCGTTTGCCTCCGTTTCCATGACCCGCCGGTTTGTACTGCTGCTGCTTGGAGTTGCTATTCTTCTTTCCCTTTCCTGCTTCATCATCATCAGGCTCGGGATCCTTGGTACTGTCCGAATCGGCATACTTCACTAAAGCGGCCATGAGGGTTCCCATGTCATTACAGAACTGCTTCATGCGTCCCAACTTCAATTTTAGAGGCTCAAACCGGCAGTTGTCTTCCAGAGTTAAGATCGCAGAGTCAGCATTAATCCTGTCAGATGAGTGCAAAATTTCCAAAATGTGGCGCACCCAACGGGTCGATGATTCTCCTTCCTCCTGGACACAAGCCGCCAGGTCTACTATGGACTTGGGCTGCTTACAGGTATCCTTAAAATTCTGTATAAACCGGGCCCGCAACTGGGCCAATGAGCTGATAGAATTGGGTGGTAGGCTCTTTACCCAAGTACGAGCCGTGCCCTCAAGCATCATGGTGAAGTATTTTGCACATGCGGCCTCATCCACGTCCAGCATTTCCATGGCCATCTCATAACTCTCTACCCATGATTCAGGGGGTAAATCAGCGGTGTAATTCGGCACCTTGCGTGGACCCTTGAAATCTTTGGGCAGGCGCACATTACGTAAAGCAGGGATCAAGCAAGGCACTCCCAAAGCGGATGTGACTCCTAGTCCGGTAAAGGTGGTAGAACGAACCGGCGTAAGTTGACCCGCATTATCCTGGGCTGCTAACTCATCCTCCCTTTGTGCTCGGGCCCGGTCCACCACATCCTGCGCATCGCGGACACCGCCTGCCGGGCTATCGCCACAGGCTGCTTCACGGCCTCGCGCATTGCTCGATATGGCGGGTTCATTCAAGCGCCTGCTATAACTCCGGCTTGGACGGGGTGTAGAGTGGATCCGATCACGGCTGTATGAATATGCTTCCTGCTCAATCAGCGCAGTCCGGAGAAGCTCCTTAACCCGGCGTGTCTCTATCGCTTGCGGAGAATCCCCTTCGACTGGGATGGCCTCTAACCGTGCAGCGGCCGCAACAAGGTTATCCATAGGATTCGAATAATGACCCGGGGGCGTCTGGACCGGCGGAGGAACCACAATGTTTTGGTGAGAAGGTTCCATTAGGCGAGGTTGGACCGTCGCCCCTGGTCCTGGTGCCTCAATCCGGTTTGTCTCCGGGTACTGCGGCGGATTACTGGGTCCAGCTCCTGGAGTGTGAAAGAGATTTCGGGGGTCAAACCCTAACGGCAGGCGTGATCTGTGCTTCCGCTTCAAAACCTCCTGTGATGCGTTCTGGTCAAGCATGAGTTTATAGGTCTGGGCGTCCAAAGCGGCCCGTTCTACAGCCATCCTGTCTTTTTCTGCTGCCAGATCCGCTTTGGCTTGCACGATCTGCTCTTTCACCTTTGCGATTTCTGCATTATGCGCCTCCTGATCCGCCGGATTGTCCTCTGCCATAAGCGCGGCTAGTGCATCAAACAGATCAGATAGAACTTGAACCGACGGGCGCACAAGGCCTCCTGCCCCTCTTGCGGCTGCCGCTACTGATCCGGAGAGCATTGCTGCGGCGGTCGAAGAGTGATTCGCCGCCTGTGTGCCGGCCATGAATATTCCAACCCGGTTGACCTGGCCCGGGGGGTCCGGAATACTGTCGCCATCGGAACAACCCCTAATCTGGTCGTCTTGCAACTGGTATAGCGATTCGGTCTCTCCGGTTGAGGACTCGTCATCGGAATAGACGACGGTCTCACTACCGTGTTCTGATTCGTCCTCATGCTCTCCTTCGTGGACGACTCCAACGAAGACACGCTTCACGGCCGGTTTAGCCCAGGTAGATCTCGCACGCTGAGCCGTCTCGATGAGGTTGGTGCAGATGTCCGGCTCAGGCCCAGGCTCACCGATTTTGCCAATAAAAACGTGTATGCCACCAAAGGGGACCCGGTACCCGTACTCGATCGAATCGGCCTCGGGACCCCATCCTGCATCGTCGATGTAGATCCTGCCCCGACGACTCTTGGTCATCCGGCCCACAACATAGCCTTCGAGTCCCTTGAGCTTGCCCTCCAAGATCGTCAAACCATCGTGCGATAGCCCCACGGTGGGCGCCAACTGTCGTGGATTTGTCACGGCAGATGTCCTAGCGAAAGGACTTAGTCGTGGAGCCATCGCTACGAGTTTACTTGAAGGGGTTAAAGCGGACACAAAGACACGAGGGTTTTATACTAGTTCGGCCCCTTCGATGAAGGTAAAAGCCTACGTCTAGTTGTGATGGAATTGATATGATCTCGATGGCTAGGGAGCAAACAAGCTTCGCCTAGGCTCGAGTTGTGGTTGTCTGTCCTGAACCGCCACCGGGTCGTCCCCTTATATACACGGGTGACGCCCGTCGGTCCATAGAGTCCTAACCGGTTCATACTCGTATTCCGATTGGTATCTCTCTATTCCTTACTTACAATACAAGTCATACATCAGGCCGGTTTACGGCTACACGTTCTAACCGACTACAGGCCTTGGGCCTTCATCTGTTTACGCCACTAATGAAGTTAACCCGGCCCAAGTAGGCCGGTTTACGCCTAGTGGCAATATCCCCAACACAATGGGAGGAGATCTTCATATCGAATCGCCAACCTTGCCTTCCACGCCAAGGAAGGTCCTATCCGGACACGGGACGAAGTCTTGAATCTTGTATCTTCATATTCCGGGAGTCCGGCCAAAGGTCATAGTCCGGCCATCCAAACACCCCCTAATCCAGGACTCCCTCACCTCCCAACAAGCACTTTTCTTTAATGCCTTTTAGCTTGGCATGATGATTTCTATGATGCTCGCATAAAAGATAAGAATTGAAACATGAAAAAGATCGTCATGAATCACATGGTAAGCACATTTAAGCTTAACCCACTTCCTATGCATAGGGATTTTGTGAGCAAATAATTCATGGGAACAAGAATCAACTAGCATAGGAAGGCAAAACAAGTGCAACTTCAAAACTTTCATCACATAGAGAGGAAACTTGATATTATTGAAATATGTAGAAGCATATGATCCTCTCCCATAGTAATTTTCAGTAGAATCATGAATGAATTCAACAATATAACTATCACACAAATCATTGTTTTCATGATCTATAGGCATAGAAATTTAATTACTCACGACATAAGCAAATTTATTATCATGAATAGTTGTGGGGGCAAACTCAACAAAATAACTATCATGAGATTGAAAATTAAAATCATGATGATAAGTTTCATGGTTATCATTACTCTTTATAGCATACATGTCATCACCATAATCCTCATAGATAGCAACTTTGTTCTCATCATAATCAATTGAAACCTCTTCCGAAATAGTGGATTCAACATTAAATAAAGTCATGACCTCTCCAAATCCACTTTTATCAATATAATCATCATAAATAGGAGGCATGCTATCATCATAATAAATTTTCTCATCAAAACTTGGGGGACTAAAAATATCATCTTCATCAAACATAGCATCCCCAAGCTTATGGCTTTGCATATCACTAGCATCGCGGATATTCAAAGATTGCATACTAGCAACATTGCAATCATGCTCATCATTCATGGATTCTATGCCAAACATTTTATAGCATTCTTCTTCTAACAATTGAGCACAATTTTCCTTTCCATCATTTTCACGAAAGACATTATACAGATGAATAATATGATGCAACCTCAATTCCATTTTTTGTACTTTTATTTTTATAAACCAAACTAGTGATAAAACAAGAAACTAAAAGATTCAGTTGCAAGATCTAAAGATATACCTTCAAGCACTCACCTCCCCGGCAACGGCGCTAGAAAAGAGCTTGATGTCTACTACGCAACTTTATTCTAGTAGACACGTGTTGGGCCTCCAAGCGTAGAGTTTTGTAGGACAGTAGCAATTTTCCCTCAAGTGGATGGCCTAAGGTTTATCAATCCGTGGGAGGTGTAGGATGAAGATGGTTTCTCTCAAACAACCCTACAACCAAATGATAAAAAGTCTATTGTGTCCCCAGCACACCAAATACAATGGTAATTTGTATAGGTGCACTAGTTCGGCAAAGAGATGGTGATACAAGTGTATATGGATAGTAAATATTGGTTTTTGTAGTAAGAACAATAAAAAACAGCACGGTAACAATTCATAAAACGGAGCACAAACGGTATTGCAATGCTTGAAACTGAGGCCTAGGGTTCGTACATTCGCTAGTGCAATATGTCAACAATGCTAATCTTATTGGATCATATAACCATCCCTCAATGCGCGATGAAGAATCACTCCAAAGTTATTATCTAGCGGAGAACATAAGAAAAAAGTGTTTGTAGGGTACGAAACCACCTCAAAGATATTCTTTTCGTTCGATCTATTCAAGAGTTCATACTAAAATAACACAAATCTATTCTTTTCGTTCGATATATCCAAGGGTTCATACTAAAATAACACCATATGATACACATCAACCAACTCTAATGTTACCTAGATACTCCAATGTCACCGCGAGTATCTGTGAGTTGATTATACGATATGCATCAAACAATTTCAGATTCATAATACTCAATTCAACACAAAGAACCTCGAAGAGTGCCCCAAGATCTGATCATGGAGGAGAATATTTGAGTTACGAGTGTGGTCTTCATTTGAAACAACATAGGATAGTTTCACAATGAACGCCACCAGGAATACCACACCAAAATGGTGTGTCCGAACGTCGTAACCGTACTTTATTAGATATGGTACAATCTATGATGTCTCTTACTGATTTACCACTATCGTTTTGGGGTTATGCTCTAGAGACGGCTGCGTTCACTTTAAATAGGGTGCCATCAAAATCCGTTGAGACGACGCCTTATGAACTGTGGTTTGGCAAGAAATCAAAGTTGTCGTTTCTTAAAGTCTGGGGCTGCGATGCTTATGTGAAAAAGCTTCAACCTAATAAGCTCGAACCCAAATCGGAGAAGTGTGTCTTCATAGGATACCCAAAGGAAACTGTTGGGTACACCTTCTATCACAGATCCGAAGGCAAAGTCTTTGTTGCTAAGAATGGATCCTTTCTAGAGAAGGAGTTTCTCTCGAAAGAAGTGAGTGGGAGGAAAGTAGAACTTGATGAGGTAACGGTACCTTCTCCCTTATTGGAAAGTAGTTCATCACAGAAATCAGTTCCAGTGATTCCTACACCAACTAGTGAGGAAGCTAATGATGATGATCATGAAGCTTCAGATCAAGTTACTAGCGAACTTCGTGGGTCTTCCAGAGTAATATCCGTACCAGAGTGGTACGGTAATCCTGTTCTGGAAGTCATGTTACTAGACCATGCTGAACCAACGAACTATGAGGAAGCGATGATGAGCCCAGATTCCGCGAAATGGCTTGAGGCCATGAAATCTGAGATGGGATCCATATATGAAAACAAAGTGTGGACTTTGGTGGACTTGCCCGATGATCGGCAAGCCATAGAAAGTAAATGTACCTTTAAGAAGAAGACCAACGCAGACGGTAATGTTACTGTTTACAAAGCTCGACTTGTTGTGAAAGGTTTTCGACAAGTTCAAGGAGTTGACTACAATGAGACTTTCTCACCCGTAGCGATGCTTAAGTCTGTCCGAATCATGTTAGCAATTGCTGCATTTTATGATTATGAAATTTGGCAAATGGATGTCAAAACTGCATTCCTGAATGGATTTCTGGAAGAAGAGTTGTATATGATGCAACCAGAAGGTTTTGTCCATCCAAAAGGTGCTAACAAAGTGTGAAAGCTCCAGCGATCCATTTATGGACTGGTGCAAGCCTCTCGGAGTTGGAATAAACGCTTTGATAGTGTGATCAAAGCATATGGTTTTATACATACTTTTGGAGAAGCCTGTATTTCTAATCTTATATGTAGATGACATATTGTTGATTGGAAATGATATAGAATTTGTGGATAGCATAAAGGGATACCTGAATAAGAGTTTTTCTACGAAAGACCTCGGAGAAGCTGCTTACATATTGGGCATCAGGATCTATAGAGATAGATCAAGACACTTAATTGGACTTTCTCGAAGCACATACCTTGATAAAGTTTTGAAGAAGTTCAAAATGGATCAGTCAAAGAAAGGGTTCTTGCCTGTGTTACAAGGTGTGAAATTGAGTCAGACTCAAAGCCCGACCACCGCAAAAGATAGAGAGAAAATTAAAGTCATTCCCTATGCTTCAGCCATAGGTTCTATCATGTATGCAATGATGTGTACCAGACCTGATGTATGTCTTTCTATAAGCATAGTAGGGAGGTACCAAAGTAATCCTGGAGTGGAGCACTGGACAACGGTCAAGAACATCCTGAAATACCTGAAAAGGACTAAGGATATGTTTCTCTTTTATGGAGGTGAAAAAGAGCTCGTCGTAAATGTTTTCATCGATGCAAGCTTTGACACTGATTCAGATGACTCTAAGTCACAAACCAGATACATATTTTTATTGAATGGAGGAGCTATCAGTTGGTGCAGTTCCAAGCAGAGCATCATGGCGGGATCTACGTGTGAAGCGGAGTACATTACTGCTTCGGAAGCAGCGAATGAAGGAGTTTGGATGAAGGAGTTTGGATGAAGGAGTTCATATCCGATCTAGGTGTCATACCTAGTGCATGGGGTCCAATGAAAATCTTTTCTGACAATACTGGTGCAATTGCCTTGGTAAAGGAATCCAGATTTCACAAGAGAACCAAGCACATCAAGAGACGCTTCGATTCCATCTGTCATCAAGTGTCGTAGGGGACATAGAGATTTGTAAGATACACACGGATCTGAATGTTGTAGACCCGTTGACTAAGCCTCTTCCACGAGCAAAACATGATCAACACCAAAGCTCCATGGGTGCTAGAATCATTACTATGTAATCTAGATTATTGACTCTAGTGCAAGTGGGAGACTCAAGGAAATATGCCCTAGAGGCAAAAAAAAAGTTATTATTTATTTCCTTAATTCATGATAAATGTTTATTATTCATGCTAGAATTGTATTAACTGGAAACTTAGTACTGTTGGAAATATGCCCTAGAGGCAATAATAAAATGGTTATTATTATATTTCTTTGTTCATGATAATTGTCTGTTATTCATGCTATAATTGTATTATCGGAAATCGTAATACACGTGTGAATACATAGACCACAACATGTCCCTAGTGAGCCTCTAGTTAACTAGCTCGTTGATCAACAGATAGTCATGGTTTCCTGACTATGGACATTGGATGTCATTGATAACGGGATCACATCATTAGGAGAATGATGTGATGGACAAGACCCAATCCTAAGCATAGCTCAAAGATCGTGTAGTTTGTTTAGCTAGAGCTTTTCCAAATGTCAAGTATCATTTCCTTAGACCATGAGATTGTGCAACTCCCGGATACCGTAGGAGTGCTTTGGGTGTGCCAAACGTCACAACGTAACTGGGTGACTATAAAGGTGCACTACGGGTATCTCCGAAAGTGTCTGTTGGGTTGGCACGAATCGAGACTAGGATTTGTCACTCCGTATGACGGAGAGGTATCTCTGGGCCCACTCGGTAATGCATCATCATAATGAGCTCAATGTGACCAAGTGTCTGGTCACGGGATCATGCATTATGGTATGAGTAAAGTGACTTGCCGGTAACAAGATTAAACGAGGTATTGGGATACCGACGATCGAGTCTCGGGCAAGTAACGTACCGATTGACAAAGGGAATTGTATACGGGGTTGCTTGAATCCTCGACATCGTGGTTCATCCGATGAGATCATCGAGGAGCATGTGGGAGCCAACATGGGTATCCAGATCCCTCTGTTGGTTATTGACCGGAGAGTCGTCTCGGTCATGTCTACGTGTCTCCCGAACCCGTAGGGTCTACACACTTAAGGTTCGGTGACGCTAGGGTTGTAGAGATATGAGTATGCAGTAACCCGAAAGTTGTTCGGAGTCCCGGATGAGATCCCGGACGTCACGAGGAGTTCCGGAATGGTCCGGAGCTAAAGAATTATATATAGGAAGTCAGGTTTCGGCCATCGGGAAAGTTTCGGGGGTCACCGGTATTGTACCGGGACCACTGGAAGGGTCCTGGGGGTCCACCGGGTGGGGCCACCTATCCCGGGCCCCATTGGCTGAAGTGGGAGGGGAACCAGCCCCTGGTGGGCTGGTGCGCCCCCCCTTAGCCCCCCTGCGCCTAGGGTTGGGAAACCCTAGGGGTGGGGGCGCCTCCACCTGGCTTGGGGGGCAAGCCACCCCCTTGGCCGCCACCCCCCCTTGGAGATCCCATCTCCTAGGGCCGGTCACCCCCCCTAGGGGCCCTATATAAAGAGGGGGGTTGGAGGGAAGCCGGACCCATGCTCTTGGCGCCTCCCTCTCCCCTTGCTACACCTCTCCCTCTCGCAGAAGCTTGGCGAAGCCCTGCCGAGATCGCTGTTGCATCCACCACCACGCCGTCGTGCTGCTGGATCTTCATCAACCTCTCCTTCCCCCTTGCTGGATCAAGAAGGAGGAGACGTGTTCCCAACCGTACGTGTGTTGAACGTGGAGGTGCCGTCCGTTCGGCGCTAGGATCTCCGGTGATTTGGATCACGACGAGTACGACTCCCTCAACCCCGTTCTCTTGAACGCTTCCGCTCGATCTACAAGGGTATGCAGATGCACTCCTCTCTCTCGTTGCTAGATGAACTCATAGATTGATCTTGGTGAAACCGTAGGAATTTTTTTATTTTCTACAACGTTCCCCAACAGTGGCATCATGAGCTAGGTCTATGCGTAGTTCTCTTTGCACGAGTAGAACACAAATTTGTTGTGGGCGTAGATGTTGTCAACTTTCTTGCCACTACAACAACAACAACAACAAAGCCTTTAGTCCCAAACAAGTTGGGGTAGGCTAGAGGTGAAACCCATAAGATCTCGCAACCAACTCATGGCTTTGGCACATGGATAGCAAGCTTCCACGCACCACTGTCCATAGCTAGCTCTTTGTCGATACTCCAATCCTTCAGGTCTCTCTTAACGGACTCCTCCCATGTCAAAATCGGTCGACCCCGCCCTCTCTTGACATTCTCCGCACGCTTTAGCCGTCCGCTATGCACTGGAGCTTCTGGAGGCCTGCGCTGAATATGCCCAAACCATCTCAAACGATGTTGGACAAGCTTCTCCTCAATTGGTGCTACCCCAACTCTATCTCGTATATCATCATTCCGGACTCGATCCTTCCTCGTGTGGCCACACATCCATCTCAACATACGCATCTCCGCCACACCTAACTGTTGAACATGTCGCCTTTTAGTCGGCCAACACTCCGCGCCATACAACATTGCGGGTCGAACCGCCGTCCTGTAGAACTTGCCTTTTAGCTTTTGTGGCACTCTCTTGTCACAAAGAATGCCAGAAGCTTGGCGCCACTTCATCCATCCGGCTTTGATTCGATGGTTCACATCTTCATCAATACCCCCATCATCCTGCAACATTGACCCCAAATACCGAAAGGTGTCCTTCCGAGGTACCACCTGGCCATCAAGGCTAACCTCCTCCTCCTCACAGCTAGTAGTACTGAAACCGCACATCATGTACTCGGTTTTAGTTCTACTAAGCCTAAACCCTTTCGATTCCAAGGCTTGTCTCCATAACTCTAACTTCCTATTTACCCCCATCCGACTATCGTCAACTAGCACCACATCATCCGCAAAGAGCATACACCATGGGATATCTCCTTGTATACCCCTTGTGACCTCATCCATCACCAATGCAAAAAGATAAGGGCTCAAAGCTGACCCCTGATGCAGTCCTATCTTAATCGGGAAGTCATCGGTGTCGACATCACTTGTTCGAACACTTGTCACAACATTATTGTACATGTCCTTGATGAGGGTAATGTACTTTACTGGGACTTTGTGTTTCTCCAAGGCCCACCACATGACATTCCGTGGTATCTTATCATAGGCCTTCTCCAAGTCAATGAACACCATATGCAAGTCCTTCTTATGCTCCCTATATCTCTCCATAAGTTGTCGTACCAAGAAAATGGCTTCCATGGTCGACCTCCCAGGCATGAAACCAAACTGATTTTTGGTCACGCTTGTCATTCTTCTTAAGCGGTGCTCAATGACTCTCTCCCATAGCTTCATTGTATGGCTCATCAGCTTAATTCCACGGTAATTAGTACAACTCTGAACATCCCCCTTGTTCTTGAAGATTGGTACTAATATACTCCGTCTCCATTCTTCTGGCATCTTGTTTGCCCGAAAAATGAGGTTGAAAAGCTTGGTTAGCCATACTATCGCTACGTCCCCGAGACCTTTCCACACCTCAATGGGGATACAATCAGGGCCCATCGCCTTGCCTCCTTGCATCCTTTTTAAAGCCTCCTTCACCTCAGACTCCTGGATGCGCCGCACAAAACGCATGCTGGTCTCATCAAAGGAGTCATTCAGTTCAATGGTAGAACTCTCATTCTCCCCATTGAACAGCTTGTCGAAGTACTCCCGCCATCTATGCTTAATCTCTTCGTCCTTCACCAAGAGTTGGCCTGCTCCGTCCTTGATGCATTTGACTTGGCCAATATCCCTCGTCTTCCTCTCCCGGATCTTAGCCATCTTATAGATGTCCCTTTCACCTTCCTTCGTGCCTAACCGTTGGTAGAGGTCCTCATATGCCCGACCCCTTGCTTCACCAACAGCTCGCTTTGCGGCCTTCTTCGCCATCTTGTACTTCTCTATGTTGTCTGCACTCCTATCCAGGTATAGGCGTCTGAAGCAATCTTTCTTCTCTTTAAGCGCCTTCTAGACATCATCATTCCACCACCAGGTATCGTTATCTTCGCTTCTCCTTCCCCTGGACACTCCAAACTCCTCCGAGGCCACCTTACGAATGCAAGTCGCCATCTTCATCCACACATTGTCCGCATCCCCTCCTTCCTCCCAAGGGCCCTCCTTAAATACCCTCTCCTTGAACACCTGAGCTACCTCCCCCTTGAGCTTCCACCACTTCGTTCTAGCGACCTTGGCACGCTTATCCCGCTGGACACGAATCCGAAAGCGAAAGTCAGCAACCACCAGCTTATGCTGGGGTACAACACTCTCCCCGGGTATCACCTTACAGTCTAGGCACGCACGCCTATCTTCTCTTCTCGAGAGGATGAAATCAATCTGGCTAGAGTGTTGGCCACTACTAAAAGTCACCAGATGTGATTCTCTCTTTCTAAAGAGGGTGTTAGCTACAATCATGTTGTAGGCTAGAGCAAAGCTTAAGACATCTTCTCCTTCTTGATTCCTGATGCCATAGCCAAAGCCCCCATGCGCCCCTTCAAAACCTGTGTTAGATGTACCCATGTGGCCATTGAGGTCTCCTCCTATGAAGAGCTTCTCACCAATCGGTACACTCCTAACCATGTCTTCCAAGCCTTCCCAGAACTCCCTCTTGGTGTTCTCATTGTGGCCTACTTGCGGGGCATATGCGCTGATAACATTGAGAACCAAGTCCTCAGCTACCAGCTTGACCAGGATAATCCGGTCCCCACGTCTCCTGACGTCTACCACTCCATACTTGAGGCTCTTGTTGATCAAGATGCCTACGCCATTTCTGTTTGCAGCCGTCCCCGTGTACCACAGCTTGAAGCCGGTATCCTCCACCTCCTTCGCCTTCTGTCCTCTCCATTTGGTTTCTTGGACGCAAAGGATATCAACACCTCTCCTCACTGCTGCATCAACTAGCTCCCGAAGCTTCCCTGTCAGAGACCCTACGTTCCAGCTACCTAAGCGAATCCTCCTAGGCTCGGCTAGCTTCCTTACCCTTCGCACTCGTCGAGTCAAATGCGAAGACCCTTGCTCGGCTAACTTTCTTGCCACTACTAGTCTTATTTTGCTTCAGCGGTATTGTGGGATGAAGCGGCCTGGACCGACCTTACACGTACGCTTACGTGAGACAGGTTCCACCGACTGACATGCACTAGTTGCATAATGTAGCTAGCGGGTGTCTGTCTCTCCCACTTTAGTTGGAGCTGATTCGATGAAAAGGGTCCTTATGAAGGGTAAATAGAAGTTGACAAATCACGTTGTGGCTTTCACGTAGGTAAGAAAACGTTCTTGCTAGAACCCTATTGCAGCCACGTAAAACATGCAACAACAATTAGAGGACGTCTAACTTGTTTTTGCAGCATATGATTTGTGATGTGATATGGCCAAAAAGTTGTGATGAATGATGAATGATATATATGTGATGTATGAGATCATGTTCTTGTAATAGGAATCACGACTTGCATGTCGATGAGTATGACAACCGGCAGGAGCCATAGGAGTTGTCTTAATTATTGTATGACATGCGTGTCAATGATTTAACGCCATGTAATTACTTTACTTTATTGCTAAACCGTTAGCCTTAGTAGTAGAAGTAATAGTTGGCGAGCAACTTCATAGAGACACGATGATGGAGATCATGATGACGGAGATCATGGTGTCATGACGGTGACGAAGATGATCATGGAGCCCCGAAGATGGAGATCAAAGGAGCTATATGATATTGGCCATATCATCTCACTGTTTAATTGCATGTGATGTTTATTATGTTTATGCATCTTGTTTACTTAGAACGATGGTAGTAAATAAGATGATCCCTCATAATAATTTCAAGAAAGTGTTCCCCCTAACTGTGCACCATTGCGAAAGTTCGTCGTTTCGAAGCACCACGTGATGATCGGGTGTGATAGATTCTAACGTTCACATACAACGGGTGTAAGACAGATTTACACATGCAAAACACTTAGGTTAACTTGACGAGCCTGGCATGTACAGACATGGCCTCGGAACACAAGAGACCGAAAGGTCGAACATGAGTCGTATGGAAGATACGATCAACATGGAGATGTTCACCGATGATGACTAGTCCGTCTCATGTGATGATCGGACACGGCCTAGTCGACTCGGATCATGTATCACTTAGATGACTAGAGGGATGTCTGATCTGAGTGGGAGTTCATTGAATAATTTGATTAGATGAACTTAATTATCATGAACTTAGTCTAAAAACCTTTGCAAATATGTCTTGTAGATCAAATGGCCAACGCTCATGTCCACCTCAACTTCAACGTGTTCCTAGAGAAAACCAAGCTGAAAGATTATGGTAGCAACTATACGGACTGGGTCCGGAACCTGAGGATCATCCTCATAGCTGCAAAGAAACATTATGTCTTAGAAGCACCGCTAGGTAAAGCTCCCATCCCAGAGAACCAAGACGTCATGAACGCTTGGCAGTCTCATGCTGATGATTACTCCCTCGTTCAGTGTGACATGCTTTACAGCTTAGAACCGGGGCTCCAAAAGCGTTCTGAGCAACATGGGGCATATGAGATGTTCGAAGAGCTGAAAATGGTTTTCCAAGCTCATGCCCGGGTCGAGAGATATGAAGTCTCTGACAAGTACTTCAGCTGTAAGATGGAGGAAAATAGTTCTGTCAGTGAGCACATACTCAAAATGTCTGGGTTGCACAACCGCTTGACTCAGCTGGGAGTTAATCTCCCGGATAACGCGGTTATTGACAGAATCCTTCAGTCGCTTCCACCGAGCTACAAGAGCTTTGTGATGAACTTCAATATGTAGGGGATGGAAAAGACCATTCCTGAAGTATATTCAATGCTGAAATCAGCAGAGGTAGAGATCAAAAAGGAACATCAAGTGTTGATGGTGAATAAAACCACTAAGTTCAAGAAAGGCAAGGGTAAGAAGAACTTCAAGAAGGACGGCAAGGAAGTTGCCACGCCCGGTAAGCCAGCTGCCGGGAAGAAGTCAAAGAATGGACCCAAGCCTGAGACTGAGTGCTTTTATTGCAAATGGAAGGGTCACTGGAAGCGGAACTGCCCCAAATACTTAGCGGACAAGAAGGCCGGCAACACTAAAGGTATATGTGATATACATGTAATTGATGTGTACCTTACCAGTGCTCGTAGTAGCTCCTGGGTATTTGATACCGGTGCAGTTGCTCATATTTGTAACTCAAAGCGGGAGCTGCGGAATAAGCGGAGACTGGCGAAGAACGAGGTGACGATGCGCGTCAGGAATGGTTCCAGAGTCGATGTGATCGCCGTCGGCACGCTACCTCTACATTTACCTACGGGATTAGTTTTAAACCTCAATGATTGTTATTTAGTGCCAGCTTTGAGCATGAACATTGTATCTGGATCTCGTTTAATACGAGATGGCTACTCATTTAAATCCGAGAATAATGGTTGTTCTATTTATATGAGAGATATGTTTTATGGTCATGCCCCGATGGTCAATGGTTTATTCTTAATGAATCTTGAACGTGATGTTACACATATTCATAGTGTGAATACCAAAAGATGTGAAGTTGATAATGATAGTCCCACATACTTGTGGCACTACCGCCTTGGTCACATTGGTGTCAAGCGCATGAAGAAGCTCCATGCTGATGGATTTTTAGAGTCTCTCGATTATGAATCATTTGACACATGCGAACCATGCCTCATGGGCAAAATGACCAAGACTCCGTTCTCCGGAACAATGGAGCGAGCAACCAACTTATTGGAAATCATACATACTGATGTGTGCGGTCCAATGAGCGTTGAGGCTTGCGGAGGATATCGTTATGCTCTCACTCTCACTGATGACTTAAGTAGATATGGGTATGTCTACCTGATGAAACACAAGTCTGAGACCTTTGAAAAGTTCAAGGAATTTCAGAATGAGGTAGAGAATCAACGTGACCAAAAGATAAAGTTCTTACGATCAAATCATGGAGGAGAATATTTAAGTCACGAATTTGGTATGCACTTAAGGAAATGTGGAATCGTTTCACAACTCACGCCGCCTGGAACACCTCAGCGTAACGGTGTGTGTGAACATCGTAATCACACTTTATTGGATATGGTGCGATCTATGATGTCTCTTACCGATTTACCGATGTCTTTTTGGGGATACGCTCTGGAGACAGCTACATTCACTTTAAATAGGGCACCGTCTAAATCCGTTGAGACGACACCGTATGAATTATGGTTTGGGAAGAAACCTAAGCTGTCATTTCTAAAAGTTTGGGCATGCGATGCTTATGTTAAGAAACTTCAACTTGAAAAGCTCAAACCCAGGTCGGAAAAATGTGTCTTCATAGGATACCCTAAGGAAACCATTGGTTATACCTTCTACCTTAGATCCGAAGGCAAGATCTTTGTTGCCAAGAATGGGTCCTTTCTGGAGAAAGAGTTCTCTCGAGAGAAGTAAGTGGGAGGAAAGTGGAACTTGATGAAGTACTACCCCTTGAACCGGTAAGTAACGCAGCTCAGGAAGATATTCTTGTGGTGCCTACACCAACAGGAGAGGAAATTAATGATGATGATCAAGGTACTTCGGATCAAGTTGCTACTGAACTTCGTAGGTCCACAAGGACACGTTCCACACCAGAGTGGTATGGCAACCCTGTCTTGGAAATCATGTTGTTAGACAACAGTGAACCTTCGAACTATGAAGAAGCGATTGCGGGCCCAGATTCCAACAAATGGCTTGAAGCCATGCAATCCGAGATAGAATCCATGTATGAAAACAAAGTATGGACTTTGACAGACTTGCCCGATGATCGGTGAGCGATAGAAAACAAATGGATCTTTAAGAAGAAAACGGACGCGGATGGTAATGTTACCATCTATAAAGCTCGACTTGTCGCTAAGGGTTATCGACAAGTTCAAGGGGTTGACTACGATGAGACTTTCTCTCCCGTAGCGAAGCTGAAGTCCGTCCGAATCATGTTAGCAATTGCCGCATACTATGATTATGAGATATGGCAGATTAACGTCAAAACGGCATTCCTTAACGGTTATCTTAAGGAAGAACTGTATATGATGCAGCCGGAAGGTTTTGTCGATCCCGAGAATGCTAACAAGGTATGCAAGCTCCAGTGATCCATTTATGGGCTGGTGCAAGCATCTCGGAGTTGGAACATTCGCTTTGATGAGATGATCAAAGCGTTTGGGTTTATGCAGACTTATGGAGAAGCATGCGTTTACAAGAAAGTGAGTGGGTGCTCTCTAGCATTTCTCATATTATATGTACATGACATACTTTTGATGGGAAATGATATAGAACTTTTGGACAACATTAAGGCCTACTTGAATAAGTGTTTTTCAATGAAGGACCTTGGAGAAGCTGCTTACATATTAGGCATCAAGATCTATAGGGATAGATCAAGATGCCTCATAGGTCTTTCACAAAGCAAATACCTTGATATGATATTAAAGAAGTTCAATATGGATCAGTCCAAGAAAGGGTTCTTGCCTGTATTGCAAGGTGTGAAATTGAGCTCGGCTCAATGACCGACCACGGCAGAAGATATAGAAGAGACGAGTATCATCCCCTATGCGTCAGCCATAGGGTCTATTATGTATGCCATGCTGTGTACCAGACCTGATGTAAGCCTTGCCATAAGTTTGGTAGGAAAGTACCAAAGTAATCCCGACAAGGAACACTGGACAGCGGTCAAGAATATCCTGAAGTACCTGAAAAGGACTAAGGATATGTTTCTCGTTTTTGTAGGTGACGAAGAGCTCGTCGTAAAGGGTTACGTCGACGCTAGCTTCGACACAGATCTGGATGACTCGAAGTCACAAATCGGATACGTGTATATTTTGAATGGTGGGGCAGTAAGCTGGTGCAGTTGCAAGCAAAGCGTCGTGGCGGGATCTACATGTGAAGCGGAGTACATGGCAGCCTCGGAGGCAGCGCATGAAGCAATCTAGGTGAAGGAGATCATCACTGACCTAGGAGTCATACCCAATGCGTCAGGGCCAATCCAACTCTTCCGTGACAACACTGGAGCTATTGCACTTGCCAAGGAGCCCAGGTTTCACAAGAAGACCGGGCACATCAAGCGTCGCTTCAACTCCATTCATGAAAATGTTCAAGTTGGAGACATAGATATTTGTAAAGTACATATGGACCTGAATGTGGCAGATCCGTTAACTAAACCTCTCCCTAGGGCAAAACATGATCAACACCAGAATTCCATGGGTGTTCGATTCATCACAATGTGACTAGATTATTGAACTCTAGTGTAAGTGGGAGACTGTTGGAAATATGCCCTAGAGGCAATAATAAAATGGTTATTATTATATTTCTTTGTTCATGATAATTGTCTGTTATTCATGCTATAATTGTATTATCCGGAAATCATAATACACGTGTGAATACATAGACCACAACATGTCCCTAGTGAGCCTCTAGTTGACTAGCTCGTTAATCAACAGATAGTCATGGTTTCCTGACGATAGACATTGGATGCCATTGATAACAGGATCACATCATTAGGAGAATGATGTGATGGACAAGACCCAATCCTAAGCATAGCTCAAAGATCGTGTAGTTCGTTTAGCTAGAGCTTTTCCAAATGTCAAGTATCATTTACTTAGACCATGAGATTGTGCAACTCCCTGATACCGTAGGAGTGCTTTGGGTGTGCCAAACGTCAGAACGTAACTGGGTGACTATAAAGGTGCACTACGGGTATCTTCGAAAGTGTCTGTTGGGTTGGCACGAATCGAGACTGGGATTTGTCACTTTGTATGACGGAGAGGTATCTCTGGGCCCACTAGGTAATGCATCATCATAATGAGCTCAATGTGACCAAGTGTCTGGTCACGAGATCATGCATTATGGTATGAGTAAAGTGACCTGCCAGTAATGATATTAAACGAGGTATTGGGATACCGACGATCAAGTCTCGGGCAAGTAACGTACCGATTGACAAAGGGATGTATACGGGGTTGCTTGAATCCTCGACATCGTGGTTCATCCGATGAGATCATCGAGGAGCATGTGGGAGCCAACATGGGTATCCAGATCCCTCCGTTGGTTATTGACCGGAGAGTCGTCTCGGTCATGTCTACGTGTCTCTCGAACCCATAGGGTCTACACACTTAAGGTTCGATGACGCTAGGGTTGTAGAGATATGAGTATGCAATAACCCAAAAGTTGTTCGGAGTCCTGGATGAGATCCTGGACGTCACTAGGAGTTCCGGAATGGTCCGGAGCTAAAGAATTATATATAGGAAGTCAGGTTTCGGCCATCGGGAAAGTTTCGGGGGTCACCGGTATTGTACCGGGACCACCGGAAGGGTCCCGGGGGTCCACCGGGTGGGGCCACCTATCCCGGAGGGCCCCATGGGCTGAAGTGGGAGGGGAACCAGCCCCTGGTGGGCTGGTGGCCCCTCCCCCTTGGCCCCTCCTGCGCCTAGGGTTGGGAAACCCTAGGGGTGGGCGCACCTCCACCTGGCTTGGGGGGCAAGCCACCCCCTTGGCCGCTGCCCCCCCTTGGAGATCCCATCTCCTAGGGCCGGCGCCCCCCCTAGGGGCCCTATATAAAGAGGGGGGAGGGAGGGCAGCCGCACCCATGCTCTTGGCGCCTCTCTCTCCCCTTGCTACACCTCTCCCTCTCGCAGAAGCTTGGCGAAGCCCTGCCGAGATCGCTGCTGCATCCACCACCACGCCGTCGTGCTGCTGGATCTTCATCAACCTCTCCTTCCCCCTTGCTGGATCAAGAAGGAGGAGACGTCTTCCCAACCATACGTGTGTTGAATGCGGAGGTGCCGTTAGGATCTCCGGTGATTTGGATCACGACGAGTACGACTCCCTCAACCCCATTCTCTTGAACGCTTCCGCTTGATCTACAAGGGTATGTAGATGCACTCCTCTCTCTCGTTGCTAGATGAACTCATAGATTGATCTTGGTGAAACCGTAGGAAATTTTTTATTTTCTGCAATGTTCCCCAACAAGTACATGTGTGAATACATAGATAAAACCTATAGTCCATTGTATGCCTCTACTTGACTAGCTCGTTAATCAAAGATGGTTATGTTTCCTAACCATAGACATGTGTTGTCATTTGATGAACATGATCACATCATTAGGAGAATGATGTGATGGACATGACGCATCTGTTAGCTTAGCATTATGATCGTGTTATATTCATTGCTACTGCTTTCTTCATGACTTATACAAGTTCCTCAAACTATAAGATTATGCAACTCCTGAATACCGGAGGAACACTTTGTGTGATACCAAATGTCACAATGTAAAAGGGTGATTATAAAGGTGCTCTACATGTGTCTCCGAAGGTGTTTGTTGGGTTGACATAGATCGAGATTAGGATTTGTCACTCTGTGTTTCGGAGAGGTATCTCTGGGCCCTCTCAGTAATACTCATCACTATAAGCCTTGCAAGCATTGTGACTAATGAGTTAGTTGCGGGATGAAGAATTACGGAATGAGTAAAGAGACTTGCCGATAACGAGATTGAACTAGGTATTGAAATACCGATGATCGAATCTCGGGCAAGTAACATACTGATGACAAAGGGAACAACGTATGTTGTTATACGGTTTGACCGATAAAGATCTTCGTAGAATATGTAGGAACCAATATGAGCATCCAGGTTCCGCTATTGGTATTGACCAGAGACGTGTCTGGGTCATGTCTACATAGTTCTCGAACCCGTAGGGTCCGCACGCTTAACGTTCGATGACGATTGGTATTATGAGTTTATGTGATATGATGTACCGAAGATTGTTTGGAGTCCCGGATGTGATCACGGACATGACGAGGAGTCTCTAAATGGTCGAGACATAAAGATTGATATATTGGACGACTATATTCAGACACCAGAAGTGTTCCGGAGAAGTTTCGGATATAACCGGGGTGTTAGAAGGGTTATCGGAACCACCGGAGAAGTAATGGGCCTTATTGGTCCTAGGGGAGAGAGAGAAGGGCGGCCAGTGGCTGGCCGCACACCCCGATGGGCCTAGTCCGAATTGGACTAGGGGGAGGGCGGCGCCCCCTCCTTCCTTCTCTTCCCCCTCCTTCCTTCTTCTCCTAGTAGGACTAGGAAAAGGGGGTGTCCTACTCCTACTAAGAGGAGGATTCCTCCCCCCTTGGCGCGCCCCATGAGGGCCTGCCGGCCTCCCCCTGGCTCCTTTATATACGGGGGGCAGGGGCACCCTAGAACACACAAGTTGACAATTGTTTTAGCCGTGTGCGGTGCCCCCCTCCACAGTTACTCACCTCGGTCATATCGTCGTAGTGCTTAGGCGAAGCCCTGCGCCCGTAACTTCATCATCACCGTCACCACACCGTCGTGCTGACGAAACTCTCCCTCGACCTCAGCTGGATCTAGAGTTCGTGGACCGAGATGAACATGTGCAGATCGCGGAGGTGTTGTACCTTCGATGCTAGGATCGGTCGGATTGTGAAGACATACGACTACATCAACTGTGTTGTCATAACTCTTCCGCTTTCGATCTACGAGGCTACGTGGACAACACTCTCCCCTCTTGTTGCTATGCATCTCCTAGATAGATCTTGCGTGATCGTAGGAATTTTTTTGAAATTACCGCATTCCCCAACAGGGTTATCTTCACCAACATCTTCAACAACACCATCTCATCTCAAACCCTAATTCATCTCTTGTGTTAAATCTTTGTATTGGAACTATAGATTGGTGCTTGTGGGTGACTAGTAGTGTTGATTACATCTTGTAGTTGATTTCTATATGGTTTATCTAGTGGAAGATTATATGTTCAGATCCATTATGCTATTTAATACCCCTCTGATCTTGACCATGATTATCATTTGTGAGTGATATGTCTCCAACGTATCTATAATTTTTTATTGTTCCATGCTATTATATTACCCGTTTTGGATGTTTATGGGCTTTACTTTACACTTTTATATCATTTTTGGGACTAACCTACTAACCGGAGGCCCAACCCGAATTGCTGTTTTTTTTGCCTATTTCGGTGTTTTGAAGAAAAGGAATATCAATCGGAGTCCAAACGGGATGAAACCTTCGGGAGCGATCTTTTTGGAACAAATGAAAACTAGGAGACTTGGAGTGGACGTCAAGCAACAAACAAGGCGGCCACGAGGGTGCCCGACGCGCCCTAAGGGGGTGGGCCCGCCCCCCACCCTCGTGGGCCCCTTGTGGCTCAATCGACCTACCTCCTTCGCCTATATATACTCCCGTACCCTGAAAACACCGAGGAGCACCACGAAAACCTAATTCCACCGTCGCAAACTTCTGTATCCGCGAGATCCCATCTTGGAGCCTTTGCCGGCGCTCCACCGGAGGGGGAATCGACCATGGAGGGCCTCTACATCATCTCCAAGGCCTCTCCGATGAGTTGTCAGTAGTTTACCACAGAACTTTGGGTCCATAGTTATTAGCTAGATGGCTTCTTCTCTCTCTTTGAATCTCAATACAAAGTTCTCCTCAAGCTTCTTGGAGATCTATTCGATGTAACTCTTTTTGCAGTGTGTTTGTCGAGATCCGATGAATTCTGGGTTTATGATCAAGTTTATCATGAGAAATAATTGAATCTTCTCTCAATTCTTTTATGTGTGATTGGTTACCTTTGCAAGTCTCTTCGAAGTATCAGTTTGGTTTGGCCTACTAGATTGATCTTTCTTGCAATGGGAGAAGTTCTTAGCTTAGGGTTCAATCTTGCAGTGTCCTTTCCCAGTGACAGCAGGGGCAGCAAGGCACATATTGTATTGCTGCCATCGAGGATAAAAAGATGGGGTTTATATCATATTGCTTGAGTTTATCCCTCTACATCATGTCATCTTTCTTATTGTGTTACTCTGTTCTTATGAACTTAACACTCTAGATGCAGGCAGGAGTCGATCGATGTGTGGAGTAATAGTAGTAGATGCAGAATCATTTCGATCTACTTGTTGCGGACGTGATGCCTATATACATGATCATGCCTAGATATTCTCATAACTATGCACTTTTCTATCAATTGCTCGACAGTAATTTGTTCACCCACCGTAATACTTATGCTATCTTGAGAGAAGCCACTAGTGAAACCTATGGCCCCCGTGTATATCTTTTATCATATAAGTTTTCCATCTACTTTTATTTGCATCTTTACTTTCCAATCTATATCATAAAAATACCAAAAATATTTATCTTATCTTATTATCTCTATCAGATCTCACTTTTGCAAGTTTTCGTGAAGGGATTGACAACCCCTTTATCGCGTTGGTTGCGAGGTTCTTGTTTGTTTGTGCAGGTGCGTGGGACTTTTGAGGAGCCTCCTACTGGATTGATACCTTGGTTCTCAAAAACTAAGGGAAATACTTATGCTACTTTGCTGCATCACCCTTTCCTCTTCAAGGGAAAACCAACGCAGTGCTCAAGAGGTAGCAGTGAGTAGTTACTTTTGTTCTTGAGGTCACGGGAGAAATCATGTTGCAAGTAATCATGTGAACTTGATATGTGTTCGATAATTTGATGATATGTATGTTGTGATTCCCTTAGTGGTGTCATGTGAACGTTGACTACATGACACTTCACCATATTTGGGCCTAAGGCAATGCATTGTGGAGTATTTATTAGATGATGGGTTGCGAGAGTGACAGAAGCTTAAACCCTAGTTTATGCGCTATTCCGTAAGGGACCGGTTGGATCCAAAAGTTTAATGTTATGGTTAGAATTTATTCTTAATACTTTTCTTGTAGCTGCGGATGCTTGCGAGGGGGTTAATCATAAGTAGGAGGTTTGTTCAAGTAAGAATAGCACCTAAGCACCGGTCCACCCACATACCAAATTATCAAAGTAGCGAACACGAATTAAGCCAACATGATGAAAGTGACTAGATGAAATTCCCGCGAACCATCAAGAACACTTTGTTTATCATAAGAGACCGTTTTGGCCTGTCCTTTGCCTCAAAAGGATTGTGCTACCTTGCTGCTCTTTTGTTACTACTATTGTTACTTGCTCGTTACAAATTATCTTGCTATCAAACTACTCTGGTACTTACAATTTTAGCACTTGCAGACATTACTTTGCTGAAAACCACTTGCCATTTCCTTCTGCTCCTCGTTGGGTTCGACACTCTTACTTATCGAAAAGGCTACAATTGACCCCATATACTTTTGGGTCATCAAGGCCATTTTCTGGCGCCATTGCTGGGGAGTGAAGCGCTTTTGGTAAGTGGAAATTGGTAAGGAAACATTATTACTATGTGCTGAAATTTATTGTCACTTGCTACTATGGAGAACAATCCTTTGAGGGGTTTGTTCGGGGTATCTTCACCTCGACCAGAACCACAATTAGTTTCCCCTGAACCTACAGCACCTACTGAAAATATTGAATATGAAATTCGTTCGGGTATGGTAGAACAACTGCTAGCTAATCCTTATGCACGAGATGGAACAGAACATCCTGATATGCACTTGATATATGTGGATGAAATTTGTGGATTGTTTAAGCTTGCAGGTTTGCCTGGAGATGAAGCTAAGAAGAAGTTTTTCCCTTTATCTTTGAAGGGAAAAGCATTGGCATGGTATAGGCTATGCGATGATATTGGATCTTGGAACTGGAATCGGTTGAAATTGGAATTCCATCAAAAAAATTATCCTATGCATCTAGTTCATCATGATCGGAATTATATATATATAATTTTTGGCCTCGTGAAGGAGAAATTATCGCTCTAGCTTGGGGGAGGCTTAAGTCAATGTTATATTCATGCCCCAATCATAAGCTCCCAAGAGAAATTATTATTCCGAATTTGTATGCTCGGCTTTCTCGTAATGATCAATCCATGCTCGATACTTCTTGTACCGTTCTTTTATGAAGAAGACTATTGAATTCCTGTGGGATCTTTTAGAAAGGATTAAACGCAACTCTGAAGATTTGGAACTTGACGAAGATAAAAAGTCAGGTATTGAACCTAACTTTGATTCTGTCAAGTCTTTTATGAATACCGATGCTTTTCAAAAGTTTAGCACTAAATATGGACTTGACTCTGAGATAGTAGCTTTCTTTTGTGAATATTTTGCTACTCATGTTGATCTCCCTAAGGAGAAGTGGTTTAAATATCACCCACCTATTAAATAATAAATTAAAGAACCTATAAAAGCTAAAGAAGAAACTATCATTTACAATGTTGATCTAGTTGTTCCCACTGCTTATATTGAAAAACCACCTTTCCCTGTTAGGATGAAGGAACATGCTAAAGTTTCAACTATGGTCAACAAAAGTTATATTAGAACACCCAAACCAGCTGAACAAATCAGAGTTGAACTTAGTGTTGCTATGATTAAAGATCTCTTGGTCGATAATATTGATGGGCATGTTATATACTTCTGTGATGAAGCTGCTAGAATTGCCAAACCCGATGAAAAAGATAAACATAGACCAGTTGTTGGCATATCTGTTGTCTCAATCAAGATAGGAGATCACTGTTATCATGGTTTATCTGATATAGGTGCTAGCGTGAGTGCTATTCCTTTTTCCTTATGTGAATAAATTAAAAATGAAATAGCACCTGCTGAAATAGAAGACATAGATGTTACTATTAAACTTGCCAATAGAGATACTATATCACCAATTGGGATTCTTAGAGATGTTGAAGTCTTGTGTGGGAAAATAAAATACCCTACTGATTTTCTTGTTCTTGGTTCCCCACAAGATGACTTTTGTCCCATTATCTTTGGTAAACCTTTCTTGAACACCGTCAATGCTAGAATAGATTGTGAGAAACAAACTGTCGGTGTTAGCTTTGGTGATGAATCTCATGAATTTAATTTTTCCAAGTTTAGTAGAAAACCTCATAAGAAAGATTTGCCTAGTAAGGATGAAATTATTGGTCTTGCTTCTATTGTTGTACCTCTTAGTGATCCTTTGGAACAATATTTGCTAGACCATGAAAATGATTAGCATATGCGTGAAAGAAATGAAACAGATAGAATCTTTTTTGAACAACAACCTCTGCTTAAACACAATCTACCTATTGAAACTCTAGGATGTACTCCTCCACCTAAAGGTGATCATGTGTTTGAATTAAAACAATTGCCAGACACTTTGAAATATGCTTATCTTGATGAGAAAAAGATATATCCTGTTATTATTAGTGCTAACCTTTCAGAACATGAACAAGAAAGATTATTGAAAGTTCTAAGGAAGCACCGAGATGCTATTGGATATACTCTTGATGATCTTAAGGGCATTAGTCCCACTCTATTTTAGCACAAGATTAATATTGAACCTAATTCTAAACCCGTTGTTGATCACCAACGTCGGTTAAATCCAAAGATGATAGAAGTGGTAAGAACGGAAATATTTAAACTTCTGGAAGCAGGTATAATCTATCCTATAGCTGATAGCAGATGGGTAAGTCTTGTTCATTGTGTCCCTAAGAAGGGAGGTATAACTGTTGTTCCTAATGATAAGAATGAACTTATTCCACAAAGAATTGTCACATGCTACAGAATGGTAATTGATTATAGAAAATTAAACAAAACAACTAGAAAAGATCATTACCCTCTTCCTTTTATTGATAAAATGCTAGAAAGATTATCTAAGCACACACATTTTTGCTTCCTTGATGGATATTCTGTTTTTTCACAAAAACATGTTTCACAATCTGATCAAGAAAAGACCACTTTTAATTCACCTTTTGGAACTTATGCTTCTAGACGTATGCCTTTTGGTTTATGTAATGCACCTGCTACCTTTCAAAGACATATGACTGCTATATTATCTGATTTTCGTGAAAAGATTGTTGAGGTTTTCATGGATGACTTTTTTGTTTATGGGAAGTCTTTTGATGAGTGTTTAAGCAATCTTGATCGAGTTTTGCAGAGATGTGAACAAACAAATCTTGCCTTGAATTGGGAGAAGTGTCACTTTATGGTTAACGAAGGTATTGTTTTGGGCCATAAAATTTCTGAAAGAGGCATTGAGGTGGACAAAGCCAAGGTTGATGCAATTGAGAAAATGCCATGTCCTAAAGATATCAAAGGTATTCATAGTTTCCTTGGTCATGCTGGTTTCTATAGGAGGTTTATCAAAGACTTTTCTAACATTTCTAGGCCTCTTACAAATCTTTTGCAAAAGGATATTCCTTTTGTGTTTGATGATGATTGTTTGGAAGCCTTCGAAACACTAAAGAAAGCCTTAATTACTACACCTATTGTTCAACCACCTGATTGGAACTTGCCTTTTGAGATTATGTGTGATGCTAGTGATTATGTTCTTGGTGCTATTCTAGGACAAAGAGTTGAAAATAAATTAAAGGTTATCCATTATGCTAGTAAAACTCTAGACAGTGCTCAACGAAATTATGCTACTACAGAAAAATAATTCTTAGCAGTGGTTTTTGCTTGTGATAAATTTAGTTCCTACATTGTTGATTCTAAAGTGATTCTTCACACTGATCATGCTGCTATAAAATATCTTCTGGAAAAGAAAGATGCTAAACCTAGACTCATTAGGTAGGTTCTTCTGCTACAAGAATTTGATTTGCATATCATTGATAGAGAAGGAGCGGAGAACCCTGTAGCTGATAACTTGTCTAGGCTTGAAAATATTCTTGATGACCAACAACCTATTAATGATAGCTTTCCTGATGAAAAGTTAGCTGCAATAAATGTTTATAATAGTACACCTTGGTATGCTGATTATGCTAATTATATTGTTGCTAAATACATACCACCTAGCTTCACATACCAACAAAAGAAAAAGTTCTTCTATGATTTAAGATATTACTTTTGGGATGGCCCACATCTTTATAAAGGAGTAGATGGTATTATTAGACGTTATGTACCTGAGCATGAACAGGAACAAATCCTACAGAAATGTCACTCCGAAGTTTATGGAGGACATCACGCGGGAGACAGAACCGCTCATAAGGTATTGCAATCTGGTTTTTATTGGCCTGCTCTCTTCAAGAATTCCCATAAGTTCATCTTACCTTGTGATGAATGTCAAAGAATAGGTAATATTGGTAAGCGTCAAGAAATGCCTATGAATTATTCACTTGCTGTTGAACCATTTTGATTTGATTTCATGGGACCTTTTCCTTCCTCTAATGGGTATACTCATATTTTGGTTGATGTTGATTATGTTAATAAGTGGGTAGAAGCTATTCCAACCAGTAGTGCTGATCACAACACCTCTATTAAAATGCTTAAGGAAGTTATTTTCCCAAGGTTTGGAGTCCCTAGATATTTAATGACTGATGGTGGTTCACACTTTATTCATGGTGCTTTCCGTAAAATGGTTGTTAAGTATGATGTTAACCATAGAATTGCATCACCCTATCATCCTCAGTCTAGTGGTCAAGTTGAACTTAGCAATAGAGAAATAAAACTAATCTTACAAAAGACTGTCAATAGGTCCTGGAAGAATTGGTCTAAGAAACTAGATGATGCACTTTGGGCTTATAGAACAACATATAAAAATCCTATAGGTGTGTCTCCTTATAAAATGGTTTATGGAAAAGCTTGTCATTTGCCTCTTGAGTTAGAACATAAAGCATATTAGGCAATCAAAGAACTCAATTATGATTTCAAACTTGCTGGTGAAAAGAGGTTATTTGATATTAGCTCATTAGATGAATGGAGAACCCAAGCTTATGAAAATGCAAAGTTATTTAAAGAAAAAGTTAAAAGATGGCATGACAAAAGAATCCAAAAGCATGAGTTCAAGGTTGGAGAATATGTTCTTTTGTACAACTCTCGTTTCAGATTCTTTGCAGGAAAACTCCTCTCCAAATGGGAAGGACCCTATGTTATCGAGGAGGTTTACCGGTCTGGAGCCATCAAAATAAATAATGCCGAAGGTACTAACCCGAAGGTTGTTAATGGACAACAAATAAAACATTATATCTCAGGTACGCCCATTAATGTTGAAAGCAATATTATCCAAACTATGACACCGAAATAACACATAAAAGAAACCTTCCGAAACACTCCAGAATCGTGAAAAAAGGGAGGTACGTGATATAGTAAGTAAACGGACTCCGAAAAATCTGCAAAAATATTTTTGTCGGTTTTGGAATATTTAAAAAATTAGAAAAATAAGAAACTAATAGGAAAGTGACCCTGGTGGGCACGATACACCAGGGCGCGTCTGGCTTGTCAGGCGCACCCCGGTGGGTTGTTCCCACCTCGGGTACTTTCCGGACTCTATTTTTCTTCCATTTTGCTTGTCCCCTAAGAAAAAAAATCTTCATATACCCCCCGAACCTATTGACCTCCGTATCGTGAAGAAATCTCCTGTTTTCTTTTCTCGCTGTTTTCTATCAGATCTGTTGAGCCAGGCATCATGTCTTCTTCTTCCTCTAACCACATGGAAGAGGATGCCTGGTTGATGAAGATCGAGTTGAAGAGGGAAGATCCCGTTGGAGCAGCCAAGGAGGACAAGAGCAAGGAGGCCACCGTAGATCAAGTACCGATGGTCAAGCAAACATTGCCTGCTGATGAGGAAGAGGAAGATATCTTTAAACCTTACTATGTTCATCTTACCCCCACTAAGATTGCAGCCTTCATGATCATTGAAACGGTTTGTGTGCAAAATAAGTATCTCACTCATGAAAATATTTTGCATCTGGAGCACATCGCCTCCCTTCGGATCATCATCCGAAGATTGGAGAATCTCTTGGTCCTTAAGGGTCGGGTCGCTTCTACTTCATCACCACCACCTCCTTCTTCATCACCAAAAGAAAATTGAGTATCGGGTATGGGCACTCCCCTTGTCTTTCACCAAGCTTGGGGGAGGTGCCCCGGTATCGTATCATCTCCACTATCTTTTGCCTTTACTTTTCTTAATTCGATCCATAGTTATCTTTTGCTTTAGATGAATAAAAGTTTAGTTCGATCCTTTCTTTTCGAGAGTTTACTTAGTGATCTATCTTTGTAATTGTGTGCGAAATATATAATAAAGTTTAGTTTGAGTTTTGCTATCTTTACTTTCTTGTTTCAATAAAAAGAAAGGAAATAAATGAAAAAGATCATATGCTAATCTTATGGTAAGTGATGACATTACACAAGGAAAAGTATGAGTAGAAAATTTTATTGTATATTGACAAACATAGCATTGGTCAATGATGCAACTCATGAAAGAATTAATAAGGGAAGAGAAGATTCACATGCAAATACACTATCCTGGAAATCTTTTATGATTGTGAGCACTCATCAAAATATTATATGCCAAAATTGTTGACGTTGGACAAGGAAGACAATGTAATGATTTATGTTTGTTCATATTCACATAGAAGTTATACTGTCATAGATCCATCAACATGTGGTGCTTGCCCCTATCTTTGCTAGCCAAAACTTTCGTACTAAGTAGAGATACTACTTATGCATTAAAAACCCTTAAACCCAAATCTTATTTGAGAGTCCACCATACCTATCTATGGATTGAGTAAGATCCTTCAAGTAAGTTGTCATCAGTGCAAAAAGGCAATAAAAATTGCTTCTAAAAGTGTGAGATCATTTAGTGTAAGGGAAAATTGAGCATTGTACGAACTTGTGATGACAAAGAATAAAAGTGACAGACTGCATAATAAAGTTTCCATCATAAGGGGCAATATAACGTGACATTCTCTTGCACTAAGGGGGTAAGCATACAAAAAAAGTGCATGGAAACCTCTGCTTCCCTCTGTGAAGGGCCTAACTTTTATGTATTTACTTTCATGCAATAGATTCAAAGTTTTTCTCTATGTTCCTTTTTATTTTCTCCTTTGGCAAGCATCATGTGGTGAGGAAAGATCTAGGCACATATATCCAGTTGAATATGGGTAGCATGAGTTATTATTGTTGACATCACCCTTGAGGTGAATACGTTGGGAGGCGAAACTATAAGCCCCTATCTTTCTATGGGTCGGGTTGAAATGTTTTGCTAATGTGTACATGGTGAGTGTTAGCTGATACGTCTCCAATGTATCTATAATTTTTGATTGTTCCATGCTATTATATTACCTGTTTTGGATGTTTATGGGCTTTATTTTATACATTATTATCATTTTTGGGACTAACCTACTAACCGGAGGCCCAACCCATATTGATGTTTTTTGCCTATTTCAGTATTTCAAAGAAAAGGAATATCAAACGGAGTCCAAACGGAATGAAACCTTCGGGAACGTGATTTTTGGAACGAACAAGATCCGGAGAGCTTGGAGTGCAAGTCAAGAAACAATCGGAGCCTCCACGAGATAGGAGGGCGCCCCCCCCCCCTTGTAGAGCGCGCCTCCCTGTCTCGTGGGACCCTCGGGCGTCCACCGACGTACTTCTTGCTCCTATATATACCTACGGACACCGAAAACATCCAGGGGCACCACGAAACACAATTTCCACCACCGTAACCTTCTGTATCCGCGAGATCCCATCTTGGAGCCTTCGCCGGCACTCTACCGGAGGGGGAATCAACCACGGAGGGCCTCTACATCAACATCCTTGCCCCTCCTATGAGTTGTGAGTAGTTTACCTCAGACCTACGGGTCCATAGTTATTAGCTAGATGGCTTCTTCTCTCTTTTTGGATCTCAATACAATGTTCTCCCCCTTTCTTGTGGAGATCTATTCGATGTAATCTCTTTTTGCGGTGTGTTTGTCGAGATCCGATGAATTGTGGGTTTATGATCAGATTTATCTATGGATATTAATTGAATCTTCTCTGAATTCTTTTATGTATGATTGAGTTATCTTTGCAAGTCTCTTCGAATTATCGATTTGGTTTGGCCTACTAGATTGATCTTTCTTGCCATGGGAGAAGTTCTTAGCTTTGAGTTCAATCCTGCAGTGTTCTTACCCAGTGACAGAAAGGGTTGCAAGACACGTATTGTATTGTTGCCATCGAGGATAACAAGATGGGGTTTATATCATATTGCATGAGTTTATCCCTTTACATCACATCATGTCATCTTGCTTAATGCGTTGCTCTATTCTTATGAACTTAATACTCTAGATGCATGTTGGATAGCGGTCGATGTGTGGAGTAATAGTAGTAGATGCAGGCAGGAGTCGGTCTACTTGTTATGGACGTGATGCCTAGATAACGTCATAATTATTCGCTTTTCTATCAATTGCTCGACAGTAATTTGTTCACCCACTGTAATACTTATGCTCTCGAGAGAAGCCTCTAGTGAAACCTATGGCCCCCAGGTCTATCTCTTATCATATTTGCTTTCAATCTACTTTTATTTGCATCTTTACTTTTTGCATCTATATTATAAAATACCAAAAATATATTTATCTTATCATACTATCTCTATCAGATCTCACTTTCGCAAGTGGCCGTGAAGGGATTGACAACCCCTTTATTGTGTTGGTTGCAAGTTCTCAGTTTGTTTGTGTAGGCGCGTGGGACTTATGAGGAGCCTCCTACTGGATTGATACCTTGGTTCTCAAAAACTGAGGGAAATACTTACGCTACACTTGCTGCATCACCCTCTCCTCTTCGGGGAAAACCAATGCTAGCTCAAGACGTAGCAAGAAGGATTTCTGGCGCCGTTGTCGGGGAGATCTTCGCTCAAGTCAAGACATACCAAGTACCTATCACAAACCCATCTCCCTCGCATTTACATTATTTGCCATTTGCCTCTCGTTTTTCTCTTCCTCACTTCACCCTTGCCATTTTATTCGCCCTCTCTTTCCCAATCTCCTCCTCTCTTTGTGCTTGCCGTTTTTCTGTTTGCTTGTGTGTTGGATTACTTGTTGCCATGGCACAAGATAATACCAAATTGTGTGATTTCTCGAATACCAATAATAATGATTTCCTTAGCACTTCGATTGCTCCTCTTAATGATGTTGAGTCTTGTGAAATCAATGTTGCTTTGCTGAATCTTGTTATGAAAGATCATTTCGCCGGCCTTCCTAGTGAAGATGCCACTACCCATCTAAATAATGTGTGATATGCAAAATAAGAAAGATACGGATTACAATATTGTCAAATTGAAGTTATTTCCGTTTTTGCTTAGAGATCGTGCTAAAGTTTGGTTTTCGTCTTTGCCTAAAAATAGTATTGATTCTTGGAACAAGTGCAAAGATGCTTTTATCTCTAACTATGTTCCTCCCGCTAAGATCATCACTCTTAGGAACGATATTATGAATTTTAAACAACTTGATCATGAGCATGTTGCCCAATCTTGGGAAAGAATGAAATTGATGCTTCGCAATTGCCCTACTCATGGTTTGAATTTATGGATGATCATACAAAAATTTTATGTCGGTTTGAACTTTGCTTCTAGAAATCTCTTAGATTCGGCCGCGGGAGGCACCTTTATGGAAATCACGTTAGGAGATGCTACAAAACTTCTTGATAGTATTATGGCTAATTATTCTCAATGGCACACCGAAAGATCTTCTATTAAAAAAGTGCAAACTATAGAAGAAATCAATGTTTTGAGTGGAAAGATGGATGAACTTATGAAGATGTTTGCTACTAAAAATACTCCTCTTGATCCTAATGATATGCCCTTGTCTTCCTTGATTGAGAATAATAATGAATCTATGGATGTGAATTTTGTTGGTAGGAATAGTTTTGGAAACAATGCTTACAGAGGAAATTTTAATGCTAGACCATTCCCTAGTAATTCCTCTAATAATTATGGAAATTCCTACAATAATTCTTATGGTAATTTTAATAAGATGCCCTCTGATTTTGAGAATAGTGTGAAAGAATTTATGATTTCTCAAAAGAATTTTAATGTTTTACTTGAAGAAAAATTGCTCAAAGTTGATGATTTGGCTAGGAACGTTGATAGACTTTCGCTTGATGTTGATTCTCTTAAACTTATACCTTCTCCTCCTAAGCATGATATCAATGAGTCTCTCAAAGTGATGAGAATTTCCATTGATGAGTGCAAGGAAAGAACTGCTAGATTGCGTGCTAAGAAAGATAGCTTTATAAAGGTGTGTTCTTCTAGTTTCCGTGAAAATAATGATGAGGATCTTAAAGTTATTGATGCGTCTCCTATTAGATCTATGTTTTGCAATATGAATTTGATGATTATGGGACTGATGATGAATCAACTTTGCCTAGAAGGCGTCCCAAGAATTTGGAGTCTTTAGATCTTAATGCTGAATTTGGTAAAAGTGAGATTGGAGAATCCTCAACTTCTAATAATGTTGAACCTACTATCTTGGATTTCAAGGAATTTGACTATGATAATTGCTCTTTAAAAGGTTGTATTTCCTTGTTGCAATATGTTATTAATTCTCCTCATGCTTATAGTCAAAACAAAGCTTTTACCAAACATATTGTTGATGCCTTGATGCAATCTTATGATGAAAAACTTAATTTGGAAGTTTCTATACCTAGAAAACTTAATGATGAGTGGGAACCTACTATAAAAATTAGAACTAAAGATTATGAGTGTTTTGCTTTGTGTGATTTAGGTGCTAGTGTTTCCACAATTCTGAAAACTTTATGTGATATTCTAGATTTCCATGATCTTGATGATTTCTCGTTAAATTTGCACCTTGCAGATTCCACCATTAAAAAGCCTATGGTAAGGATCAATGATGTTCTTATTGTTGCAAATAGAAATTTGGTGCCCGTAGATTTTATCGTTCTTGATATAGATTGCAATCTTTCTTGCTCTATTATTCTTGGCAGACCTTTCCTTAGAACGATTGGTGCGATTATCGATATGAAAGAAGGGAACATTAGATTCCAATTTCCCTTAAACAAAGGCATGGAGCACTTTCCAAGAAAGAAAGTCAAATTACCTTATGAATCTATCATGCGTGCTACTTATGAATCAAGTGCCAAAGATGGCACTCGTTAGATCTATCTTCGCTTTTATGCCTAGCTAGGGGCGTTAAACGATAGCGCTAGTTGGGAGGCAACCCAATTTTCTTTATGTTCTTTGTTTTTGTTCCTGTTTAGTGTTACATTTTGTTTCTAATTTCTGTTTAGATGTGTTTCTATATTTTGTTTAGTGTTTGTGCCAAGTAGAACCTATAGGATAAACTATGATGGTGGTTGATTTGATTCTGCTGAAAAACAGAAACTTTGCGCTCACGAGAAAAAATTCAATAAATCACAGAAACGTGATTTTGCATTGATTCTTTTTTCTGCTGATCAATAAACAAATTGTCCAGTACGTCCTATTTTGGTAGGAGTTTTAGAGTTTCAGAAGTTTACGTTAGTTACACATTGCTACAGACTGTTCTGTTTTTGACAGATTCTGTTTTTCGTGTGTTGTTTGCTTATTTCAATGCATCTATGGCTAATAAATTAGTTCATAAACCATAAGTGTCGGGATATACCCCGCGGTATGACCTGGCTGGAATTATGACCCGGCCAGACTTGGCGACTCACCAGAGACCCGGCTGGAGCTAGGCGACTCACTGGCGATCCGCCCAGACATGGCGGTTTACATTTAACCCGCCTAGACTTGTGACTCAGTGGAGACCCGGCGGGCGGATTAGATGGACGACAAGGTCCAAGACCCAGTAGGCCGGCTTATACTCTGGTGGGCCGGTTTAAGAGGAAAGCATAAGGAATATTCTCCTACAAAGGAAGCAAGACTAGGACTCCACTTGTAATAGAGTAATCCTAATCCTACTAGGACTAGTCATGTAACCCTCCCCTTCAACATATACAAGGAGGGGCAGGGCTCGCCAAGAGGGACAAGCAAGAAGAAACAACCTCTAGGGCTAGACACAAAGAGTCGGCTTACCGGCAACTCCTTGATGACCATAATGAGACCTAGCCACAAACAGCATGTAGGGTTGTTACTGGATGATGTTTTCCAGGGCCCGAAGCTGTCTAAACCATTTTCTTGTGTTGCGTCTCTCAATTCCGCTCAACCCCTCTCAAGCTACTACATAGATGCGTTGGCCTCACGACTAAGTCCTCACACTAGGACATCTGCCGTGACAATTCCACGACAGTTGGCGCCCACCGTGGGGCTCGCGAACAGTGGTGTTGAGTTCTTGAAGGGTTTTTGCCTGGTGTCGAGAAGCTCGCGATTGGTCCTATGAAGAAGATCTAGCACGGGGAAATCAAGCACGATAACCCGTCATGAGCAACCTTGGACTTCATGGGAATTCAGTCCAATCGTCATCAACAAAATAACAGCGGCTCTATCACCGCACCGGATGGCTAGCATGTTTACTGGATATGGTTGATCGTATTTACTGAAGGTATGGGATTTTTTTCGGCCAGCATTCAGAGATTTGAATCGCCTAGAGTCGGGATCCACAGAGTCATTGTTGTCAGCATTGGCATCGGTTGTCTCCCGATAACTGCCACACGTGTGGTGTATCGGGTAGTTGTGCCACACGCCTCGTGTGGCATGGACAGCAACCAGCCCACACACCTACATGTGGGCAAAACAACTAATGCCCACACACATCTTTTTTCCCCTCACGAACCCTCTCACACGCGTGCGTGTGGGCGAAGTTGATAACGCCCACACGCCCGTATGTCAGGCCTCGTACCCTCCTGGTCTCGCACGCGACGCGTGACGCCCAACGTGCGCCCGCAGTTGTCATGGTCCAGACCCTCGTCCATGTTCATTTAACTGCAGTTGCCATGTCTCTAAACTACGGTTGCCATGTCGGACAACTGTAGTTTCTATGGTTGCTCAACTGCAGTTGCCATGTATGGTCTGATCTAATGTAGTTGCCATGATTTCATAACTTTAGGAGTTGCCACATACTAACACTAGGCAGTTGAGAGAGTTGCCATGTGCTCACAAGCATGCTAGGGCAGTTGCCATGTAAAAAAGAAGAGTTGCCATCTGCTAACGCGCACGTTAGGGCAGTTGCCATGTACGTGCACGTAGGGGCAGTTGCCATGTACCATGCAAAAACACATGGCAACTCAGTAAAAGAGAGTTGCCATCTGCTTACGTGCACACTAGGCAGTTGCCGTGTACCCTGCAAAAACACATGGCAACTCGGGTAAAAAAAAAGAGTTGCCACCTGCTTATAAAGCACACTAAGGGCAGTTGCCATGTGCGCTGCAAAAACACATGGCAACTAGCAGCTGGTGTGTGGGAGGGGAGACGGGCGTGTGGGCGAGATGGCAAATGCCCACACACCAGCCCTTGTGCGTGACTGAAAACTGGTGTGTGGATGAACTGCTAAACGCCCACACATCGGCCCCTCCGTATGGTAAAACGGATGTGTGGGCGAACTATGTCATACACCACACACACGCCTTGTCCTACATGGCACAGAAAATCAGCCAGATTGTGCCAAGATTCGTGCATATAGTACTGGACAGTGATAAATGCGTGCGGTCGAAATGGTCAACGCCCACACGTGTGAGCGTTAACATTTCCATTGTTTTTTGGTTGTTCGTATTGTTGTCCAACTCGATCGGCTCCTGGGCAAACTCTGCATTGATGAGTACTCCCTCCGTTCGGAATTACTTGTCTCGGAAATAGATATATTTAGAACTAAAATACATTTAGATACATCCATTTCTGCGACAAGTAATTCTGAACGGAGGGAGTACATGCAATAAAAAGCAAGTCCGAGTCCAACCAGGGAAGCAAGTTCCAAAAGAAAGAAAAAAAAGAGGGAGGCAAAAAATCAGCTACCGGCCAAAGCAACTGGTCACGTGGCCAAACCTCAAAGAAAAAAAAGGGGCGATCCAGATCTGGGTCCCAGGAGAGTCAACGATGGGAATTCGCGGACTGGACCTCCGCCCATCTCGTCTTCCCGGCCTCGCCCCGTCACCCGCCTGGGCACGCGCGGCCTCACTCGCCATCGCCGCCTCGCCCTCGCTCCGGGTTGTCGGGGGACCCACAGCGGTCGCCATCATTGCGGCCTTCCCCGCGGCGTCAAGCCACTGTGGCCGGCGTCGAACCGTCTAGCCTCGCGGCCGCCTTAGCTATGGCCTCACGCGCCCGTCTCAAGCGCGGCCATGCCACCTCGCTATTGTTGCAAGCCGCCGTCGCCTTCACGCTTGGCCTCTGCCGCGGACGGTGTCAAACCAGCATGTCCGAGCTGCGGTCCTCGCTCGAATCGCCGGGTCTCCGCACTTCGTTCAGCCCGCGGCTGCGGTTCCACCCCACGCCGTTTGGCCGCCGCCGTTGTCTCGCGCCTCGAGCCGGTTCCAAGCCGTTTCGCAAGTTGACCGCCTCAAGCACTGCCGAGACTCTTAATCACCATTGTCAATAAATCGGAAATCAACGGCTGTTATGCGAAGATATTGGTGTCATCATTTTTCAAGCTCTCTGAATGATAAAAAATTCAGTTTAAAGATGGACTGAAATTTCCTGCTAGTCATTTGGTTTTATTCCCTAAGACAGAGATAAATAGTTACTACTGCTACTGCACATGCGATACATGCCGAAGTATCAGGAAAAGTGTCGATTACTGACCTCCCGATGGCTCCTAAGCCGCTGCGGCTGTGCATCAAACGTCAGTGTTAAGTGGAAATTCCAAAAGAATCTTGGTCGAGGATTGCACCTATACCTTGGTTGACTGTACTCTAAGGGACAAAGCCCTGGCACACTGCTAGAAGATAGGCAACGGGAGTTCCAGAAAATGGAGGGTGATGATATTAAAATCTTTGCAAAATCTCAAGATGCTGAATTGGCACATATGGTTCGGTCTAAGTGGGCAACGAGTGCCATTTGAATTTTATGGAAACAAGCTAAATACGCAGTATCAATTGAGTTTGGCTAGAGGGTCAAGAAAACTCCACGCCGTTGGACATCGGACTCCTGACAAGTGATACATACATCATATTTGAGGCGGCTCCTAATTTAGGAATCAGGGGCATTTGCTTCAAGGGTTTTTTCCTCCTGATGTTGTCGGCAAACTGGGCATTGGACACGTAAAACACCAGTCAGATCTCTGCAGGATAAAGGGCACTGCGCGCACAGCCCCGCCTGTCAACACTGTCACTATGCTGCATGAGCCATCATGATTCGCGCGGACTCAAGCTCTTACCTACGACGTCGCTGACCTGATGTTTGCTTCTGCCCCCTATCAGTAATAAGAATGAGCAGAGATAAGAGCTGTTGTACAGGCAATTTGAGGCAAGTCAACATTTGCATGGCCGTAACATTACTGGAGTTATCTGCGGACGCTACTAAGGACCATTGGTTGTCCGAATAAATCAGGAGCTATCTGTTCTCGGTACTCTTAGCACATATTAATTCTTTTGAAGAACAATTACTCTGGTCGGTGATGTTTTTGATGCAAGACAATTGTTCACTACATCAACATGACGTGGTTGACTCGCCCGTCCGCGCGGCTTATCGCGCACGCGATTGACTCACCCGTCCGCGTCGGCTCACAACACCGCCGCCGATTCATGTCTGAGCTGCCTCTTATGCTGCGGTCGTCTTTTCCGTCCGTCTCTCGCGGCCTGTTCTACATCAACACACCGGGCCGTACATGTCTGCATGAGCTATTTATGGAGTATGAGCAAGTCACTGCTTGGGAAGCTTGGTTTTCTTCCTGCAAATTGGAGGCAAATTATCATGTCTTATCAGCCATCGTTTGCACCGGATGGCTCAATGGGTAGGCGCACAATCGCCGCCACTACAGTTTGGTTAACTTCAAAAAGCCAGTTGAAAGGAACCATTGGCCGAGTTGCTGACACGGCTCATACGGGATTATTTATAACCCGGCGCACTCACCTCAACCTTCTATGGATTCACATTGCGCTATCAACGCCAATGATATACACCTTCTGCTATGGTCAAATATGGAGAATCTCAAGCCAACTCCTCGAGTCGTCTTGAGACTCGGGGGCTACAACGGTATGACTCGGCAAAATTAGCCGGTTTCAATGAATTCAAGAACTCCGGGTCATTGAAGGGAAAAATAACCCGGCCCCAGAGATTACTGCTAGATCGATGAAAATATAAAGGCCGTCAGAAGATTTCCGGCTCAAAATAAGGATTCTGGTTCAAAATCCAGTTCAAGGGAAACTTATTTACCACAAAGCTTTGAAGCTCTCAATATCCGGTTCACAATTCGGCTCAAGGACAACCCGTCTCCCACAAGGTTTTGAAGCTTTCAAATCCGGTTTAAAGTTCCGGTTCAAAAAGAATTAATCTCTCGCAATTTCGAGTTCTCAGAAAAATTAAAGATTGCCAAATAGAAATGGCTACCATGATGCGCGGTTCAAATATGGGTATCCTGCCTTACGGCTTATCTTATTATGGTCACTTGGGGGCTTCCTGCTCATCAAGCATAGCTGTTGGTACCCTCTTGATCGGCGCAATGCCAAAACTTATATGGTCACTTGGGGGCTTCCTGTTCAAACATAGGTCGTATTCGAACCAAAGAGAACATAGTTGTCCGTACCCTCTTGATCGGCACAATGCCAAGCTCACCAGGGGGCTTCTTGATCGTATTCGAATCATAGCTTAACCTCTTTTGGGTCCGACTTTGATTGTATTCGAATCAGAGTCGTTAAAAAAATCTCAAGGTCATTAGGGGGCTTCATGTTCAAACATAGGTCGTATTCGAACCAAAGAGAACATAGTTGTCGGTACCCTCTTGATCGGCGCAATGCCAAAGCCACTGGGGGCTACATGATCGTATTCAAATCCTAGCTTAACCCCTTTGGAATGGTTTACTGATCGTATTCGAATCAGAAGTCTCAATTTTTTCTTTATATCTGGTTGAAGTTTTTTGAAAACAATTTCTGGGTTTATCTTGAGACTTTTTGCTCATATCTGAGGCATACATATGTGGTTTCTATTTAACCCGGCTTGACTTTGACGATAACTCGCCGGCATATGACAATCATCAAACATTTGGCGGTCTTGGCTTCTAAAGATTGGGTTATCACCCTTACTGCACAGGTATCATAAACTCGCAGTATGATTCAATATCACAGGTATGATATTGTTTATACATGATTATGTTTAAACTGGCCCTGACTATGGACTTTAAGTCGCCGGTCTATTTTGGATTACGCCATTCGAGTTATACGCTTATCAATCATTGGATTATTGCCCTTATTGGATACGGCGATGTAAGCCGGCAGTATGAGCCAATTTCTACAGGTATGTTTTCTTGATTATATAAAATATGCGAGATTGGATAACCCGCCCTGGCTTTTGACGTTAAGTCGCAAGTATGTTTTAGGCTTGAATGGCCTTAATCCTAGTCTTTTCCATAATTGCATAAAGACTATGTTATGTTTGGGTTGTTACCCGCCCTGGCTTTGATGTTAAGTCACCAGGGCATATGTTGTTTAAACTCCGTGCAGAATTTGCAGAAATATGACTTATATAAATGATTAAGTTCAAGCTCATTATCAAAATTGGTGTTTCAAAATAATTATCCGTTCTGGATTTTCTCAAAGGCTATAAGCCGCCGGGATATAAAAATTATGGCTTACAATGGAGGCGTATTAAATCTCCATCGGTCAAGAGCCGCCAGGTATTTAAACTCCGGATTTACTTGTCAACAGATAAGGTATTCAAAGTCACTTTGGCGCAATGGCTATTATTTTATCAATGGATATGGTTTATTCTACAATGGAAGGAATAGTCCCGAGTCGCTGCAGACTTACGACCCGGCACTTGGGGGCTACATTATTCAAATGGAGATTACATCGAATATGCAAGTCCCATGTCACTGCCAGCATGCACCATGTCACTTGGGGGCTAATGCAAAGTCATTCTTTGCCCAACTCATTGAAGACCCGACTCATCACATTCTAAATGAGCCGGCCCTTGGGGGCTACCAATTGCTCCTATCGAAAATTCAAGGTACACAAGCCTTAATCCATTATATTGAAAGATCCACTAGTAAGTTGGTAGAGTACAAAGCTCTTAACCTTGTGGACGTGGGTTCAAGCCCCATGGTGGAGTTTACATCGTATGATGTTATTATCAATGAATCATATACAAAGTCCCAGCTCAGTAATATCTTACTGACCCGGCCCATGGGGGCTACACTGGTTGAAGTTTTTATGAGCATAAGGCAATTACAAGTCCCGGGTTGCTACAAGCATGACAACCCAGCACTTGGGGGCTACATATATGGAATATTCAGTTTATGACTAATGATTGAGTTGAATAAGCCGGATTTCTTCAAGGTTGCAACACTTATATTGAAGCAAGTCTTAAGTTATCACTATGTTCTCCTCTTAAGACTTGGGGGCCATAGGTATTATGCATATAAAGAAGGAACATCTTCAAATTCTCAGTTTTGAGCAAATCAGGAAGATCAATTGCATGACCTGGTGTCAACAACAATTATGAGTCAGCATCATCAGTCTTTTATAACCCGAAGATTTTGGAAATTATAACTCGGCAAGATCTGTATCTCTAAACCGGTTGAAAATTAGATGAGTATTTCAAGACCTATATTTTTTAAGCCGACGCTTTCGAAGCCGACTCAAGTGGATTATTTCTTACAATATTTCTCTACAAGAGACCAATGTCAGCAAATTGATTCTGAAGCTGGCCTGTTTGGCCCAGATTTTTCAAAAGAAGTATCTAGATTTTTTGCATTGAAAAAGTTGAAACATATCTGCTAAGGAGATTTGCTATGAGTTCATGGGCATGTATCAAGAAGGAAATGACAAGGACTTAAAGATGACCAGGTGCCGGCTTACAAGAATTTTTAACTCGGAGCACAACCTGTCAAAGTTGTTCTGGTGTTTATTTTGCCGGATCAGTTTAACATGGATAAATCCAAATTAAACTGGGGGCTAATGTCGGGGATATACCCCGCGGTATGACCTGGCTGGATTTATGACCCGGCCGGACTTGGTGACTCACCAGAGACCCGGCTGGAGCTAGGCGACTCACTGGCGATCCGCCCAGACATGGCGGTTTACATTTAACCCGCCTAGACTTGTGACTCAGTGGAGACCCGGTGGGAGAATCAGACGGACGACAAGGTCCAAGACCCAGTAGGCCGGCTTATACTCTGGTCGGCTGGTTTAAGAGGAAAGCATAAGGAATATTCTCCTACAAAGGAAGCAAGACTAGGACTCCACTTGTAATAGAGTAATCCTAATCCTACTAGGACTGGTCATGTTACCCGCCCCTTCAACATATATAAGGAGGGGCAGGGCTCCCCAAGAGGGACAAGCAAGAAGAAACAATCTCTAGGGCTAGACACAAAGAGCCGGCTTACCGGCAACTCCTTGATGACCATAATGAGACCTAGCCACAAACAGCATGTAGGGTTGTTACCGAATGATGTTTCCGGGGCCCGAAGCTGTCTAAACCCTTTTCTTGTGTTGCGTCTCTCGATTCCGCTCAACCCCTCTCAAGCTACTACATAGATGCGTTGGCCTCACGACTAAGTCCTCACACTAGGACATTTGCCGTGACAATTACACGACAATAAGGAAGTTGGAATACAGTAGGTTTAACACCAAAATAAATAAAGAATGAGTTCATTACAGTACCTTATGTTGTGGTTTTGTTTTCTTTCACTAACGGAGCTTATAAGATTTCCTGTTGAGTTTTGTGTTGTGAAGTTTTCAAGTTTTGGGTAAAGCTTTTATGGACTATGGAATAAAGAGTGGCAAGAGCCTAAGCTTGGGGATGCCCAGGGCACCACAAGATATTCAAGAATATCCAAAAGCCTAAGCTTGGGGATGCCCTGGGAAGGCATCCCCTGTTTCGTCTTCGTTCATTGGTAACTTTTACTTGGAGCTATATTTTTATTCTATATTTTTATTCGCCACATGATATGTGTTTTGCTTGGAGCGTCGTGTATTATATTGGTCTTTGCTTGTTAGTTTACCACAATCATCCTTGCTGTAACACACCTTTTGGGAGAAGCCTATTTGATTAGAATTTGCTAGAATACTCTATGTGCTTCACTTATATCTTTTGAGCTTGATAGTTTTTGCTCTAGTGCTTCACTTATATCTTTTAGAGCATGGTGGTGGGTTAATTTTGAAGGAATTGCTAGTCTTTCATGCTTCACTTATATTATTTTGAGAGTCTCTTAGAACAACATGGTATTTGCTATGGTTATAATTTGGTCCTAGAATGATGAGCATCCAAGTTGGGTGTAATAAAAACTATCATAGAAAGTGAATTGGATGCTATGATCAATTTGATGCTTGATAATTGTTTTGAGATATGGAGGTAGTGATATTAAAGTCATGCTAGTTGGGTGATTATGACTTTAAAGAATGCTTGTGTTGAAGTTTGTGATTCCCGTAGCATGCACGTATGGTGAACCGCTTTGTGATGAAGTTGGAGCACAATTTTATTTATTGAATGTCTTCCTTATGAGTGGCAGTCGGGGACGAGCGATGGTCTTTTCCTACCAATCTATCCCCCTAGGAGCATGCGCGTAGTGCTTTGATTTTTGATGACCTCTAAATTTTTACAACAAGTATATGAGTTCTTTTGACTAATGTTGAGTCCATGGATTATACGCACCCTTTCACCCTTCCATTATTGCTAGCCTCTCTTGTACCGTGCAACTTTCGCCGGTACCATACACCCACCATATACCTTCCTCAAAACAGCCACCATACCTACCTATTGTGGCATTTCCATAGCCATTCCGAGATATTGCCATGCAACTTTCCACCGTTCCGTTTATTATGGCACGTTTCATCATTGTCATATTGCTCTTTGCATGATCATGTAGTTGACATCGTATTTGTGGCAAAGCCACCATCATAATCTTCATACATGTCGCTCTTGATTCATTGCATATCCCGGTATACCGCCGGAGGCATTCACATAGAGTCATATCTTGTTCTAGTTTTGAGTTGTAAATCCATAAAAGTGTGATGATCTCCATTATTAGAGCATTGTCCTAGTGAGGAAAGGATGATGAAGACTATGATTCCCCCACAAGTCGGGATGAGACTTCGGACTTTACAAAAAAAAGGAAAAAAAAAGAGAAAGGCCAAAAAAAAGAGAAGGCCAAAGAAAAAAAAGAAAAAAAGGGAGAGAAGAAGAAAAAAGGAATGAGAGAAAAAGAGAGAAGGGACAATGCTACTATCTCTTTTTCCACACTTGTGCTTCAAAATAGCACCATGATCTTTATGATAGAGAGTCTCATATGTTGTCACTTTCATATACTAGTGGGAATTTTTCATTATAGAACTTGGCTTGTATATTCCAATGATGGGCTTCCTCAAAATGCCCTAGGTCTTCATGAGCAAGCAAGTTGGATGCACACTGTTGGAAATATGCCCTAGAGGTAATAATAAAATGATTATTATTATATTTCCTTGTTCATGATAATTGTCTATTATTCATGCTATAATTGTGTTATCCGGAATCGTAATACATGTGTGAATACATAGACCATAACATGTCCCTAGTGAGCCTCTAGTTGACTAGCTCGTTGATCAATAGATAGTCATGGTTTCCTGACTATGGGCATTGGATGTCATTGATAACGGGATCACATCATTAGGAGAATGATGTGATGGACAAGACCCAATCCTAAGCATAGCACAAGATCGTGTAGTTCGTTTACTAGTGTTTTTCTAATGTCCGAACGTCGTAATGGCAAGTCCCCCCCCTAGGCCGCCGCCCTCCCCCCTTGAGATGGGATCTCTAGGGGCCGACGCACCCCTAGGCCCCCTATATAAGGGGGGAGGGAGGGCAGCCGGACCCTAGTCCCTGGCGCCTCCCTCTCCCCACGTACCACCTCTCCCTCTCGCTGAGCTTGGCAAAGCCCTGCCGAGATCACCGCTACTTCCACCACCACGCCGTCGTGCTGCTGGATCTCCATCAACCTCTCCTTCCCCCTTGCTGGATCAAGAAGGAGGAGACGTCTTCCCCAACCGTATGTGTGTTGAACACGGAGGTGCTGTCCGTTCAGCACTAGGATCTTCGGTGATTTGGATCACGACGAGTATGACTCCCTCAACCCCGTTCTCTTGAACGCTTCCGCTCGCAATCTACAAGGGTATATAGATGCACTCCTCTCTCTCGTTGCTAGACGACTCCATAGATTGATCTTGGTGAAGCGTAGAAATTTTTTATTTTCTGCAATGTTCCCCAACAGTGGCATCATGAGCTAGGTCTATGCGTAGTTTCTATGCACGAGTAGAACACAATCTTGTTGTGGGCGTAGATGTTGTCAATTTTCTTGCCACTACTAGTCTTATCTTGTTTCGGCGGCATCGTGGGATGAAGCGGCCCGGACCGACCTTACATGTACGCTTATGTGAGACAGGTTCCACCGACTGACATGCACTAGTTGCATAAGGTGGCTAGCGGGTGTCTGTCTCTCCCACTTTAGTCGGATCGGATTCGATGAAAAGGGTCCTTATGAAGGGTAAATAGAAATTGGCATATCACGTTGTGGCTTTTACGTAGGTAAGAAACGTTCTTGCTAGAACCCTATTGCAGCCACGTAAAAACATGCAACAATAATTAGAGGACGTCTAACTTGTTTTTTGCAGCATATGCCTTGTGATGTGATATGGCCAAAAGGTTGTGATGAATGATATATATGTGATGTATGAGATCATGTTCTTGTAATAGGAATCACGACTTGCATGTCGATGAGTATGACAACCGGCAGGAGCCATAGGAGTTGTCTTAATTATTGTATGACCTGCGTGTCAATGAATAAACGCCATGTAATTACTTTACTTTATTGCTAAACCGTTAGCCATAGTAGTAGAAGTAATAGTTGGCGAACAATTTCATGGAGACACGATGATGGAGATCATGATGGTGGAGATCATGGTGTCATGCCGGTGACGAAGATGATCATGTCGCCCCAAAGATGGAGATCAAAGGAGCAATATGATATGGGCCATATCATGTCACTATTTGATTGCATATGATGCTTATCATGTTTTTGCATCTTATTTGCTTAGAACAACGGTAGTAAATAAGATGATCCCTCATAATAATTTCAAGAAAGTGTTCCCCCTAACTGTGCGCCGTTGCGAAAGTTCGTTGTTTCGAAGCACCACATGATGATCGGGTGTGATAGATTCCAACGTCCACATACAATGGGTGTAAGACAGATTTACACATGCAAAACACTTGGGTTGACTTGACGAGCCTAGCATGTACAGACATTGCCTCGGAACACAAGAGACCGAAAGGTCGAACATGAGTCGTATGGAAGATACGATCAACATGGAGATGTTTACCGATGATGACTAGTCTGTCTCACGTGATAATCGGACACGGCCTAGTTGACTTGGATCATGTATCACTTAGATGACTAGAGGGATGTCTAATCTGAGTGGGAGTTCATTAAATAATTTGATTAGATGAACTTAATTATCATGAACTTAGTCTAAAAACCTTTGCAAAATGTCTTGTAGATCAAATGGCCAACGCTCATGTCAACCTCAACTTCAACGCGTTCCTAGAGAAAACCAAGCTGAAAGATGATGGCAGCAACCATACAGACTGGGTCCGGAACCTGAGGATCATCCTCATAGCTGCCAAGAAAGCATATGTCCTAGAAGCACCGCTAGGTGAAGCACCCATTCCAGAGAACCAAGACATTATGAACGCTTGGCAGTCACGTGCTGATGATTACTCCCTCGTTCAGTGCGGCATGCTTTACAGCTTAGAACCGGGGCTCCAAAAGCATTTTGAGCAACATGGAGCATATGAGATGTTCGAAGAGCTGAAAATGGTTTTCCAAGCTCATGCCCGGGTCGAGAGATATGAAGTCTCTGACAAGTTCTATAGTTGTAAGATGGAGGAAAATAGTTCTGTTAGTGAGCACATACTCAAAATGTCTGGGTTGCACAACCGCTTGTCCCAGCTGGACATTAACCTCCTAGACGAGGCGGTCATTGACAGAATCCTTCAGTCGCTCCCACCTAGCTACAAGAGCTTTGTGATGAACTACAATATGCAGGGGATGGTGAAAACTATTCCTGAAGTATTTTCAATGCTGAAATCAGCGGAGGTGGAAATAAAAAAGGAACATCAAGTGTTGATGGTCAATAAAACCACTAGTTTCAAGAAAGGCAAGGGTAAGAAGAACTTCAAGAAGGACGACAAGGGAGTTGCCGCGCCCGGTAAGCCAGTTGCCGGGAAGAGCCAAAGAATGGACCCAAGCCTGAGACTGAGTGCTTTTATTGCAAAGGGAAGGGTCACTGGAAGCAGAACTGCCCCAAATACTTACTGGACAAGAAGGCCGGCAACACTAAAGGTATATGTGATATACATGTAATTGATGTGTACCTTACTAGTAATCGTAGTAGCTCCTGGGTATTTGATACCAGTGCGGTTGCTCATATTTGTAACTCAAAGCAGGAGCTACGGAATAAGCGGAGACTAGCGAAGGACGAGGTGACAATGCGCGTCGGGAATTGTTCCAAGGTCGATGTGATCACTGTCGGCACGCTACCTCTACATTTACCTACGGGATTAGTTTTAAACCTCAATAATTGTTATTTAGTGCCAGCTTTGAGCATGAACATTGTATATGGATCTCGTTTAATACGAGATTGCTACTCATTTAAATCCGAGAATAATGGTTGTTCTATTTATATGAGAGATATGTTTTATGGTCATGCCCCGCTGGTCAATGGTTTATTCTTAATGAATCTCGAACATGATGTTACACATATTCATAGTGTGAATACCAAAAGATGTAAGATTGATAATGATAGTCCCACATATCTGTGGCACTGCCGCCTTGGTCACATTGGCGTCAAACGCATGAAGAAGCTCCATACAAATGGACTTTTGGAGTCTCTTGATTTCGAATCATTTGACACGTGCGAACCATGCCTCATGCGTAAAATGACCAAGACTCTGTTCTCCGGAACAATGGAGCGAGCAACCAACTTATTGGAAATTATACATACTGATGTGTGCGATCCAATGAGCGTTGAGGCTCGCGGTGGCTATCATTATGTTCTCACTCTCACCGATGACTTAAGTAGATATGGGTATGTCTACTTGATGAAACACAAGTCTGAGACCTTTGAAAAGTTCAAGGAATTTCAGAATGAGGTAGAGAGTCAACGTGACCGAAAAATAAAGTTCTTATGATCAGATCATGGAGGAGAATATTTAAGTCACGAATTTGGCACACACTTAAGGAAATGTGGAATTGTTTCACAACTCATGCCGCCTGGAACACCTCAGCGTAACGGTGTGTCCGAACGTCGTAATCGCACTTTATTGGATGTCTCTTACCGATTTACCGCTATCATTTTGGGGATACGCTTTAGAGACAGCTACATTCACTTTAAATAGGGCACCGTTTAAATCCGTTGAGACGACACCGTATGAATTATGGTTTGGGAAGAAACCTAAGCTGTCGTTTCTAAAAGTTTGGGGATGCGATGCTTATGTCAAGAAACTTCAACCTGAAAAGCTCGAACCCAAGTCGGAAAAATGCGTCTTCATAGGATACCCTAAGGAAACCATTGGGTATACCTTCTACCTTAGATCCGAAGGCAAGATCTTTGTTTCCAAGAACGGGTCCTTTCTGGAGAAAGAGTTTCTCTCGAAAGAAGTAAGTGGGAGGAAAGTAGAACTCGATGAAGTACTACCTCTTGAACCGGATAGTAGTGCAGCTCAGGAAGATGTTCCTGTGGTGCCTACACCGACTAGAGAGGAAATTAATGATGATGATCATGGTACTTCGGATCAAGTTGCTACTGAACTTCGTAGGTCCACAAGGACACGTTCCACACTAGAGTGGTATGGCAACCCTGTCCTGCAAATCATGTTGTTAGACAACGGTGAACCTTTGAACTATGAAGAAGCGATGGCAGGCCCAGATTCCAACAAATGGCTTGAAGCCATGCAATCCGATGTAGGATCCATGTATGAAAACAAAGTATGGACTTTGACAGACTTGCCCGATTATCGGCGAGCGATAGAAAATAAATGGATCTTTAAGAAGAAGACGGACGCAGATGGTAATGTTACCATCTATAAAGCTCGACTTGTCGCTAAGGGTTATCGACAAGTTCAAGGGGTTGACTACGATGAGACTTTCTCTCCCGTAGCGAAGCTGAAGTCCGTCCGAATCATGTTAGCAATTGCCATATACTATGATTATGAGATATGGCAAATGGACGTCAAAACAGCATTCCTTAACGGCTATCTTAAGGAAAAACTGTATATGATGCAGCCGGAAGGTTTTGTCGATCCTGAGAATGCTAACAAGGTATGCATGCTCCAGCGATCCATTTATGGGCTGGTGCAAGCATCTCGGAGTTGGAACATTCGCTTTGATGAGATGATCAAAGCGTTTGGGTTTATGCAGACTTATGGAGAAGCCTGCGTTTACAAGAAAGTGGATGGGAGCTCTGTAGCATTTCTCATATTATATGTGGATGACATACTTTTGATGGGAAATGATATAGAGCTTTTGGACAGCATTAAGGCCTACTTGAATAAGTGTTTTTCAATGAAGGACCTTGGAGAAGCTGCTTACATATTAGGCATCAAGATCTATAGGGATAGATCGAGATGCCTCATAGGTCTTTCACAAAGCACATACCTTGATAAGATATTGAAGAAGTTCAACATGGATCAGTCCAAGAAGGGGTTCTTGCCTGTGTTGCAAGGTGTGAAATTGAGCTCAGCTCAATGCCCGACCACGGCAGAAGATATAGAAAAGATGAGTGTCATCCCCTATGCCTCAGCTATAGGGTCTATTATGTATGCCATGATGTGTACCAGACCTGATGTAAACCTTGCCGTAAGTTTGGTAGGAAGGTACCAAAGTAATCCCGGCATGGAACATTGGACAGCGGTCAAGAACATCCTGAAGTACCTGAAAAGGACTAAGGATATGTTTCTCGTATATGGAGGTGACGAAGAGCTTGTCGTAAAGGGTTACGTCGATGCTAGCTTCGACACAGATCTAGATGACTCTAAGTCACAAATTGGATACGTGTATATTTTGAATGGTGGGGCAGTAAGCTGGTGCATTTGCAAGCAAAGTGTCGTGGCGGGATCTACATGTGAAGCGGAGTACATGGCAGCCTCGGAGGCAGCGCATGAAGCAATATGGATGAAGGAGTTCATCACCGACCTAGGAGTCATAACCAATGCGTCGGGGCCGATCACTCTCTTTTGTGACAACACTGGAGCTATTGCCCTTGCCAAGGAGCCCAGGTTTCACAAGAAGACCAGGCACATCAAGCGTCGCTTCAACTCCATTCATGAAAATGTTCAAGATGGAGACATAGATATTTGCAAAGTGCATACGGATCTGAATGTCGCAGATCCGTTGACTAAACCTCTTCCGCGAGCAAAACATGATCAACACCATAACTCTATGGGTGTTCGATTCATCACAATGTAACTAGATTATTGACTCTAGTGCAAGTGGGAGACTGTTGGAAATATGCCCTAGAGGCAATAATAAAATGATTATTATTATATTTCCTTGTTCATGATAATTGTCTATTATTCATGCTATAATTGTGTTATCCGGAAATCGTAATACATGTACGAATACATAGACCATAACATGTCCCTAGTGAGCCTCTAGTTGACTAGCTCGTTGATCAACAGATGGTCATGGTTTCCTGACTATGGACATTGGATGTCATTGATAACGGGATCACATCATTAGGAGAATGATGTGATGGACAAGACCCAATCCTAAGCATAGCACAAGATCATGTAGTTCGTTTGCTAGTGTTTTTCTAATGTCAAGTATCATTTCCTTAGACTACGAGATCGTGTAACTCCCGGATACCGTAGGAGTGCTTTGGGTGTACCAAATGTCACAACATAACTGGGTGACTATAAAGGTATACTACGGGTATCCCCGAAAGTATTTGTTGGGTTGACACGGATCGAGACTGGGATTTGTCACTCTGTATGACGGAGAGGTATCTCTGGGCCCACTCAATAATGCATCATCATAATGAGCTCAATGTGATCAAGTGTTTGGTCACGGGATCATGCATTACGGTACGAGTAAAGTGACTTGTCGGTAATGAGATTGAACGAGGTATTGGGATACCGACGATCGAATCTCGGGCAACTAACGTACCGATTGACAAAGGGAACTGTATACGGGATTACTTGAATCCTCGACATCGTGGTTCATCCGATGAGATCATCGTGGAACATGTGGGAGCCAACATGGGTATCTAGATCCCACTGTTGGTTATTGACCGGAGAGTCATCTCGGTCATGTCTGCGTGTCTCCCGAACCCGTAGGATCTACACACTTAAGGTTTGGTGATGCTAGGGTTGTAGAGATATTAGTATGCGGTAACCCGAAAGTTGTTCGGAGTCCCGGATGAGATCCCGGACGACACGAGGAGTTCCGGAATGGTCCGGAGGTGAAGAATTGTATATAGGAAGTCCAGTTTCGGCCACCGGGAAAGTTTCGGGGGTCACCGGTATTGTACCGGGACCACCGGAAGGGTCCCGGGGGTCCACCGGGTGGGGCCACCTATCCCGGAGGGTCACATGGGCTGAAGTGGGAAGGGAACCAGCCCCAGGTGGCCTGGTGCGCCCCCCTTGGGCCTCTCCTGCGCCTAGGGTAGGAAACCCTAGGGGTGGGGGGCCCACTTGACTTGGGGGGCAAGTCCCCCCCTAGGCCGCCGCCCCCCTTGAGATGGGATCTCTAGGGGCCGACGCACCCCATAGGCCCCCTATATAAAGAGGGGGGAGGGAGGGCAGCCGCACCCTAGTCCCTGGTGCCTCCCTCTCCCCACGTACCACTTCTCCCTCTCGCTGAGCTTGGCGAAGCCCTGCCAAGATCGCCGCTACTTCCACCACCACGCCGTCATGCTGCTGGATCTCCATCAACCTCTCCTTCCCCCTTGCTGGATCAAGAAGGAGGAGACGTCTTCCCCAACTATACGTGTGTTGAACACGGAGGTGCTGTCCGTTCAGCACTAGGATCTTCGGTGATTTGGATCACGACGAGTACGACTCCCTCAACCCAGTTCTCTTGAACGCTTCCGCTCACGATCTACAAGGGTATGTAGATGCACTCTTCTCTCTCGTTGCTAGATGACTCCATAGATTGATCTTGGTGAAGCGTAGAATTTTTTTATTTTCTGCAACGTTCCCCAACACACACCCACTAGTTTTCTTTTGTTGAGATTTCATATATTTATAGCTCTAGTGCATCCGTTGCATGGCAATCCCTACTTACTCACATTGATATCTATTAAGGGGCATCTCCATAGCCCGTTGATACGCCTAGTTGATGTGAGACTATCTCCTTTTTTGTCTTCCCCACAACCACCATTCTATTCCACATATAGTGCTATGTCCATGGCTCACGCTCATGTATTGCGTGAAAGTTGAAAGAGTTTGAGATTATTAAAGTATGAAACAATTGCTTGGCTCGTCATCGGGGTTGTGCATGATTAAATACTTTCTGTGATGAAGATAGAGCAACAGCCAGACTATATGATTTTGTAGGGATAACTTTCTTTGGCCATGTTATTTTGAGAAGACATGATTACTTTGCTTAGTATGCTTGAAGTATTACTATTTCTTATGTCAATATGAACTTTTATTTTGTATTATTTGGATCTGAACGTCCATTCCACATTAAAGAAAATTACATTGAGAATTATGCTAGGTAGCATTCCACATCAAAAATTCTCTTTTTATCATTTACCTACTCGAGGATGAGCAAGAATTAAGCTTGGGGATGCTTGATACGTCTCCAACGTATCTATAATTTTTGATTGTTCCATGCTATTATATTACCTGTTTTGGATGTTTATGGGCTTTATTTTATACATTATTATCATTTTTGGGACTAACCTACTAACCGGCGGCCCAGCCCATATTGCTGTTTTTTTGCCTATTTCAGTATTTCGAAGAAAAGGAATATCAAACGGAGTCCAAACGGAATGAAACCTTCGGGAACGTGATTTTTTAGAACGAACAAGATCCGGAGAGCTTGGAGTGCAAGTCAATAAACAACCGGAGCCTCCACGAGATAGGAGGGCCCCCCTGTAGGGCGCGCCCCCTGTCTTGTGGGACCCTCGGGCGTCCACCGACGTACTTCTTCCTCCTATATATACCTACGGACCCCGAAAACATCCAGGGGCACCACAAAACACAATTTCCACCACCGTAACCTTCTGTATCCGCGAGATCCCATCTTGGAGCCTTCGCCGGCACTCTGCCGGAGGGGGAATCAACCACAGAGGGCCTCTACATCAACATCCTTGCCCCTCGTATGAGTTGTGAGTAGTTTACCTCAGACCTATGGGTCCATAGTTATTAGCTAGATGGCTTCTTCTCTCTTTTTGGATCTCAATACAATGTTCTCCCCCTCACTTGTGGAGATCTATTCGATGTAATCTCTTTTTGCGGTGTGTTTGTCGAGATCCGACGAATTGTGAGTTTATGATCAGATTTATCTATGGATATTAATTGAATCTTCTCTGAATTCTTTTATGTATGATTGAGTTATATTTGCAAGTCTCTTCGAATTATCGGTTTGGTTTGGCCTACTAGATTGATCTTTCTTGCCATGGGAGAAGTGCTTAGCTTTGGGTTCAATCTTGTGGTGTTCTTACCCAGTGATAGAAAGGGTTGCAAGACACGTATTGTATTGTTGCCATCGAGGATAACAAGATTGGGTTTATATCATATTGCATGAGTTTATCCCTCTACATCATGTCATCTTGCTTAATGCGTTGCTCTATTCTTATGAACTTAATACTCTAGATGCATGCTGGATAGTGGTTGATGTGTGGAGTAATAGTAGTAGATGTAGGCAGGAGTCGGTCTACTTGTTATGGACGTGATGCATATATACATGATCATGCCTAGATAACGTCATAATTATTCGCTTTTCTATCAATTGCTCGACAGTAATTTGTTCACCCACCGTAATACTTATGCTCTCGAGAGAAGCCTCTAGTGAAACCTATGGCCCCCGGGTCTATCTCTTATCATATTTGCTTTCAATCTACTTTTATTGGCATCTTTACTTTTTGCATCTATATTATAAAATACCAAAAATATATTTATCTTATCATACTATCTCTATCAGATCTCACTTTCGCAAGTGGCCGTGAAGGCATTGACAACCCCTTTATTGCGTTGGTTGCGAGTTCTCAGTTTGTTTGTGTAGGCGCGTGGGACTTTTAAGGAGCCTCCTACTGGATTGATACCTTGGTTCTCAAAAACTGAGGGAAATACTTACGCTACACTTGCTGCATCACCCTCTCCTCTTCGAGGAAAACCAACGCTAGCTCAAGACGTAGCATTAGCAATCATAGAATACTAAATGATGGTTGAATATGTGGACTTGCCTAAAGGCTCGGATACGTGACCCTTCCTGAAAAGATGATGAATTGTAGTTGCAAAGTTGACTGAGAACATAGTTTGTTGGTTTCCAATAGATTTTATGCTTTATACTTCGATGTTGTGAAGAATTGTCACTTCTTCATGAGAAGTCTATGATAAAAGTTTTATGTTAAAGTTTGTTGTTGTTATAATAAGTTACATGATGCTGCTATGTCTGTATTTCTGTTTTTATCAAAACATCTCTCTCTCTCTCTCTCTCTCTCTCTCTCTCTCTCTCTCTCTCTCTCTCTCTCTCTCTCTCTCTAAGCATGTGGACATGTTTTTCGATTTTGGTTTTTCGCTTGAGGACAAGCGAGGTCTAAGCTTGGGGGAGTTGATACGTCCATTTTGTATCATGTTTACCTACTGTTATTTATGTTGTTTTATTGTATAATAATGCTTTTTGGAGTAATTCTAATGCCTTTTCTCTCATAATATGCAAGGTATACAACAAAAGGGGAGAATTCTGGCAGCTGGAAATCTGGACCTGGAAAAGCTACGTCAGGCTACCTAATCTGACAACTCCAAATGAGTTGAAACTTTACGAGGATTTTTTATGGAATATTTGAGGAATATTGTAGCAAATAAGTACCAGAGGGGGCCCACCAGGTGGGCACAACCCACCTGGGCGCGCCAGGGAGCCCACGCGCATCCTTGTGGGTTGTGCTCGACCTAGAAAAAATAAGGAGAGGACTTTCGGGACGAAGCGCCATCGTCTCGAGGTGGAACTTGGGAAGGAGCACTTTTGCCCTCCAGCGAGCGATTTCGCCGGGGGAACTTCCCTCCCGGAGGGGGAAATCATCGTCATCATCATCACCAACAACTCTCCCATCTTGGGGAGGGCTATCTTCATTAACATATTCAACAACACCATCTCATCTAAAACCCTAGTTCATCTCTTGTGTTCAATCTTTGTACCGGAACTATAGATTGGTGCTTGTGGGTGACTAGTAGTGTTGATTACATCTTGTAGTTGATTACTATATGGTTTATCTGGTGGAAGATTATATGTTCAGATCCATTATGCTATTTAATACCCCTTTGATCTTTAGCATGATTATCATTTGTGAGTAGTTACTTTTGTTCTTGAGGTCACGGGAGAAATCATGTTGCAAGTAATCATGTGAACTTGATATGTGTTTGATATTTTGATGATATTTATGTTGTGATTCCCTTAGTGGTGTCATGTGAACATCGACTACATGACACTTCACCATATTTGGGCCTAAGGGAATGCATTGTGGAGTAGTTTTTAGATGATGGGTTGCGAGAGTGACAGAAGCTTAAACCCTAGTTTATGCACTATTCTGTAAGGTACCGATTGGATCCAAAAGTTCAATGCTATGGTTAGAATGTATTCTTAATACTTTTCTCATAGTTGCGGATGCTTGCGAGGGGTTTAATCATAACTAGGAGTTTTGTTCAAGTAAGAACATCACCTAAGCACCGATCCACCCACATACCAAATTATCAAAGTAGCAAACACGAATTAAGCCAACATGATGAAAGTGACTAGATGAAATTCCTGTGTACCCTCAAGAACACTTTGTTTATCATAAGAGACTGTTTTGGCCTGTCCTTTGCCTCAAAAGGATTGGGCTACCTTGCTGCACTTTTGTTACTACTATCATTACTTGCTCATTACAAATTATCTTGCTATCAAACTACTCTGGTACTTACAATTTTAGCACTTGCAGACATTACCTTGCTGAAAACCACTTGCCATTTCCTTCTGCTCCTCGTTGGGTTCGACACTCTTACTCATCGAAAAGGTTATAATTGACCCCATATACTTGTGGGTCATCAGTGCAGCTCCAAGCAGAGCGTCGTGGCGGGATCTACGTGTGAAGCAGAGTACATAGCTGCTTCGGAAGCAGTGCATGAAGGAGTCTGGATGAAGGAGTTCATATCCGATCTAGGTGTAATACCTAGTGCATCGGGTCCAATGAAAATCTTTTGTGACAACATAGGAGAAATTGCCTTAGCGAAGGAATCCAGGTTTCACAAGAGAACCAAACACATCAAGAGATGCTTCAACTCCATTCATGAAGAGTTCAAGGATGGGGACATAGAAATTTGCAAAGTACATGCGGATCTGAATGTGGCAGACCCATTGCCTAAGCCTCTTCCGCGAGCAAAACATGATCAACACCAAGACTCCATGGGTGTTAGATTCATTACAATGTAATCTAGATTATTGACTCTAGTGCAAGTGGGAGACTGAAGGAAATATGCCCTAGAGGCAATAATAAAGTTGTTATTTTATATTTCCTTATTCATGATAAAGGTTTATTATTCATGCTAGAATTGTATTGATCGGAAACTTAAATACATGTGCGAATACATAAACAAATACTGTGTCCCTAGTAAGCCTCTACTAGACAGGGCTCACTGATCAAAGATGGTTAAGGTTTTCTAACCATAGACATGTGTTGTCATTTGATAACGGGATCACATCATTAGGAGAATGATGTGATGGAGAAGACGCATCCGTTAGCTTAGCATATTGAATGTTCAGTTTATTGTTATTGCTTTCTTCATGTCAAGTACATATTCCTTCGACTAAGAGATTATGCAACTCCCGGATACCGGAGGAATACCTTGTGTGATATCAAACATCACAACGTAACTGGGTGATCATAAAGATGCTCTACAGGTATCTCCAAAGGTGTTTGTTGAGTTGGCATGGATCGAGATTAGGATTTGTCACTCCGAATATCGGAGAGGTATCTCTGGGCCCTCTCGGTAATACACATCATAAGAAGCCTTGCAAGCAAAGTGACTAATGTGTTAGTTACAGGATGATGTATTATGGAATGAGTAAAGAGACTTGCCAGTAATGAGATTGAACTAGGTATGAAGATACCGACGATCGAATCTCGGGCAAGTAACATACCGATGGAAAAAGGGAATTGTGTATGTTGTCATAACGGTTCTACCGATAAAGATCTTCGTAAAATATGTAGGAGCCAATGTGGCCATCCAGGTTCTGCTATTGGTTATTGACCGGAGAGGTTTCTCGGGCATGTCTACATAGTTCTCGAACCCGTAGGGTCCGCACGCTTAACGTTCGTTGACAATATAGTGTTATATGAGTTATATGTTTTGGTGACCGAATGTTGTTCGGAGTCCCGGATGAGATCACGGACATGACGAGGAGTCTCGAAATGGTCGAGAGATAAAAATTGATATATAGGACGATGGTATTCGGACACCGAAAGGGTTTCAGAATGCACCGGGTAGCCATCGGGTCACCGGAAGGGGTTCCGGACACCCCCGGTAGGTGATATGGGCTTAATGGGCCAAGGGAGGGACAGACCAGCCCACAGGGGGCTGGTGCGCCCCTCTCCCTGGCCGGCCAGTCCTAGGGAAGGAAAGGGGGAGGGCTAGCCCCTCCCGTCTTTCCCTCTCATGGGAGAAAGGAAAGGGGGGCACCTCCCTCCCCTGCCTTTCCCCCGCACCTATATAAGGCAGAGGGGGTGCGCGGCTTGGGAGAGACCCCAAGTAGGATTCCTCCTACTTGGGTGCCCCCTTTGGCTGCTCCTCCCTCCCTCCCACCCAGTGTGTGTGGGGGGGGGGAGGGGGCGCCTAGCACACAACAGACAATTGCCTAGCCGTGTGCGGCGCCCCCCTCCACAGTTTACACCCCCGATCATATTTTCGTAGTGCTTAGGCGAAGCCCTGCGGAGATCACTTCACCATCACCGTCATCACGCCGTCGTGCTACCGGAACTCATCCACTACCTCGCCGTCTTGCTGGATCAAGAAGGAGGAGGACGTCATTGAGCTGAATGTGGAGGTGTCATACGTTCGGTGCTCGATCGGTTGGAACGCGAAGAAGTTCGACTACATCAACTGTGTTGTCAAACACTTCCACTTATGGTCTACGAGGGTACCTAGACACACTTTCCCTCTCGTTGTTATGCATCTCCTTGATAGATCTTGTGTGAGCGTAGAATTTTTTTTTGTTTCCCATGCAACGTTTCCCAAGATCCCCACCCCCGATGTAATCAAAACTGACCTATGAACCCTAGAAGCCGCCGGTGCAAAATCGATAGATGACATTGTTTTAATCCCTCCACTCCCGATGTGTTCAATCCCCTCCCTGACTCTCCAATCGCGTGCTCAAATCAAATCTAGCCAGAGTCAAAAGCAGTAAATCTAGAGAGAGGGCAAGAACTTAGCGCCATGGCCGATCCGCTCCGGTGGAGGCCTGTCGTCGCTCCAGTGGTTGCCGACGTCTTGGATCGTGTTGTTGTCACTCCGGTGGTCGCCGCCGCCGGTGTCAGTGGGGGAGAGAGAAGAGAGCGGTGAGGAAGGGAGGTGGGGTAATTTATGACGACGCTTCGGGAAACAACGCGACTTCTCGAGACCGCGTCGACGCATGCAACCGCCCATGCTCACGTGCCTAGGGTTGCACCGCTCGGGCCTGCCTCCATAAAAACGGCAGATTTGAGTGTTCCTCTGGATGCAGGCCCACAGAGGTGCTTTAAAATTTGTGCTATGCAGACCCAATAATGCGGTAACCAAACGGGTAATATTTTTTTCCGCGCGGGCCTGGCTGGGTTATATGCGGGCTACCAAACGCATCCTATAGGAACATGGGAGGATTTGTCCAAGTTGAGGGTGTAAAACTCCTTGCCCGTGCTAGTGTTGAGGAGGCTAAGGCTTGTGCGTGTGCCATTGGGCTGAAGACTACTCTTTGATATGGGTAATGAAAATATCATAGTTGAATCTGATTGTGCTGCTGTTATATCAAACATTATGGCTCCTGTGATCCCTTTAGCAGCATGGAGATAGCATTACATGGTGATTAGGGAGACTATTGTTATCCTGAAGATAGGGAGAGATAGCAACAAGTTTGCTCATGAATTAGCCAAGCAAACCCAGATCAATGGTAAGGGGGGGCAGTCTATCTGGATCAACTACCACTGGATTTGGCACTGCTGGTGCTATCTGATTGTAATGACCAAATGATGTTTTAATATAATTGCAATCTTTCCCTAAAAAAATGCTGGGTGATGAACTCACCACTCACAGGATCCGGACCGAGTGTTTAGTACATACAGTATGCCTCACGAACCGAATCCCGCAAGCAATGAACATCCATCTTATTCTAAGTATAGTCAACAGTTGTACATTTTGTACTATTCTGGCAGCAGCCTCCTATTTACAGATAGGATTCTCACACAATAGCCAATCCCATCGCAAAATAGAATCGTGTATTGGTACAACCTCAATCTCTCAATATACCAAGGATGGTGGGTCTATCATCACTACACCAAGCCTCGTGAGAATAGCAGTGTCAGCACAAAACTTAACCAGACAAGCCAACACCAACAATCATGCTTGCATCGCTGGCGTTTCTGGATGAAAGGCGGTAAAGACCGAAATCTTCCATGTTTTGGGTACTGCCATCAGGTGTTGTCCGGCTGACCTGTTCCGTTTCCGAAATGAAGTAGCTCTCTTTCTCTTAGTTTCTTGCTAAGTTCTTCTTTCGACGGTAGTTTCCAGCCACCCTTCATGGCAGCAGACCACCACGCCTTGAGCTCATCCTAGAAAATACAATAAATTTCTGTCATATACATAGATTGTTCGTTGACTGACAGGACCAAAACCATTGAAACGAGATTACATATCTCTCTTTGCAATCACATGGACAAGGCAACTAAGCATTTCTATTAATCTGTTCACTGCCGTGAACTGACTACAAACTGATTTTATAAAGCTTGACTTGATATTTTTAATGAGGTTATTATGCTGTGCAGTGACGGCCATACAACTTAAACTTCAGTCAGCAAGAGAAATCAAAACATGACACTGTTCTACTTCACAACACTGATAAGATTACTGCCTTTTATACATTACCTCATGGAAGCCATGGTTGGATACAAAGCGAGAATCTACTTGGCAAGTTGAATTCCGGATCGTTACAGAGAGGCGATTTCTATCCAATGCTCCTGTAAGAAGTTCATATTACATTGTTACTTCACGCCCTTTTTTAGGTTCATTAAAGAACTTGAAGAAAAAAAGAATCAATCTACAACCTGAGCATTTTATGTAGCCAATCACCAAGTTAGACATTATTTTTCGAATATCAGGGAGGAGAAACAAAGTAGACATAATTATTTAGTCATTTACCATTTATCCGAGCGACATGGTATCCTGTGCCACCCAATGCTTCCTCCCATTTACCTAATCGTAGACGCAAGAAAAAGCCATCCAAGGTAGTGTGCATTATTGGTGACGTCAACCATCTGTCAAGGATCACCAATGTAAATAAGGAAACAAACATCAACTCTTCAGATCCCAGTATCTTCCTCAATTTAAGCACAACTTCACAATCAACAATACTGAGAGATATCCTTCTGTACATCAATATGATGAACAGGCACTCTAGAACCCACTGATAGAGTATACGAACTAGTATCAAATTAGAGTCAACATAGTAAACTTTAAGCAGAAAAATGAATAATATTAAGAGATGTATCGTAATAGTACTTTAGCATATACAAAGTAGGCACAGTTTGTCGTACAGGACATATATAGCATAGGATGTTTGTACAAGGAAGCATTTAATATGTGCTCCTGGCCTAAAATGAGTTCTCCCAGTAATTTCTATGGTAAAGTCAAATCTATGAACTTCCATGTTCCAGAAATAAAAAACGAGCACCAAACCCACATAAAGCTATGAGCTATATAATTTGTCCAATGGAATCTCCATTAACATGTGCCCTTTTTTTCATACCCGCAAAAAAAACCATGTGCCCTTTTCTTATGTACAGAAAACACTATGGCATCCCTGAATGCAATCATGCACCATAGATAGAAGGCAGAAAGAGAAAATGTTGAAAGGAATGCAAAGGTGATCGCGAAAATCCAGTAGGGTACCTTATGATGTCTGATCGAGACAAACGAAGCCTCTGCAAGGCTCCAAAAACAACACTTGATTGATCAATGTCACTTGTAATAATATTATAAGGTACAATTTGCTTGTTATGTGGCAGACTCTCCATGGAATTTGAACCCACTTCCTTTATTTGTACTCCTCTTCTATCAACATATTCAGCAGATGTGTTTGCTTCTAAATTATCATGAGGAGCTACAGCCTTTCCAGTCATGCTCCCTCCACATTGCTGATGTTCACCTCTTGCCAACATGTTTCCTCTTAATTCCTCATCACTGAGAGGATATAATTGTTCCTTTCCTTTGTCACCAGACCACAAAACTAGCCTTCCACCACCACTCGAAGATTTTTGAGTTCCTTGTCCTGTCTCTAGTCCATCATGGCTGCTGTAATTAATAAAAAAAGGACTCTTTCTGTGATTATGGTCTTTAGATATTCCACTGGAGATAGCCAACCTAATTGCAGAGGTCTTCGCATGTCGAAGCGCATCCAATCTCTTTGCAAGAATGGAAGCCATTGTTTCAGACTGCTTATGTTCCTCTGGAGGAATCACCGGGCATTTGCTACTTGTTGTCTCATTGTCACTTCCTGTGCTAGTGAAGTATTGTGAACTGTTGAATTCCTTCTCCACATTAACATTCTGTTGAGATGAAGGATACAGCTTATCACCTGCACCCTTTGGATTGACAGCACAAAAATCACTATTTACATTGCACGGAGTTGCATCCATCAATTTCATTGATGTTTTTGGTAAAAGCCGACTTACCCACAAGCTTTCTGTGATTCCACCTTTATTTCCCATTGCAGCATTCAAAGGGCTCGCATGGCACTCATTTTGTTTTTCTTCAAGAGTTTTAGAACATGACTTACTGGAGTTAGGCATCTTCAAGTTTCTTCCGGCTCTCAAAGGGAAAACTCCACTTTGATCTCTAAAATTCCATTTACCACCAGGTGACTCCATTTGAAGGCTGTCAGCAGCTAAGGTCCCAACAGCCACATCAAGAGTTTCTCTGCCTGTGCTAATTTCCTTGTCAAGCATAGAATTGCTACCATTCAAAGCCAGCGATAGCCTGTCGGCTTCACGCTCGGTGCAATTGATTTCTGATTGATGAGGGGTATCTCTTGAAGTTATCATAACATTGTGACTATAAAGAGATTGAAAAAGAGAATTGAAGCCAACAGACTGCAGACGATTGCTACTGTTATTTTCTAGTGGCAGAGAATGTCCTGCAAGTTCATGTCCAGTAGTCTCTGACAACTTCTGATTGGTAGTTTTATCAAACACGGTTGATCCATTAGTCAGAGAAGACATCCAGTTAAAGAAAGAGCTGCCATTTCTGTTCAACAATCCTGAGCAATAACTTTCATTGTATTCCCTCCTATATCTTTTATTCCGAGAAGACATCTCCGCTGTTGAGTATTGAGCATACTCTCGCTTTGGAGCTTTCATCCTAGGACAACTCTCCATACTCTCATTGCTATCATCACCCTCTTTTGTGTTGCTAACATAATTGCTCTGGTCGTGCATTACCTTTTCTTTGCCCTTCTCAAGCTTTGCAGGATTAACATCTGGTGTTGACTCATATCTTGCAACAGAATTAACACCGGATGCCGAATCACATTTTGAAACAGGATTAACACCAGATGCTGACTGACATTTGACAAGAATAGGCCCATCCTTATGGTGCTCCTGCATAACCTGGTCTTGGTGATCACCATTACAGTTTTCCTGCATAACCTGATCTTCCTGATTACCATTACAGTTGTCCTGCATAACCAGATCTTGGTGCTTATCACTTTGGTTATCTAGAAAACCTGCCAACTTGCCTGGGACCTTTTTTGTATTACTGAAACTCCCAAAGGATGAAGGTGACTGTGCATTCACTGCATTGTTTGGCAAGACATAGTCCCTCTGACTAATTGCTTTTACTAATCGAGCTCGCCAGGTATTATCTGCCCAAGATCTCTCATTATGGACAGCGGTTGCACAGTAGACCTGTTTTTCCGAAATACTTTGCAGGCTGCCTTTTTTTGAAGCCAGACCTGTAAAATGTCGTGCTAAAATTTTAACTTTAAGAACAAAAGATATAAGTGTGCTTTAAATTAATTGTACTAAAAATGATATATTACTGTGCAAACCATCGTTGGAGCATCTTGTGGGGCAAATATCCGCTTCCTCTTTATTCAACTTATCTGCACAGCAGCTGTCAGACAATTCTTCCCCCTCACTCATCTCACTGATCCCTCCAGAGCATTCTACAAGAATTTAATCATTAAATAAGGTAAGATAATCACCCGTCCTGAGAACAGGATGATAAATATGGAAAATTCTTTGGGTTTGTTTTTCATTTGGATTATGACAATTCATAAGTGCCGACTACCCGGCTATTAGAGACATGGTAGACGAAATAAAGTGCGAAAAGCTAAGAACATATGATTAGTAACAAATCTCGCTAACAATTAGGGAATAATTATGTTTGAGAGATTTGAATAAATAAATAAATTCTGCCGGTTATGTTTGTACAGTTTGGACTCTTCTGGCAAGCTAAGCAGTTAACTGGACCAGCAATTGTTGCTAAATGCAGATCTCTAAGCCAAAGCCAAGCGTCAACGTGTCTAAACCACTCGAACTCACCAAATTAGATTGGTGTATTTTAAACTTACTTGAATCTTGTTCCTGTGATCTTATAGAAGTAGATTGTTGCGCATCAAGGTTTCGTGTTCTATTTGGACTAGCCGCAGATACTCTCACTGAATTGTCACTTCGAGTTCGAGGTTGCGACGGCATTTCTCCTGCATCCCTTAGGGTGGCATCTACGTTATCACCACTCTTGCCGCCGCCACCGCCGCTCTGCTGAGGCGAAGATATCACTATGTTCAAAGTATCCGCATTCCAGCGAAGAGAGGCTTTTCTTGTGCTTAGGCTGGACGCTGCGATTTTAATGCTGAGACCATCATCCAGAGACCACACCAGCTCAGACAGAGGGCTCATGCCGGATATTTCGATTGCATTTACACCTGCACCTGAATGTCCACCAGATGCCTTTCAGCAGACTATAAGGTAAGAGGATGTTTGAAAGAAGTAGAACAACTCTACATGCAGAAAAAAAAAACATGCTATAGCTCATGAACTAGAAACAAACTTACAGCTGCAAAAGAATCTATCTTCCTGTTGTTCTCTTTTTTTTCCAAAATAATAAATAGATTTCGTCCTAAATAATTGAAAATAGTTTTTTTTTGCAAATATTCCCTCCCTTATTTGCCTGTTCACCTTGGGTATTGGCTAGGAAGCCAGATGAATTGATCTTATTACCCAATTTAGATGAAAAAGTACAAACCAACACCGACTTGTGTGATGCTAGTAATGTCGTTCTTATTAGAAAATCAAAAGGCTTAACGCCGGAAGCAGAATAAAAATATAAACAACATAAAGGACAGCATCGGCCGGGAAAAGCGAGCATAAATAAACAAAACAAGTAAGTACAGGAGAGTGATCGCTGATGCAACAGCCGACCTCTGGGAGCGGCGAGGCAGTACCATCTCGTGTCACAGCATTGCTCCCCACGGCCACGGTCGGTCCTCGGAAAAGAGCGCGCCACCACCACGCAGGAGTAGGAGGGAGTGGAAGGGGAAGAGGGATTTATCGGCGGGCGGCGGCGAATGGAGGCCAGGGCACCTACCTATCCCGTCAGCGGCGCCGGCGGCTATGGCCTGGCTCTCTGGTTGGGCTGCGGGCGGAGAATTTGGGAGCGGTCTAGGAGGGCAGCATCGCCATCGCCGCGGTGGGGAGTGCGGGTGGAGATGCTTTGTTTGTGCTGTCCGCGCCGCATGCGGCGGTGGAGCGCCGGAACGCGAGGCGGAGGCCGCGCCACGTAGAGGGCGCCTGCGACACACGACTGCCGGGGCTTCGTCCATCGGTCCCCCCCACCCGCGTTACTGCTACGGGTTTATTATTACGGGAAAGAAATCGCGGGGACGAAGACGATGGTGGCGATCCGACGGCTGTACGTCGTCCAGCCGGCGGATGTGGCGTGTGCCGGGGTCGGAGCTGTCCGTGTCGTGGTAGGGCAGCATCGCCTGTAGGTGACGGGGATGGAGATAAGCGGGAGATAACACGGGGTTGTTGAATGAACTGCGGAGTACTCCTACTTATTATGGACTCGCGAGGATAAGGGGAATCTCAATGAGTGTAAAAAGAGGGTGGGATCGGAATCGCCGTGCGCGTGGAAAGAGAGTGGGATCTCAGAATCTTCCCCACCCAGAATTCCCGGTCCGTGTGTCCAGAGCTGCTTTGTTATGATGATGATTCGTTGGAACGAAGGATCGATGCTGGTATGTTTGTGCGTGTCCTTTTTATTCGGAAAATTATAAAGCCTTATAAGAATGTACAGTAGGAAAAAAACATACACCCCCGTTTCAAAATAAATGTCATGTCCGCTACACTTATTTTGAAATGTAGTAGTAGAAAACTGCAATGTCATGTACACAAGGACTATGTAGTACTTTGGTTTATTTAATTGCACAGAAAATCCTAAATGTTCCATGAGGCCCTTTTGAAATACTAGCAAAAGGTTCATGTGTTGCAACGGAACAAAAAATAAATCATAATCATCAATAGCCATGACCATATTTTGTTGCATCGCCGAGTACGCTGTCACTCTCATTTTCATGAAATCGTAAACAATTTTTGAAAATCATGAACATTTTTTAAAATTCATGAACAGTGTTCAAATTTGTGGATATTTTTTTAAAATCATGAAAAAAATTGGAATTTATGAACATTTTACACTATTTCCAAACATTTTTTTTAGAATTGTGAACATTTTTAAAACTGTTCGTGACCTTGTGTTGCGGAAACGTTTGCAACAAAGATTGTGTTGCAGTTTTCATACTCTCATGGACTTCTGCAACATAAGCCATGTTTCAGAAACAACCTGCCATAGCGGCTACCTCTGTCTTGTAGCTCCACCATTGTTGTTCAAGCATGAGCGGTGTCTTTGAAGCAATTATTGTTTCTGCAACACTGACTATGTTTTCGCAACACCACTTGTGTTGCAATCCTAGTGAGCAGCTCACCTGTTGTATCCGAGGATGGACCGCTGAAGCACGTAGGCTATGGCGGCGACACGCATGGTGCTTGTCGTGGTCCTAAGACTGACAGTAGAAAGGGGGTAGGTATGGAGAGGCAAGATCTCAGCTATGGTGAAGGTGTACACACGAGGTTTACGAGTTCAGGCCCTTCTCAATGGAAGTAACAACCCTACGTCTCGGTGCGCGGAGGCGGTCGATTGGATTATGTGTGTGATATTACAGGGGGTGCAAACCCTTGTGCCAGAGGAGGGGGTGGCTTATATAGAGTACGCCAGGACCTCCATCGCCCTCCATTACAAGGAACTTAATGTACATAAAGTGGGGGCGTTACTGGTAACGCTAGCCTTAAGTGTTGTTAATGACCTTAAAGACTACGGAGTGAACGCTTGTCCGTTGCCACGCTGAGTGACTCCTGGTTTTTGATAGGTCGAGTGATTCTCTGTATGGTCGAGTGACGGTAGAGAGGAGGACCTCCGAATGACATGGCTGTCGAGTGGATTGCACTCGACATCTTCGACTGGGGGTCTCCTGTTGTCTCTTGGACTTCTTATCTTCTAGGGTAGTGACCTTGGGTAGGACGTATAGGTCATGCCTATGACCCTACCCCAGGTCTGTATCCTCATCAGTAGCCCCCGAATGGATTAAGGTTCGAGTGGAAAGTAGGTTGAAGTTGAACTTGTTCTCAGCTTTGCACCTTCGCGAGTGTTTTCTGCAAGATTGAAAACTCACGTTGGTACTTCAGCGTCGACTCAGCCGCCTTGATCCATTCAGTGAGTTATCGACTGAACTTGTGACATCATGTGTCGAGTGATGTATTAGAGTGCGGGATCTTGGGCGCGATTGACTGCTGTGTATCCCGGATTTCATGGGATACAAAATTTCAGGGAAGCACGCGGGACGGAGAGCGCCGAAGCGGGCAGAACGGATAAACAATGATGCTCAATTTCTATGCTACCTTTTTCGCCACGTATGTTGCGCACGACTGTTGCGGGATTTGACAGGATTGCCCGGTCCCACGCGTCAGTCACTCAGAAGCAACCCTTTATAAGGCGACGGGGCCGAGGCGTCTGCACTGTGCCCGCCTGTTCCTCCTTCTTTTTCCTCCGCCTCTCCACCACGCCCAGCTCTTCCGCTCTCGACGCTGCTGCTCTGCCGCCATGGTGAAGGACAAGACGGCGGCGCTAGAGCGCGCAAAGAAGGCGACAGGGGCGGCGAAAGGCAAGAAGCAGAACCGTGGGTCGTCATCGCGCGCGAGGTTGCCCCCGGGCTAGATCCAGGGCGATTGGATCCGGTCTTCGGTCCGGCAAGAAGATCTGGTTGAGCTGGCAGAGTCCAGGCTGATCGCCAAGGGAGCGGTGAGGCTACCGGAGGGGGAGATGGAACCACAGCCTCAACCGGGTGAGTGTGTACTGCTCGCCACTCACGTCGACCGGTGTTTTTCGCTCCCTCCGCATCCTTTCTTCCGTGGATTCCTGAATTTCTTTGGTGCTCAACTCCACCATTTTTCTCCCAACACCATCACATATTTGGCCGCATTCGTATCTATGTGTGAGAACTTCTTAGGGTGTCGACCGCACTGGGGTCTCTTCAAACACATCTTCACCATCCGCTCCCAGTCGGTCAAAAAAGCAAAGTCGAGTGACTCAAAAACCCATGTCATCCAGATGTGTGGGGGTTTAGGTATCCAGAAGAGGCATAGGAGTGCCTTCCCTGCCATGACTCTCCCTGAATCTGTTAGAGGCTGGCAGTCGACCTGGTTCTACCGCCAGGACATCGCAGCTCCAGGCCAGTCGACTGGTCTTCCCCACTTCACATTCGACCGTGTTCAGACCCCTGCCCCACTGAAAGTGACTGCTGCTGAGAGCGTGGAGACGAAGATGTTGGTGGAGAAAGTGGTCCATCTTATTAATGAGGGCGTCACTGGCCTGGACCTGCTGGAAGTGTTCCTCAGTCGACGCATCCAGCCTCTTCAGGCTCGCGATCATCCCATGTGGCTGTACTCCGAACTGGACGACACCGCTCGGGTCCATCCAGAAGAAGTGCCTCCCAAGACCGTGGCTTTGTGGCTGAGGAGCATCACAGGCAATCAGGACAACCCCAGAGGATCTAGGCAAGTCATCCCCTTCAGCGACGATAACCCGCCTGACAAGGTATGTTGTTTGTTCCGACTGTTTCACGCTCACGCTCCGACTATACTTGATGTTGAATGACTTGTACTCGACTGATTTGTCCTGCGGGTATTCGCTGAGATGCATTCGATGCCCAACGGCGAACAAGCTTTGGAGCCAGACCAGGAGGGAGAGGACAGTGCAGAGGAGAGTGGCGAGTGGGAGTCTCCGGATGAAGAGGAGGAGGAGGAGAGCGAGGAGTCGGACGATGAGGAAGAAGTCGACTCACCGCCGTGCTCCAAACGTCGATCCAAACAGCAGCATGACCCGTCTGGCGGGCGCGGGAAGAACGTGGCTCCGAATACCAACACTCAGAAGCGCACTCGGACGTCGACCCCGGAGCCGACGGAGAAGGTGGCCAAGCAGCCCAAAGTTGCTCCTCCCAAGGCTCGGAAGACTTTGCCACGAATCAAGATGGACGTCCCTGTTGCTTCAGGGTAAGTGTCTCGCTTGTGTTTACGTAGGTCGACTGAAGTTTTTGTTCTGACCAGCCAAATCATGTATCTTTCTAGTCCTACCTCTGCTGCCACTGACATGGACATCGACAAGGCACCAGGAGACGAGGAGGCCACCTCACGAGTTGGTAAGTCCGTTCGACCAAGCTTCATTAAGTTGAGTGGATCGCCAATCGGCAGAGTTTCTGATATTTCTCTCTTTCTGTAGTTCTGCACGAGGTCGTCATGCTTCTTGATGACGAAGAAGAAGTGCCTCTACAGGAGAGGAGGAAGATGGGTGAGAGCTCAGGTAGGAGGAGTCTTGAAGTTCAAGTCCCTTAGTCGACGCCGGTGCTTGAGGCAGTGGTCGAACGTTCCGGAGAGCCGGTTCGGACCAACGTCACATTCGCCAGCCCACTGACGACTGATCGTCCGTCGGGCTCGACCGCACCGACTCCTGCCGCTCCAGTGCAACTCCACGCCTTTGACCCAGCAACTTCTTCGAATGCCCTGCAGCCATCACTCTTTGCTGCGTATCAGACCCCGGACGACTCACCGAGTGCCGCTAGGGAAGCTCTTCGCCAGGTGAACCTTGTCATGGAGCAGGTGAAGGTGATGCACGAGGCTAGCCAGGTGGCTTACAACGCCAGCACTGCCCTTCAAACCAATGTTTAGGTCAGCAAAACTCCGACTGAACTTTCGAATGTTGTTTTATATCCGATCACCCACTGGGGTGTTTCTTTGTTTAGAGTTTAGGAAATCTCCCACTCCACTCGACTTGAGTTGAGTCTCAGTAAACTTTCTGAACCAGTGGAGGCACGCCGAGTGCACCCGCTGGGTGTAGTCCCTGAGACCACGGTCGACTGCTAGCAGTCGACTAAGGTCTTAGAATGAACTTTTTTTTGAACTCACGCTGGGCAGACCCTGCTGAGTATTCATCTGAACCAGTGGGGGCACGCTAAGTGCACCCACTGGGTGTAGTCCCCAAGACTGTTGTTTGAATATTTGATTCAGCAGTAGTCTTAGAATAACTTTTCACTGTCACTGTCTCTTATTCCTGTCGACTGACATATCACTCTTGCTGACTGCAGAGGTCTTATGATCTTGGAGCTCGACTTTCCGAGTTAAAGAAAAAGCATATCAGCATTGAACTTGACCTTGAACTTGCAAAGAAGAATCTCAAGATTGCTCAACAGGAGACTGCCATCATGGGAGGTAACCATTCGACTGTCTTGTCTGCTTAGTAGTTCGCACTTTCCACTGCTTTTGTCTCAGTCTCTTTGAACCCAGTGACTTCACACAAGCAGATGTGCGTAGTGAAAACTGCCAACTTCAGGCTCGTCTGAAGAGTGTTGTTTCTTTAGAGAGAATGAAGGAGGCTTTGGAGAAGAAGGACCTGGACCTTGCTGCTGCTGAGAAGGAAGCACGTGAGAAGACGACGCTTGCGGACCAGAAGCTGGCTTCAATCGGCAAATTGGAGGAGGAGAACGCAAAGTTGAAGACTGCCATCTTGGACGCTAATCAGGAAGTCGAGCAACTGAGGTAGGACAAGGAGAACCTGACCACTGAAGTCGGCGGCCTCAGAGCCATGACGGGCAAGCTAGAGTCCTACCTGGAACAACTTGCCACGAAGCTTGTCCTGAAGCTTGAAGGTATGGTAATTCGATTGGTTAACTGTCGTCGACTGAAGTTTGTTGCAATATTGTCGACTCATTGTTTTTCGCGATGGAACAGAACTTTGCCAGGACTTTGAAGCTGAAACCAGGCGGGTCGAGACAGGTCTCGACCCCATCAACTGTCCCGTGAAGGATGAAGTTGTGATGAACTTGCTTCGATTGGAATCACGCTTGGACAACGCTATTGACTATCTGGCTCGGCTGAAGGCTGCGATGACCCGAGTAGACGCCGAACTCTGGCCTCAGGCAGAACTTTCTCACGACCTCGAGTCGTTGATGACTCGACTCAATCAGATTCCTGGCCAAGTGCAAGAGTGGAAGAAGTCCTCTGCTCACTGTGGTGCTGATGTCGCCTTGTCATTAGTTCGAGTGCACTGCAAGGAGGCTAAAGAAGAGAAGCTGGTGGCCCTCAAGGTAGAAAACACTAAGAAGCACTCCTTCCAGTCCTTCATGGACACCTTCCTCGAGGCAGCCACTCGCATTGCCGATAGCATCGATCTTGACAGGTTCTGCGATCCAGCCAGTCCTTCTCCTACCGAGTGACTGAAAAACATTATGCCTCACCTTTATTTGCCTCGGGATGCCGAGTGATTTTGTAATCATTAAAACTCCTTCGGGCCTGACGCCCGAGTACTTTTAATCTGCGGTTAGGAACCTTCGGATTTATCTTTGAATATGTTTTATTTATCTTTGAGTGAAATCCGTTTTTCTCTCGGATCAGTTTCTCGTTTTTCGATGCAGCTTCTGAAGAAGGATCAGCGGTCGACCAGTTGGACGAGCCTTGGGCAACATTGATCAGCTGCCCAGCAAGGCACTCAGCAATGGTCTTGACGTTCCTGTCATCATCAAGGTATGAGCCGTTGAATGGGCCTTCAACAGTGCGCACAATCTCGTCCTTCTTCTTGACGGTGCAGCCCCCAGGGGAGGGGGGGTCGTGGTCGACCCGCACCACTTGGCGGGACCGGCAGCTCGTCAACGAGGCACTCAGCAATGGTCTTGACGTCCTGAAAGTGCCTCGCCTTGGCGACACGTTCAATTTAGTCCTTCTTCTTGATGGTGAAACTCTGGGTGGAGGTCGTGGTCGACCCGCACTTTGCTAAGTCTCTGAGCGAGAAGATCAGTTTTCACTCGGGAGGATTTTTAAAACTTAGGCGAGTACCGGACTGCAGCTAAGCCTCCGAGTGGGAGGATTGCTCACCACTCGGTAGGATTTTTTAAACTTAGGCAAGTACTGGACTGTAGCTAAGCCCCCGAGTGAGAGGATTGCTCACCACTTGGTAGGATTTTTCAAACTTAGGTGAGTGCTGGACTGCAGCTAAGCCCCCGAGTGAGAGGATTGCTCACCACTCGGTAGGATTTCTCAAACTTAGGCGAGTACTGGACTGCAGCTAAGCCCCCGAGTGAGAGGATTGCTCACCACTCGGT
>NC_041385.1:574071245-574170107 GCF_002162155.2 Triticum dicoccoides | reverse complement strand
TAGGACTTTTTAAACTTAGGAGAGTACTGGACTGTAGCTAAGCCCCCGAGTGAGAGGCAGACTCATCACTCGATAGGATTTTTATCATTTAGGCGAGTACTGGACTGCAGTCATGGAAGGCAAGCTTGGCGATACGATATGAAGATCTCCTCCCATTGTAACCGACTCTGTGTAACCCTAGCCCTCTCCGGTGTCTATATAAACTGAAGAGTTTTAGTCCGTAGGACGAACAACAATCATACCATAGGCTAGCTTCTAGGGTTTAGCCTCTCTGATCTCGTGGTAGATCCACTCTTGTACTACCCATATCATCAATATTAATCAAGCAGGAGTAGGGTTTTACCTCCATCGAGAGGGCCCGAACCTGGGTAAAAACATCGTGTCCCTTGTCTCCTGTTACCATCCGCCTAGACGCACAGTTCGGGACCCCCTACCCGAGATCCGCCGGTTTTGACACCGACATTGGTGCTTTCATTGAGAGTTCCTCTGTGTCGTCGCCTTCAGGCCCGATGGCTCCTTCGATCATCAATCACGACGCAGTCCAGGGTGAGACTTTTCTCCCCGGACAGATCTTCGTATTCGGCGGCTTCGCACTGCGGGCCAACTCGCTTGGCCATCTGGAGCAGATTGGAAGCTACGCCCCTGGCCATCAGGTCAGGTTTGGAAGTTTAAACTACACGGCCGACATCCGTAGGGACTTGATCTTCGACGGATTTGAGCCACGGCCGAGCACGCCGCACTGTCACGATGGGCATGATCTAGCCCTGCCGCCGGACAGCGCCCGGAGCGCCGCTCAGGTGTCCGCTCCGACCATTAGCCCGGAGCCGACTGCGCTAACCAGGGACGGACGTTAGACACCATCTCAGGAGCCGCAATCTCTACGGCGATAGAGCCGAATACCAACCTATTCCTTTGCAAGGCCCATGACTCCAAGGTGCCGGACTCCGTTCCGGACTCCGAATCTTCCGCACCCCTTCCGATCGAACCCAATTGGGCTCCGATCATGGAGTTCACCGCCGCGGACGTCTTTCAGCGCTCGCCTCTTGGCGACATCCTGAATTCACTAAAGTCTCTCTCTTTGTCAGGAGAGCCCTGGCCGGACTACGGTCAGCATGGCTGGGACGCGGACGACGAAGAAATTCGAAACCCACCCACCACCCACTTGGTAGCCACTGTCGACGATCTAACCGACATGCTCAACTTCGACTCCGAAGACATCGACATTATGGATGCCGATAGAGGAGATAAACAAGAACCAGCACCTATAGGGCACTGTAAAGCCACCTCATCGCACGATATATACATGGTGGACACACCCAACAGAAATGACAACGAGGATCAAAAGGGCGCAACCAGGGATCGCTCCCTCGAAAAGCAATCAAAGCAGCGGCGTAAGCGCAATGCCAAGCCCCACCTCGACAAAGACCCAGCCATAGAGCAGGGTGAAACAACGGTAGACGAACATGCCATCGAGCAACCGTCCAAACAGGACGGACAATCCGAACAGCCCATCCCCGGGAAAGATAATAGTCCGGACGATCTCACGCCGGACAAATTGCTGGAGCATCAGAACCTCCACCAAAGGCTCATCGCCACCGCACGTAGCCTGAAAAAGCAGAAGCGGAGGCTCAAAACAACGGAAGATGCACTCAGAATCAGATGGGGCAAAGTACTCAATACCGCACACAAGTACGGCAATATCCGTCATACAAAGTGCTATCCAAAGCGGAAACTACTACCGGAATTTGATGAGGAGGCCATAAAGCCCCCACAGTCAAAAAATAAGGAAGCCACAAGGTCGGATAGACGACCCCACGATCGATCTCAAGCAACAGGGGGCGCCGAACTCATACGGCGCGCGATCTGTCCAAGAATTCGCATCAAAAAACTAGCCCAACCAGATCCATCTACGGGCCAAGAAAGCAAGCTCCAGTGAGCAATGCAATGCAAAAAATATCCGAACATCGCGGCACACCTAAATATAGGGGCGCCGCACATCCCCTATATTTTACCGATGAGGTGCTGGATCATGAATTTCCAGCGGGATTCAAGCCCGTAAACATAGAAGCATACGACGGAACAACAGACCCTGGAGTCTGGATCAAGGATTACATCCTCCACATACACATGGCCAGAGGAGATGACCTCCACGCCATAAAATACTTACCACTTAAGCTCAAAGGCCCAGCCTGGCATTGGCTTAAAAGCCTTCCTGAAAACACCATGGGAAATTGGGAAGCGCTCGAGGACGCTTTCCGGGCAAATTTTCAAGGGACCTATGTCCGACCTCCGGATGCAGATGATCTGAGTCATATAACTCAGCAGCCTGGAGAGTCCGCTCGGAAACTCTGGAACAGATTCCTCACTAAAAAGAATCAGATAGTCGACTGCCCGGACGCCGAGGCCCTAGAAGCTTTCAAACATAGCGTCCGAGATGAATGGCTCGCCAGACACCTCGGCCAAGAAAAGCCAAGAACAATGGCCGCATTAACAAGCCTCATGACCCGCTTCTGTGTAGGAGAGGATAGCTCGTTGGCAAGAAGCAGCACCAGCGACACGAATACATCCGAACCCAGAGATGGAAACGGGAAACCGCGCCGTAACAAAGAACCATGCCGGATCAAGGACAACAGCCCGATGAGCACGGCAGTAAACGCCGGATTCAAAAGCTCTCGGCAAAACCAGAAAAAGCCGCCCCCCAAAGATGACAGGGACAAGCTGTCCAACCTCAACAAAATCTTGGACAAAATATGTCAAATCCACAGTACTCCGGGGAGGCCTGCCAACCATACCCACAGGGATTGTTGGGTCTTCAAACAGTCCGGCAAACTCAACGCCGAACACAAGGGGCTCGACACACCAAGCGAGGATGACAACGCACCCCACAAGGAGAACACCGGAGAACAAAAGAAGTTCCCACAAGAAGTCAAGACAGTAAATTTACTTCAGATGACAAAAGGGAAAAACAGAACGGTGCTTACGAAGACACGCGCCGTATGGCCAGCCCCAGAGGAGCACCGCCAATGGTTGTTACAACCAATCACCTTCGATCATCAAGATTACTCCAAAGGAGCCCGGAACGCAGGCTGGACTGCCTTGGTCGTGAATCTGATTATTAACGGACTCCAATTTACAAAAGTCCTTATGGACGGCGGCAGTGACTTGAACCTGTTTTATCAAAACACAATCCGCAAACTCGGGGTAAACCCAGCTATAATCCTCCATGGCAACACTTCCTTTCAAGGAGTCACGCCGGGTCCAGATACCCAAAGTATGGGTTCCCTTTCGTTAGAAGTCAAGTTCGGCTCACCGGACAACTTCCGAAGCGAAAGGCTAACATTCCACATTGCCCCATTCGTAAGTCGCTATCAAGCGCTACTGGGACGAGAAGCCTTCACCCACTTTAACGCAATACCGTATTATGCATCCCTTACACTTAAAATGCCCGGCCCACGAGGCATCATTTCATTACAGGGGAATATAAATTGACCCCCAAAGTACGGGCAAAGGTGCGACCGCCTAGACAGCCGCCCACTAATCCAGCCCTACTATCCCGGACACGGCTCGACGAGTCCGGCATAAATGTACATATGCTTATTAGCCGCATAACCCCGTACAAGGGGCTCCGCGTGTCCACGCCCGGAGAAAATACGGCATAATTCTTGCTCCAACTATATTTTGTTTATTTTAATATAGATTTCTCGCACGCTTATTCTTTTAATAAGTTCCTCTCTTTCGCAGACGAAACATCATGCTACGCCCGTCCAGGATACGGCACAACAGAGACACAGGCGCAGACGTGCAACAGGGACCTGTTTCAAGGATTCTTTTCAGATTAAGACCCTGCGTAAACCTTTTTTACTGTCTCTTGTTGACAACATCCCCCGGTTTTCGCTATAACCGAGGAGGAGACTGGCGTCTTGGCATTTGGCCACGCCAGAATTTTTGCGCGTACCTGGACACCAGGGGCTTTTTTACCAAGGGCTCTATTTCGGCCCGTCCTCATAAAGACCGAATACCTTAGGGAGTGTTCGGCGTCGCGAGTTTGGCCCTATATGCATCAGCTCCGAATCATGTCTTTGGTCAAATGTTGGGTTTGCCCGGCTCCTGTGTTTTGCTGCCTTACGTTCCGTTATATCGGCTAATGCGGCACCAGGAGAACTACTACGATTGTGCCTCGGTTCGGCCAGGCGAGCACCTCAGTAGAGAAAGCCGAAAACTGACTGTCATGATATAGCGAGAGACTGGTCAACCACTCGATGACTTTAGGAATCTTTAGGATTCCTCCGCATTAACGAAGGGCCGCTTCCCGGTCAGGCACACTCACGCCCCGAATCCGGGTGAGCGCGGTGCCCCTAGGGGCTATTCAGTAGTCCCACTGTAAAACTCCTATGGCTAAGTGAAAGTGATAAAGCATTATAGCCCGGTTGCCTAGTTCGCCGTGCCACCACCTCCTTTATAGGACCAAGAGATTGGATTAAGTGTGAAAAGGCGCCTTTTTGCGAACACCCCCGCATTCTATGCGTGGGGGCTGAAGCCAACGACTTCCATCTTTCAGGTTATATACAAATATATACATTAAACGGCCGCACAGGAGGCATCATAATTCTTGCAAGCACAAGTATAAAAAGCTTTTATATTCCATCAAAATATTCATTTTACAAATAGCACACGCTATTCGAACACAACATCCTTCGAGCACTGCGACTCTATTAAACGAGCGCCATGAAGAACTTCCTCAAAGTAGTGCTTGGCAGGTACTCGGCTTTCGTCCGAATCCCGGGATGCAACAACACCGACCTTCATATCCGCCCAGTATGTTTTGACACGGGCAAGAGCCATCCGTGTGCCCTCTATGCACGCCGACCTCTTCATTGCATCAGCATGCGGCACCGAACCAAGGAACTGCTGCACCAAGCCAAAATAACTCTTCGGCTCCGGATTCTCCGGCCACAGACGACTCGCAACATACCTCATGGCGAGTCCGGATAACCTGTTCAGCTCCGCCCAGGCGGCCAAACGGTCGGATACCGAAAGTGGGTGTTCTGGATTGTGGAACTGCGACCAAAAAAGCTCTTCCAATCAGTGGTCACCTCGGCCGCGGAAGTGTTCGGTCGCGTCCGTCGCACTAGCTGCCAAATCCAGATAAGGGTTTTCCGCACTCCACTGCCGGTCTAACGGAGCATACTTAGGGTCTCCGAACTTCATCCGCAGCATATAGGGCTTTCCAGACGTGATATCTCCGGCCTGACGCAGCTCCTCCTTCATAGCTCTCATTGCAGAGCGAGTATCCTTGGCTTCGGCAGCGATCTTTTCAAGATCCTTCTGAGCCGCCCTATCTTCTTGTTCAAGAAATTTACAGCGGTCGGTAGCATCCTTCAACTTTATGGTCATTTTGGCTATCACCTTTTTGCTCTGGCAGTGAGCAGCATGTTCGGCTTTTAGCTCTTCAGCCGCTTTAACGGCAGCCGCATCACTTCTCCTTGCTTGCTCCCTGGCTCGGGCAAGTTCCACCCGAAGGTTCTCCACGGCAGCAGCACCATCTACATTAAGCACATATATATAAGGCCTGAGCATCGAGCTCCTATTACAAGGTGTCTTTGGAACATACCTTGTGCCTCGTCTAGCCGCTTATTTACAAGCGCGATGTCGGCATCTGCCACGTCAAGTTGCCGCTTTAGCTCGGCAGATTCCTCAGTCTGGCTAGCCACCGCACGCCTCGCCACCTTCATGGAAAACGCGACATATTATACCTGGGATTATGATCCTCTGCGCGCCGTCACTCTTGACGACACACAGAGTCTCAGGGGCTACTATTTATACAGGGCGCATTTAATATGCGGCTCTACCAAAAGCTACAACTTTTTGCGTACCTCAAAGCCTGTTAGTAAACTCCTGGCAGCCTCGTACAATCCTCTTTCTGTGGATGAAATCCTTCCAATCACCGTATTCATCAACATACGGTGTTCTTCTGATATGGATGCCCTCTCAAGCAGATCCTCCAGCCCCGCCGACTGTGCACCAGAGGGTGCCGGACTAACCTGACGACCTTCTCCAGGATCCGGACCTGCGAAGACCCTCCGAGACGACACCTCAGGGTCGCCTGCCTCGTGAGACGGTGCAACAAGAGGAGGCGTTTCGCTCTCTATCATTTCCGCACGAAGATCCCCTGAAGATGAGCTCTGCTGAGAAGGGTTGAGATCCGAACTGCAAGGTAATGTTTCGGTTATCTTCCTCAGAAATAAAACATGAGTGTCATTTATTATGGAACCCCTCCCTTCACTTACGTCTCAGGGGAGAGCGGGTCCCCCTTAGGGGGCGATTCGGCCGGGGCGTTCTCCGGTGCCGAACCCTCTGGTGAAGATTTCTTCCCCCGTTTTGAGGCCATCACCTCCGGGTCTTCAGAGGCAGTCCTTTTCTTTCCCTGGTCGGGGGAATTTTCGATTCTTCCCTTCCTAACAGCCTCCTTCGCGGAGGCAGTAGCTCCTTGGTTCCCCCCTCGCCTTTCGCCAGAAGCGCGACCTCCAGCATCCTGGTTAGCATGGGGTTCGGCGCGGTCTCGGGCAGGGGGGCTGGACACCTGATAAGCTTTGCCTTCACTATCCACTCCTGTTCAAGGGACAACTCTATTAAGGGTAATTTTGTGATGAAAATACGGATGGTGTGTCCAAATACGGGGCTACTTACCTTATCATCTGGGCGATTGCAGCTAAGACCTGCGTCCTCGGACAAATCCGGACACCTTGCTTGTGATCCGAAGAACAATTTGTACATCTCCACGGGTGCCGCACCCATGAAATGTTGGAGGACTCGCGGTCCCTCCGGATTAAATTCCCACAGGCGTAGAGGTCGACGTTTGCAGGGCAGTGTGCGGCGAATCAGCATGACTTGCGCCACTACGGTCAAATTGATATCTCTTTCTAGAAGATCTCGAATGCGGTCCTGCAGCAAGGGCACGTCTTTGGGCGGCCCCCAGATAAGTCCTTCATTAACCCATGACGCTAGCTGTGGTGGGGGACCCGAGCGAAAAGTAGGTGGCGCCACCCATGTGGTGCCCCTGGGGGTTGTGATGTAAAATCAGTCCCGTTGCCATAAGCCGAACTCCTCTTGAAAAGAGCCTTCGGGCCATGGAGCGTCGACCATCTTGCTTATTATAGCTCCTCCGCACTCAGCATGCTGCCCCTCGATCATCTTCGGTTCCACCTTGAAGGTTTTTAGCCACAATCCGAAGTGAGGAGTGATATGGAGGAAGGCCTCACACACGACAATGAATGATGAGATTTGGAGGATGGACTCCGGAGCTAAGTCGTGGAACTCCAGCCCGTAATAAAACATAAGCCCCCTCACGAAGGGATCAATCAGGAAGCCTAGCGCCCGAAGGAAGTGAGATGCGAACACCACGCTCTCACCAGGCTGGGGAGTGGGAATGGCCTGCCCTTGAGCAGGCAGCCTATGCAAGATTTTGCTGGTTAGATACCTGGCATCTCTCAGCTTTCGCACATCTTCTTCCGTAACGGAGGAAGGCATCCACTGGCCTTGAAGGTCGGAGCTAGACATCATCGGAGGTCCGAGGCGCCTAAAACTAGAGCTTTGGGTGTTGGAACTCGAAGCAAGGGGCGGATTCGATTGGATTAAGAAAAAGGGGAGTCGAGCCTTGGTCCCTTTATAAAGGAGTTGAATACCAAGAGCCCTCCCCGTAACCGTTTGGGACTCGCTTTCAATTTGGGAGTCATACTAAAGGCACGGTTGGGCTACCCACGCCCGTATTGATGAGAATCCCGGAATAAGGGGACATGATCTCTGCTTTGACAAGACATGTCAAGGAAACCACCTCGCTAAACGCGCTGAGGTGGAACAGTAAAACGATTCGAATAAAGACCTGGCCGTGACGTCACTCTACGGAATACGTCAGCATATTAGATTTGTGCAAATATTATTCTCTCTACGGTGGCATGTGGAGCTTATCTTTCAGAGCCGGGCACTATCCTTGTGTTCAACATCATCTATGAAATATTCGGAGGAGGAACCCGCCTTGCAATGCCAAAGACAATTTGCGCACCGGACTCGTCATCATTGAAGCCTGGTTCAGGGGCTACTGAGGGAGTCCTGGATTAGGGGGTGTTCGGATGGCCGGACTATGACCTTTGGCCGGACTCCCGGACTATGAAGATACAAGATTGAAGACTCCGTCCCATGTCCGGATGGGACTTTCCTTGGCGTGGAAGGCAAGCTTGGTGATACGATATGAAGATCTCCTCCCATTGTAACCAACTCTGTGTAACCCTAGCTCTTTCCGGTGTCTATATAAACTGGAGAGTTTTGGTCCGTAGGACGAACAACAATCATACCATAGGCTAGCTTCTAGGGTTTAGCCTCTCTGATCTCGTGGTAGATACACTCTTGTACTACCCATATCATCAATATTAATCAAGCAGGAGTAGGGTTTTACCCCCATCGAGAGGGCCCGAACCTGGGTAAAAACATCGTGTCCCTTGTCTCCTGTTACCATCCACCTAGATGCACAGTTCGGGACCCCCTACCCGAGATTCGCCGGTTTTGACACCGACACCCCGAGTGAGAGGCAGACTCATCACTCGGTAGGATTTTTATCACTTAGGCGAGTACTGGACTGCAGCTAAGCCCCCGAGTGAGAGGCAGACTCGTCACTTGGTAGGATTTTTATCACTTAGGCGAGTACTGGACTGCAGCTAAGCCCCCGATTGAGAGGCAGACTCATCACTCGGTAGGATTTTCTCTTCAACTTAGGCAAAACAGATACGCAGCTAAGCCCACGAGTGAGAGGCTGACTCACCACTTGGTAGAATTTCTTCTTCAACTTAGACGAAACAGATTTGCAGCTAAGGCAACATGTAAAAAATAAACAACAATCATTCGAAAGACTGTAAAATTACGTCTTTTGAGAACCAAACTAAAAGGTACTTCTTATTACATCTCACCAGTCTAAATACTTAAGAGTAAAAAAGGCAGAGCAGTTCCGCGTTCCAAGCGCGTGGTTCATCTTTGTTGTGCTCGACGTTGAAGAGACGATATGCTCTGTTGTGGAGCACTCTGGTGACGACGAAAGGGCCCTCCGAAACAGGAGCGAGCTTGTGTGGCTTCTGCTGGTCCACTCAGAGAACCATGTCTCCTTCTTGAAATGCCCGACCCCTTACGTTTCTGGCATGGAATCGACGCAATTCTTGCTGATAAATGGTCGACCGGATCAAGGCCATCTCTCTTTCTTCTTCCAGGAGATCGACTGCATCTAGTCGAGCCTGCTCTGCTTCCTCTTCTGAGAAGAGTTCGACTCGGGGTGTGTTGTGGAGCAAATCACTCGAGAGTATGGCTTTGGCTCCGTAGACTAACAAGAATGGAGTCCGTCCAGTCGACCGATTAGGAGTTGTCCTCAATCCCCAGAGCACTGATGGGAGCTCATCAACCCAAGCTCCTGCTGCATGCTTGAGGTCATGCATCAATCGGGGTTTCAGTCCTTTGAGAATCAATCCATTCGCTTGCTCAGCCTGCCCATTCGACTGAGGATGAGCGACTGAAGCATAATCGACTCTTGTGCCTTGGGAAGCACAAAAGGCTCTGGATTCATCAGAGTCAAAGTTTGATCCGTTGTCCGTGATGATGCTGTGTGGAACACCATATCTGAATATCAATTCCCCGATGAAACTCACAACAGTACTTGCTTCAAGGTATTTAATGGGCTTGGCTTTGATCCATTTGGTAAACTTGTCGACTGCCACCAGCACATGGCTAAACCTGCTCCTGCCGGTCCTCAGAGGTCCAACCATGTCCAATCCCCAAATAGCAAAATGCCAGAGGAGTAGAATAGTCTTCAGAGCTGATGCAGGTTTATGGGGCATGTTGGAGTAAAACTGACAGCCTTCACACTTGTCCACTATTTCTTTTGCCATCTCATTGGCACATGGCCAGTAAAATCCGGCTCGGTATGCTTTGGCCACGATGGTCTGAGAGGACGCATGGCGACCATAGGTCCCCGAGTGAATATCATTGAGGATCATTCGGCCTTCTTTTGGCGTGATGCACTTCTGGCAGACCCCAGTTACACTTTCTTTGAAGAGCTGACCTCTTATCACGGTAAAGGATTTAGACCGTCGGACGATCTGCCGAGCCTCTTCTTCATCCTTTGGAAGTTCTTTCCTAAGAATGTACATAATGTACGGCACTATCCAATCGAGGGTGATGACCAAAACCTCCATGACCAAGTCGACCATGGCTGGGACTTCGACTTCAGTCGGATTTGTGGCGCTCTTGGGCTGTGGTGACTCTTCAGTGAAAGGATTTTCTTGAACTGAAGGTGAATGAATATGTTCCAAAAACACGTTATGGGGAATGGCCTCTCTCTTTGAACCTATCTTTGCCAACTCATCTGCAGCTTGATTTTTCAGTCGGGGTATATGGTGAAGCTCCAACCCTTCAAACTTCTTTTCTAGCTTTCTTACTGCATTGCAATAACTAGTCATGGCCGGGCTCCTGACATCCCATTCCTTCATCACTTGATTAACCACCAAATCCGAGTCGCCATAGACCATAAGGCGGCGGATGCCGAGTGAAATGGCCATACGCAATCCATATAAAAGTGCTTCATATTTGGCTTCATTATTGGAGGAATCAAAATGGATCTGGAGAACATAGCTAAGCCTATCTCCACGGGGGGATACCAATACTACCCCAGCACTTGAACCATTCAGCATCTTGGAGCCATCAAAGAACATAGTCCAATGCTCCGAGTGAACTTGAGTCGGCAATTACTGTTCAATCCACTCGGCGAGGAAATCTGCGATTGCTTGGGACTTGATAACTTTCTTTGCCTCAAACTTGATATCCAATGGAAGGAGTTCAATCACCCATTTTGCCACTCGACCAGTTGCATCTCTGTTGTTCAGAATTTCAGATAGTGGTGTGTCACTGACGACTGTAATGGAGTGATCAGAGAAATAATGTGCAACCTTCTTCATGGTCATGTATATTCCATAGACAAGCTTCTGATAATGTGGATATTGTTGCTTGGATGGAGTCAAAACTTCAGAGAGATAATAAACTGGGCGCTGAACCTTGTAAGATTTTCCTTCCTCTACTCGCTCGACCGTGAGTACTATACTGACAACTTGTCCAGTGGCTGCAATGTAAAGCAGTAAAGTCTCTTTGCTGATTGGCGCAGCGAGCACCGGCTGGGTGGATAGCAGGGTTTTGAGCTCTGCAAACGTTGCGTCGGCTTCCTCGTTCCACTCGAACTTATCAGCTTTCTTCATCAGTCGGTAAAGAGGAAATGCCTTTTCACCGAGATGAGAAATGAATTGACTCAAGGCGGCCAAACAACCAGTCAGCTTCTGAACGTCATGCACCCGCACAGGGCATTTCATTCGGAGGATGGTATCGACTTTTTTTGGATTGGCGTCGATCCCTCGTTCGGAAACGAGAAAGCCGAGTAACTTTCCTCCTGGAACTCCGAATGTGCATTTTGACGGATTAAGCTTGATATCGTACCTCCTTAGGTTGGCAAAGGTTTTTGCGAGGTCAGTCAACAGGTCGGAACCTTTGCGAGACTTGACCACAATGTCATCCATGTATGCTTCCACATTCCGACTGATTTGAGTGAGCAGGCACTTCTGAATCATTCTCATGAATGTGACTCCGGCATTTTTGAGACCAAATGGCATGGTGACATAGCAAAAGCACCCGAATGGGGTGATGAAAGCCATTTTTATTTCATCGGGACCATACAGTCGGATCTGATGATACCCGGAATATGCATCTAAAAAAGACAAGCGCTCGCACCCTGCGGTCGAGTCAACAATCTGATCGATGCGAGGGAGAGGGAAGTGATCTTTCGGGCAGGCCCGATTGATATGCTTGAAATCGATGCACATACGAAGTGAATCGTCTTGCTTAGGGACCATGACTACACTGGCAAGCCACTCGGAGTGGTAGATCTCATGGATGAACTCTGTTGCTAGCAGCCGAGCCACTTCCTCACCAATCGCTTTCCTCTTCTGCACAGCGGACCACCGAAGATGCTCTTTGACGGGTTTTACCTTGGGATTGACACGCAAACGATGCCCAGCCAGTCCCCTGGGAACACCTGGCATGTCAGAGGGTTTCCATGCAAAGATGTACCGGTTCTCACGGAGGAATTGGATGAGCGCTTCTTCCTATTTGCTGTAAAGTGTTGTTGATATATGAGTCGGTGCAGCATTGGGATCGGTCGGGTGAATATGAATCGGCTTCGTTTCACCAGTCTACTGAAATACAGAATCCGTAGCAGGTTTCTTGGCTCGAAGCAAATCACTCGGATCTGCATTCTTCTGATACTCTTGGAATTCAACTGCTGCCATCTGTGCATCGACAATTTTGGAACCTTTCTGGAAGCATTCCTCTGCTTTCTGCCGATTGCCAGTAACTGTGATCACACCTTTGGGGCTAGGCATCTTCAACTTGAGATACACGTAACATGGTCGAGCCATAAAACGTGCGTAGGCCGGCCTACCCAGAATGGCATGATAAGCACTCTAGAAATCCATGACTTCAAATGTCAACTTCTCCTTACGGTAATGCTTGGAATCACCGAAAACCACGTCGAGGGCGATCTGGCCGAGTGATTCGGCTTTCTTTCTAGGGATAACACCATGGAAACTCATATTGCTCTCGCTGAGCTTGGACATTGGAATGCCCATCCCCTTGAAGGTTTCAGCATAAAGGATGTTCAGACCACTGCCACCGTCCATCAGCACTTTAGTCAGTCTAGTGCCTCCAACCACGGGGTCGACCACCAGTGCTTGCCTCCCGGTGGTGGCTACACGAGCAGGATGGTCAGACTGGTCGAATGTGATGGCTGTCTAAGACCATTTAAGGTATGTGGTTGTCGTCACCGGAGCGGCCATATTCACTTCTCTATTGATGACTTTCAATCGACTCTTGCTCTCAACATCAACAAAAATCATCAGGGTTGAATTGACTTTGGGATAACCATCGTCTTCTTCCTCATCCTCGTCTCTGTCTGACTCCTTCCCTTTTTCACTGGGTTGATCACCTCGGAACTGCTGGATCAGGAGCCGACACTGTTGAGTGGTGTGTTTAGGGTAAATCAGATTCCCCTCTTCGTCCTTCTTTGTGTGGATGTGACACGGTAAATCCAACACATCATTTCCTGCCTGATCCTTCACTTTCTTAGGGGGCCAGGGCCCCTTAGGTTTTCCCTTAAACTTTCCTTGAGCCACCACTGCGATCTCACCGGGTGCTGCGGGCTCGACATTACGCTTCTATTTCCGATTGGAATTACCTCCACCGGTCTCTTGGCCGACTGGCTTACTCTTTTCGCTACAGAGTCGATCCTCTTCTTCCCCTTTAGCGTACCGAGTGGCTATTTCCATCATCTGAGTCAGAGTCATATCACCAGTCCGACTGAACTTCAGGACCAACTCTCGGTATTTGACGCCCTCCTTGAAGGCGCACACTGCTTGATGCTCTAATACATTTTCAACGGTGTGATGCAAAGTGGTCCACCTCTGAACGAAATCTCTCAAAGTCTCACTCGGCTTCTGCACACAATGCTGCAACTCGGTCAATCCTGCTGGTCATTTGCAAGTGCCTTCGAAAGTTTTGACGAACACTCGAGCCAGCTCTTCCCAACTTATACTTCTCGGAGCTAACTAAGTCAACCACGCTCGGGCCAACCCTTCCAACATCAGAGGAAGATGTTTCATTGCTACTTCATCGTTTCCACCGCAAATCTGCACAGCCACTCGGTAATCTTCAAGCCAAGTTTCAGGCTTGGACTCTCCAGTGAACTTATTGACTCCGGTCGCCAACCTGAAGTTGGGAGGAATCACTGCCGCCTTGATGGCTCTGCTGAAACACTCTGGACCAGAAACATGCACTCTGCTGCCACTTGGACGATCCCTGCCAGGGTCTTCTCTATGCGCTCTGTTCCGGTCGACCAGGCCTTGAACGAGGATGGATCTCGCATTGAAGCCTGGTTCTGTTGGGTCGATCGATGCTCTGCGCTCGCCATTGTGACGGCGTCTGTCATTGTTCTGCTGAGGCACATATGACGCACTCCTCAGAGGAGGCGTGGGCACTCGACGATGATTCTCGCGGTTGAGCGAATGATAATATTGTCCACGGCCCTCGCGCCGTAGTGGCGACCTTGGACTGTGGCCGACTGAACTGTATCCGCTACAACGGATCTGCTATGAATCCTATTCCGTGACTGAGACACTCCTGTGTTTTGTTCTCCTGCTGCCTGGAGCAAGGCCCGAATCTTCATCAGCCCTTTGCCAGCCTCCGACTGGGAAAGTTGGATCGACTCTGCTATTCAGGTCGCGGCTATGAGGTTCTAAATTGGAGTACGGTATACCTTAGGTGGAGGCGGGAAAAGCTGCCGTCGACTGGACTCAGGGACCCGCTCCCGAGCGTGCTCGTCGAGAGCACGCTGAAGGTTATCTAGTCGAGTGCACTCAGCCAAATTAGCTAGGCGCACCTCTTCCAAGGCCCGAGCCTTGGGGGTTTCTCCAACGATGGGCGTGTGGAGTGCATCCATGTTACAACGACGAAGTTCTTCCCTTTGCTGTGAAGAGAGGGGTTCGGGTCAGTACTCCTCATGGGCGCGCGACGGATCACCGCCCCCGTCTCCGCCGTCCTCTAGGCGGAAACCAGGCAGACTGTGAGGCCCGTCGACCATCAAGACTTCAGCCGCAGGGTCGCTGCTATCCCACTCGAATGCAGTCTCCGCGAAGCCAGTCGATAGATCGAACAGGCCGTGGAGAGATTCGTCGGGCTCGATTGCCGCAACTTGATGGGTGGCCGAACGCCGAGCCACCACGTGCTTCACCCACCGCTGAAGCCGCGATCGACCGGACCGCTTGCAGCGGCGAACAACGGGGAGTGAATACACCATCGGAGCCGACTCGTACTGAGTCGACGGCTGCCGGAGAAGGACGCCGCAAATGCACGCGCGTAAGTGCATTGCCCCTCGGACGGGGAGCGCCTCAATGTACAGGGGAGCTTCTTGAAGCCACGCGGAGTCGTCGGCGACAAAAACGAGCGCGCCGAGACGTATCTCGCGACCCTCAGCCAATCCACCGCTGGAAACCATGATGATGATGATCGGTAAAACTTGCAACTTCACCAACAAGTCGCTAAGACACCAGTCCCACGGTTGGCGCCAACTGTCGTGGTCCTAAGACTGACAATAGAAAGGGGGTAGGTATGGAGAGGCAAGATCTCAGCTATGGTGAAGGTGTACACAGAGGTTTACGAGTTCAAGCCCTTCTCAGTGGAAGTAACAACCCTACATCTCGGTGCGCGGAGGCGGTTGATTGGATTATGTGTGATATTACAGGGGTGCGAACCCTTGTGCCAGAGGAGGGGGTGGCTTATATAGAGTATGCCAGGACCTCCATCGCCCTCCATTACAAGGAACTTAATGTACATAAAGTGGGGGCATTACTGGTAACGCCAGCCTTAAGTGTTGTTAATGACCTTAAAGACTACGGAGTGAACGCTTGTCCATTGCCATGCTGAGTGACTCCTGATCTTCGATAGGTCGAGTGATTCTCTGTATGATCGAGTGACGGTAGAGAGGAGGACCTCCGAGTGACATGGCTGTCGAGTGGATTGCACTCGACATCTTCAACTGGGGGTCTCCTGCTGTCTCTTGGACTTCTTATCTTCTAGGGTAGTGACCTTGGGTAGGACGTATAGGTCATGCCTATGACCCTACCCCAGGTCTATATCCTCATTAGTGCTTGCACCATCCCCAACACCTCCATCGCAGCAGAGAGGGCGTCCCCTGAAGCACCTAGGTGCCCCTCGTATCTCCTTCAGCTGTGCCAATCGAGGTACGCTCTGAGTAGCAGTGAAGAGCTTGGCAATTTGGGGGAGATATATGTGAAGAAGAAAGGTAGGAAAGAGAGCAAAGAGATAAGGTTGGAGGCGATCCGCTTTCAACCTATGCGTGGTCCACACCGGGATGTGTGGCACCTAACGGATGCGACGGATTTCTTTCGAGGAATCAGCCGGCTGAAGCCGAGCATTTTCCTTATTGTTAGGTATATATATAGGAAAACAAAACATACTAGTATTCCAAAACACGCCGTCAGGCTAGGCCCCATGACGATGAGTTGGGGTGGGCGAAGCCCCTACATACCCGTACTAGGCAGGTGACGACCTCAGGCAATTACATCCCAAACCTGAAACGTCGGGCTAGAGTTCAATTGGGTAGGCACAATAGTACGAAGAGAGCACTGAAACTAATGCCCCCCACACACGCTTTTCAGTGCATGATCGAGTGGTATGCCATTGTCCTTGCCTTCTCCCACCCGGAATGACATTGGGAAATCAAAACTGGCCGACTCGACCAGAGCATCTACGAAAGTCATTGTTAGGCGTGCGTTCGATGCTCGCCCGGACAGATCCTAGCAAATGGGAACTAACCAAGTTGATCGGGTTATCCAGAGGAAGAGCGCGATCATAGAGCATGTGCAAGCCACACACACACACACATATCACACTCTCGGCCTCCAAAGAGTGGTCAAGTGTTCCAAAAAAACCTGGCCGGTCAGGCTCCATAGCGAGGAGAAGCCAGGTAGGTTAGGCCCATGCCCATCGAACCTTCGCGAGGTACGTCGGGTGACTCTGATGGCCTATCAAGACACACAAGTTAGCGTAGCACCTTCGTGCAAGTATCCTAAATAGTAATCATCCCAACCAAGAGCGGACGAGAGTATTTATAAGTAACGTTTTCATCACACACACAAGTTGTCATGAGTCTTATGTGAAGTAACTACTTGTGATTCTGCAGGAGTTGTTAATGTCCCAAGAGGCAAATGAACCAGAACAGTGAATATGATAAGTTTGTGGCAGCGAGAATAATAGCAGCTTGAAAGTAAAGAACATAAATAAAACTCAAAGTAAAAGTGTTTTCCCCGCAATGGAGAAATTAGGCGTGGAGAGAATTTGGATCATGGTATACATGTCAGTGCGATAGTAATACCAGTTACCATGTACCATGATTTTAGTATTTGATTTGCTTGTTCAGTATGTGGATCGCCCTAGGGTTACAGAACTCCTCCTAGCAGGATTATATTCCATACTATGGTCCTGCTTTTTCTATTGCCACAGCGTGGTCGTCTCCACAATTAAGGTCATTAAACTAGAACAATGGACTAAGTTCAATGGGTCACCATTATCTCATATTGTCTTCAGCCCTCATAGATGTCCCCACCTGTCATGCCAGAGCTCGTAGATTTCCTAAACAATATGTGTTACCTATGTAGGTCTTGAGATCATGTTGCACAGACCCTTAAATTGGACAACATGCATAGAGTTCGCCACAGGATAACAACTTGCTAGATAGATCATAAGACTACAAACATGAATGATGACATATAGGATAAGCACAAATGAATCTTACCACTCACCTACATCTCCCATGCCTAGGGGGGATTACTCACCCATCAAAACAGAATAACCAATCATCTCAGAGAATAAACCCATGAAAGCCATATCAATAATACCGTGAAGATCCACAATAATATGAAGGATTAAACAAGTCTCGATCTCCAAATGAGTATGAATAGATTTTTACACCCCAATCTTACAACTAGGAATTCCTCTTACAATAGTGACGGTGAAATAAATATCGAGATGAAAGAACAAAACTAGAAGGGGTTTCCAGTGGTTCTCCCAATCTCTTATCTCTATCTTCTCGATGTGGTGGCGGCAGCTAGCTAGGTTTCTCTAATGATGATGTGTCCTTTAAAAAAGTGTCTTCTATAGATGAGGGGGAGCCCCTGGCACTTCATACGACTGGCGATACGAGTGCTTGCGCTCATATAGGTGGCCTTCTTTCATTATGCGCGTTGCTACTTGTGATAGGCGTTGGTATTTTCCTGGAAACGAAGGGAGATGTAGTATAGTACCAGAAAGTATTTCCCTCAGTAAAGAACCAAGGTTTATCGAGCCAATAGGAGATTGACGCAAATAACTGTCGACAGTACATGCACACACACAAACAAATACTTGCACCCAATGCGGGAAAGAGGGTTGTCAATACCCTTGTACTTGTTAATTGCAAGGATTAATTCTGATAGTGGTAGATATATAAATTGCAAAAACAAATAAAAGTAAATAAATTGCAGCAATTTTTTTAGGGTTTTACTAATATGAGGTGGATGAATCCGGTGACCATAGCTTCTACTAGAGGCATCTCTCACGAGAACATAGCAAACGATTGGTACACAAATTACTATTGGGCAATTGATAGAAAAGTGTATAGTTATGATGTTATTCATGGCATGATCAGTACTCAGACATTATGTCCATGAAAAGTAGAACGACATCCATCTGCATCTACTACTATTACTCCACTTCGAGAGCAGTTCTATGCTTGCCTCTCTAGGTATTAAGTTCATAACAAACAAAGTAATGATTTAAGCATGATGACATAATGTAGACAAAATAAGACCACTCAATATGATTGAACCCCGTTGTTTTACCCTTAGTAGCAACAAGACATATATGTGCCTCATTACCCCTTCTACCGACACAACAAGATTAAACCTACCACTAAGCACCACTTCCATTGAAGATCTAATCATCAACTTGGCCAAAGAAAACTAATAGATCAGAAAGCATTAAATAGATATAAAAATCACACAAAATAAAGTTCAGAAATAACTCAACTACTTTCAATGAATAATCTTATCATAAACCCACAATTCATCAAATCCCAATAAACACACACACACAAGGATTACATCATATCAATCTCCGAAGAGAACATTGTATTGAACATCAAAAGGAGAGAGAGAGAGAGAGATGTGAGCTTGTGCCTCTCCATAAAGCATTGCATCGCTCTCCACAAGTTTAGGTGGCGCCCCCTGGGGGCATGTCGTGTGAGCTTGTGCCTCTCTCGTGCAGTCTCTGGTGTCCCCTCGAAGCTTCTAGGGTCCCTTCTAGTCCAGAAAATATCATCATAAAGTTTCATAGTGTTTGGACTTTGTTTGGTATGGTTTTCTACGAAACAATAAATAGGCAAAAAAAGAACTGGCACTGGGCACTAGGTTAATAGGTTAGTTCCCAAAATTATATAAAATTGCATATAAGGCATACAAGATTGATAAAATAATAGCATGAAACAATAAAAAAATTATAGATACGTTGGAGACGTATCAGCATCCCCAAGCTTAATTCATGCTCGTCCTCGAGTGGGTAAATGATAAAAACAGATTTTTTTATGTTGAATGCTACCTAACATCTCTTATCATGTAATCTCTTTTACAGTATGAATATTACAATGATGAAATATATCGACATAATAATATCCATGAATACTAGAAAATAATCATTACTCTTCAAAATATACGATGCTTAACGAATGTTATCCCTACTCATTGAATTATGTAAGCATGGCATGGCTCCGTCTTTCTAATATAAGTACAAATCATGAGCACCTCGGTGCCAAACCAAGCAATTGCATCATACCTTTTCTTGCTTCAACATGTTCAACCTCACTCAATATATGATAGTGAGACGTGGACATAGCACTACGGGTGGAATATAATATGTTGGTAGAGGTTTATAAGGGGAAACAAAAAGTGGAGAAAGTCTTGCATCAACTAGGTGGATCATTAGGCAATGGAGAGGCCTTAAAATCGATATCAATGCAAGGAGTAGGGTTTCCATGCAACAGATGCACTAGAGTTGTAAGTGTATATATGAAAGCTCGCTCGTGAAACTAAGTGGGTGTGCATAAACTTGCTTGCTCATGAAGACCTCGGGCATTTGAGGAAGCCCTTCATCAGAATATACAAGCCAAGTTTTATAATGTAAGAATTCCCACTAGTATATGAAAGTGACACATCATGTGGACTCTCTATATGAAGAACATAGTGCTACTTTAAAGCACAAGTGTGGTAAGATGGTAGTAGCATTGTCCCTTCTCTATTTTTATCTCATTTTTATTTTTTATATTTTTTCAGAACAATGTCATGAATCTCATCCCCACTTTTTTGAGGACTTGGCAGTCTCCATCATTCTTTACCTCACTGGGACAATGCTCTAATAATGATGATCATCACACTTCTTTTTACTTACAACTCGATAAACTGAATGATATGGATCTATATGAATGCCTATGGCAGTGTGCAATGATGTAGCGTAATATGTATTACAATGATGAATGATAGCTTTTCCACAAATATCATGTCAACTCTATATTATTAGCAAAGAAAAATGACAATTAACACACAAGTCATGTGAATAGTAACCATGGAAGTTGCATGGCAATATATCTCGGAATGGCTATGGAAATTCCATGCTAGGTGTGTATGCCGACTATTTTGTGGTAGGATATAATAAGGCTTATGTGTGATAGAGTGTATCATGTCATGGGGTTTGGATGCACTGATAACCCACAAGTATATGGGATCACAACAGTTTTCGAGGGTAGAGTATTCAACCCAAATTTATAGATTCAACAAAAGGGGATCTAAAGAATATTTGCAAGTATTAGCAACTGAGTTGTCAATTCAACCACACCTAGAGATTAATTATGTGCAGCAAAGTGATCAGTAGCAAAGTACTATGATAGTTTTGATGGTAATGGTAGCAGCAACAGTAACGGTAATAGTGATAGCAATGGTTTTGTAGCAGTAACGATAGCAGCAGCAACAGTAGTAACCCAGCAAGAACAATATAAGGTAAATTCATAGGCATTTGATTGGTGATTTGTTAAATGATATTCATCATGAGATAGTCATAACATAGGGCGATACAGCACTAGCTCCAGTTCATAAATATAATGTAGGCATGTATTCCATAAATAGTCATACATGCTTATGGAAAGAACTTGCATGACATCTTTTGTCCTACCCTCCCGTGGCAGCGGGGTCCTATTGGAAACTAAGAGATATTAAGGCCTCCTTTTAATAGAGAACCGGAACAAAGCATTAGCACACGGTGAATACATGAACTCCTTAAACTACGATCATCACCGGGAGTGGTCCCGACTATTGTCACTCCGGGGTTGCCGGATTATAACACGTAGTAGGTGACTATAACTTGCAAGATCGGATCTAGAACATGGATATAATGGTGATAACATAAACGGTTCAGATCTGAAATCATGGCATCCGGGCCCAAAGTGACAAGCATTAAGCATGTCAAAGTCATAGCAACATCAATCTTAGAACATAGTGGATACTAGGGATCAGGCCGTAACAAAATTAACTTGATTACATGATGAATATCATTCAACTCCTCACCGACCAGCGAGCCTACGAAGGAATTACTCACTCCCGGTGGGGAGCATCATGGAATTGGCGATGGAGAAGGGTTGGTGATGACGAAGATCGAAGATCCTCGTCTCCTGAGCCCCAAACATACTCCAGATCTGGCCTCCCGATGAAGAACAGGAGACAACGGCGGCTCCGTCTCGTGAAACATGATAATTCTTTATCCCCGTTTTTTTTTCTGGAAAATAGGATTTTATAGCGTTGGTTTCAGGGTCTTCGGGGCCACCAGGTGGGGACAACCCACCTGGGCGCGCCTGGAGGGGGTGGCGCGCCCTCGTGGGTTGTGCCCACCCAGGTGCCCCCCTCCGGTGGTTCTTGGCTCTAGATATGTTCTTTTATTGTATAAAAATCCTTGCAAAGTTTCGTTCCATTCCGAGAACTTTTATTTCTGCACAAAAACAACACCATGGTAGTTCTGCTGAAAACAACGTCAGTCCAGGTTAGTTTCATTCAAATCATGCAAATTAGAGTCCAAAACAAGAGGAAAACATTAGGAAAAGTAGATACAATAGAGACATATCAACTCCCCCAATCTTAAACCTTTGCTTGCCCTCAAGAAATTCAGTTGATAAACTGAAAGTGAAAAAGAAAAAAATTTACGAACTCTTTTGCTCTTGTTTCATAAATAAGCTTAAACAACACCTAGGTTTTCAGCAAAGATTATAACTAACCATGTCAACAATTACTCTTAAAATTATATTAACTCATATCAATGACATAATCAACTAGAGAGCAATAATAAGATATCTTAAACAAGAACACATTGTCAAAACAACCGTGATAGAATATGATAATAGTGGTATCTTGCTAGCCCTTTCTGAGATAGCAAAACATAAATGCAGAGCACCCCCAAAGTTCAAGCAGCGACTAAACATTGTAATTCATGGTAGAAAAGATCCAGTCATGATGCACCCAACATTAGCTATACACAATGCATCGGCATGACAGCAGTGCTCTCGGGTTCTGGCGCTTATTTGAGAAGGTGATGACACAACATAAATGTAAATAGATAGCCCCTTCGCGGAGGGAAGCGGTGATTTGCAGAGGTGCCAGAGCTCAAGTTTTTAAAATAGAGGTAAATGAAATTTTGAGAAATGCACCCTTCTCGTTTACTTTGCGACCATCAGTTATCAATATCTTCCATGCTAAACAAATTAGTAGCGGTTCCCAAGTGGTAAAGTAAAGGTTTTTGCTCCATAGGAGTTTTTGTTTGATTATTGATAAGTTCTTTTTGCAATTTGGGACTTTGAATCCCTATTGAGGGAGTCCTGGATTAGGGGGTATCCGGGGAGCTGGACTATATACATCGTCCGGACTATTGAAGCGTGGAGATACAAGACTCAAGACTCCAGCCCGTGTCCGGATGGGACTCTCCTTTGCGTGGAAGACAAGCTTGGCGATCCGGATATTGTATTTCCTTCCTTGTAACCGACTCCATGTAAACCCTAGCCCTCTCCGGTGTCTATATAAACCGGAGAGGTTGGTCCTTAGAAGGCCGATCACAATTACAATCATACCATCATAGGCTAGCTCTTAGGGTTTAGCCTCTACGATCTCGTTGTAGATCTACTCTTGTACTACTCATATCTTCAATATTAATCAAGCAGGAAGTAGGTTTTACCTCCATCGAGAGGGCCCGAACCTGGGTAAACATTGTGTCCCTTGCTTCCTGTTACCATCAGCCTAAGACACACAGATCGGGACCCCCTACCCGAGATCCGCCGGTTTTGACACCGACATTGGTGCTTTCATTGAGAGTTCCTCTGTGTTGTCGCCGTAAGGCTCAATGACTCGTCTCGTTGTCAAGGACGGCATCACCTCTGGGGGAGCGCTGGCTGTAGGCCAAACTCTCCAACTTGGCGGCTTCATTATGGCCGCCCCATCGGCTGTCGCGCCGATGATGGCCTCTCGGGTCGTCACGCATAACCTTCGCATCAATTCGGAGCTTGCCAAAAAGATGGATCCGATTGAGCTCTCCTCCCTTAATGAGCTCTTGGATCGCATCGCCGCTTTGGGAGTCGCTACGGACTATGACCGGATTGGGCTTAAACCCGACCAAAGGGACATTAGATCCCCGTCGGCCACCCATGAGATAGCGGTAGTGGAGGAACCACACACGGGTTACCCCTCAACTTTGAGGAGAAATTATGTCCGGATCACCCAACTCAGTGAGCCGAACACCTACTCAAAGGAAGACATGACCCGGGTCCCGGACTTAGAATCAGGCATTGGGCCGAAGAGATTGGGTAATACTCTGGATCCCAAACTGTCAGGCTCAGAACCTCCCATGCCCCCGGGTGTTAGATCGGATCAAAATCCGGATTCTGCCAACGACACTCACTCGGACTTAAACCGTCTCTCCCGCATCAGGCAAGAGCCCCAGGAGATGGTACACCGTTACTGGGCCAGATTCCTCCTTGCTCTTAACAAGGTCGAGGACTGCCACAAGGAGGACGTAGTCTCACTTTTCTGCAAAAACTGCATGAACAAAGGACTCCTTAATGCTATAAGTCGTCGTGACATAGTACACTTTGAGGACTTGGCAACCATAGTACAGAAGTACTGTGTGATGGAAAGCGCCTGGAAGACCCAAACAGAATTTTGGGATGGTACGACCCTCACCAGAACCTTTGTCCGAACTAAAAGGCCGAACTCTCGCAAGTCGACCAATTCAATTCCCAAGAAACCAAAACCCGCCCCAGGGCGTGGAACCGTATTGGAAGAATGGCTCAATGGGCCATGTAAGCTTCACAGTACGCCGGATGCAACACCAACCCATAGCCTTAGGGCATGTTGGATACTCCGACAGGTAGCAAAAATTGGCAACGATCTCCTTGAAAGCCATAAAGCAGAACAACATCCCGCAAGGAACACAATACGGTACTAACAGTCTTCGAGAATTTCGCCTCAAACAGTAGGCGCAAGCGAGCTCATCGAAGCTCCGCGGAAATCTGCCATGTGGCAATAATAAATCCGTGGAACGACACTGCTATAACTTTCAATGCCAGTGACGAACCCCAATTCCAGACCATCCGGGCACCAGCCGCTTTGGTCCTTAGCCCAATAGTGGAAGGCTTTCGGCTCACTAAAGTACTCATGGACGACGGAAGCGGATTAAACTTGATCTATGAAGAAACAGTCAAGAAGATGGAAATTGATAAAAGCCGCATTGAACAAAGCGGCACAACCTTCAAGGGAATTATCCCTAGTCGGGAAGCACGGTGTGCGGGGAAAATCACACTCGATGTGGTATTCGGCACCCCAGAGAATTACAGGTCCGAAGAAATCACATTCCAAGTGGCTCCTTTCAGGAGCGGATACCACGCCCTTCTAGGGCAGGACGCGTTTGCAAGCTTTTAAGCTATACCCCATTACGGGTACATGAAGCTTAAAATGCCCGGACCCAATGGAATCATCACTCTAGCTAGTGATCCGGACGTCGCACTCCGCGCCAAAAACAAAACCGCAGCACTAGCCTTGGAAGCATTATCCGAAGCCCTAGCAGCAGAAGAATTAACAACACTGCACGCCACCGTGGACAGGGACGACGTGATACTCGACAAGCGACCCAAGTCCACCTCATTTAAACCCGCAGATGAGATAGTCAAATTCCAAGTCCACCCAACGGACCCCACGAAGACAGCTTCCATCGGGACACAGTTGAGCCCCGCTATGGACGCCGCACTGCGAGACTTCTTACGCGAGAATTGGGACATTTTCGCCTGGCACCCATCGGACATGCCAGGCATCCCGCGCGGATTGGCCGAACATAGCCTTAACATACTAAAGGGATACAAACCTCTTAAACAGACCCTAAGGAAATTCTCAGAGCCCAAACGACAAGCCATGGGGGAAGAGCTAGCCAAGCTACTTGAGGCTGGATTCATCAGAGATATCAAACATCCAGATTGGCTGGCGAACTTGGTAATGGTACCAAAGAAGGACAAATCCTGGCGCCTGTGCATCGACTTCAAAGACCTCAACAAGGCATGCCCCAAGGATCCCTTTCCCCTCCCTCGCATCGATCAAATCATCGACACCACAGCAGGACACGACTCGCTGTGTTTCCTCGACGCATACTCTGGATACCATCAAATAAAGATGGCAGAGTCCGACCAAGCTGCAACAGCTTTCATAATGCCATATGGCCCTTTCTGCTCAACACTATGCCTTTCGGGCTTAAGACTGCCGACGCAACCTACCAACGCATGATTCAAACATGCCTGGAAAAGCAAATTGGCAAAACAGTGGAGGCATACGTGGATGAGGTAGTCATAAAAACAAGACACGTCAAAACCCTAATAGATGACTTGAGGCTTACGTTCGACAACCTCCGAACATACGACATCAAGCTGAATCCAGAGAAATGCATTTTCGGCGTCCCCTCTGGAAAACTGCTGGGCTTCATCGTTTCTAATAGAGGAATTGAAGCTAATCTGGCAAAAATCCGAGCTTTGTCGCAGTTGGCTATACCAACAGACCTCAAACACATCTAGAAACTAGCTGGATGTGTGGCTGCGTTGAGCCACTTTATCTCCAGGTTAGGAGAAAAGGCATTACCTCTTTACCGCCTTCTTCAACGCACCGAACACTTCGTGTGGACAGATGCAGCCGCGGCCGGACTCTATGAAATAAAGACCTTATTGGCCAATAATCCAGTCCTAACAACGCCAAATATCGGCGAACCTATGCTGCTGTACATAGCTGCAACACATCAAGTTGTAAGCGCAGTACTCGTCATTGAACGAGAGGTTGACGGATACAAATTCCCGCTAAAGAAGCCGGTTTATTACGTATCCACGGTCCTCACCCCATGCAAATCCCGATACCCACACTACCAAAAAATAGCATACACGGTCTTCATGGCATCCCGAAAGCTACGACACTACTTTCAAGAGTGTTCGATTACGGTGGCCTCCGAAGTACCACTAAATGATATAATAATTAACCGCGATGCCATGGGCCAGATCGCTAAATGGGCCATCAAGCCCCTTCCGTTCGACATAACATACAAGCCTCGGCGGGCTATCAAGTCGCAAGTATTAGATGACTTTCTCACCGAATGGACGGAAGCCGAACTCCCTAAAGAGTACGGCGCGTACTCTAACTGGATCATGCACTTCGACTGCTCTAAAATGCTGGCCGGATTGGGAGCAGGCATAGTCCTGACGTCTCCCACCAGAGACACAGTCCAATACGTCCTCCAAATATTATACACAGACTCCAATAATGCAGCCGAATATGAGGCTCTGTTGCACGGTCTTCGGATGGCAGTCTCTATGGGCATTCAATGCCTAGAGGTACACGGGGATTCAAACCTTGCTATATCACAAATAAATGGAGACTTTGATGCCAAGGATCCAAAAATGGCGGCCTACCGTAATGCCGTCCTTAAAATGTCAGCTCGGTTCGAGGGGCTCGAATTCCACCATGTGGCTCGAGAAAACAATCAAGCGACAGATGTCCTTGCCCGCATCGGCGCTAAACGTGACCCTGTCCCACCTAACTTATTCCTGGAAAGGCTATTCATGCCATCTGTGGTATGGGAAGGGGAGTCCGGCAATACCAGCACGGATCCAAATACATCCCCAGATTTTGAACTATCAGACATAATCGGAGGCTCTACCACCGAAATAACATCGTCAGCCCACAAAATAATGGCTATCATCGCCCCGTGGACTAAGCCTTTCTTGGCCTACCTAAATAGGCAGGAGCTCCCCGAAGATCAAAATGAAGCACGCTGCATCGTCCCGCATTCTAAAGCTTACAAAGTCCATGAAGGGGAACTCTATAAGAAAAGTGCGACCGGAGTGCTCCAAAGGTGCATCTCCGAAGAGGAAGGGCGGCAGCTCTTGGCTGAAATCCATGCCGAACTGGGCGGGCACCACGCCGCAGCTCGAGCACTAGTCAGCAAGGCCTTCCGTACAGGTTTCTATTGGCCGACGGCCCGAGCAGACGCACATGACCTTGTCCAACACTGCGTCGGTTGCCAGCTCTTTGCCAATCAGAGTCATATGCCCCCTACCACTCTCCAAACAATCCCCATAACTTGGCCCTTCGTGGTCTGGGGGGTGGATATGGTTGGACCCCTTAAAGGGGGAAGCCACAAGAAAAAATACTTATTGGTCATGGTAGACAAGTTCACCAAATGGATAGAAGCCAAACCAGTGAAAACGGCCGAATCCGGACCAGTAATAAACTTTATATCCAGGGTCGTACACCGATACGGTGTCCCCCATAGCATCATCACCGATAATGGCTCAAATTTCACAGCCGATGAAGTGAAAGCTTGGTGCGGCAAAATGGGCATTAAGCTCGACTATGATTCCGTCTACCATCCTCAAACAAATGGCCAGGTCGAACGGGCAAACGGTCTCATCATGAGCGGCATCAAACCCAGACTAGTGCGATCCTTGACAGAGTCGGACACTCAATGGGTCGAGGAGCTCGACTCTGTACTCTGGGGCTGCGTACCACGCTGAATCGCACCACCGGATATACACCATTTTTATGGTGTACGGCGCGGAAGCAATACTACCCTGCGACATAATACATGATTCGCCACACGTACGCATGTACGAAGAGAAGGAAGCCGAGTTAGATTGGCAGGATAACTTGGACGCCCTGGAGGAGGAGCGCGATGTCGTGAAGGCCCGTTCCGCATTCTATTAGCAACAGGCTCGACGATACCAAAGCAGAGAGGTGCGGGCCAAAACTTATAATATTGGCGAGCTTGTTCTACGCTTACCGGAGAAGAAGAAGGACAAGCTCAAACCCAAGTGGGAAGGTCCCTTCGTCATCGACAAAGTTCTCACTGGAGGAGCGTACCACTTACGTAATGCATCCGATAACAGACTCGAGCCAAACCCATGGAACGCGGCCAGACTCCGGAGATTCTACACCTAGCGCCGAACTCAGTGTTCGTCTCATTACCTCCTCCTTTTTAATTATGCTCCCTCCCTCTTCCTTTCTCGATCTTTTTCTCTTCACACAAAGTATTTAATACAGTACGGACGGATTATTCTGGCCATACTATGTGTGTAAGCAATGCCTAGGGGCTTCCTATACGAAAGCTAAACATAACTTACTCTAAAGGGCTTTTTGCCCATCACACATGCGTTTTCCATGTGTGCCCTTTCTTCGCCATTATATGCATCGATATGACTTAAGATGTGGCCAAGCTGGGTTGCCTGGCTCCTGTGTTTATGCCCTACGTTCCCGTTAATTCGGCTAGGGCATAAGGGGAGCACCTCTGCGATTGTTACTGCCGGTTCAGCCGGATGTGTACCTCAGACTAGGTGAAGCCGAAAGCTAGCTTCCTTAAGAGAATATTCGGTCGATGAACAAAAGATGTCTTCATTTATCATAATATAAATACCCAGAAGTTTTGTATCCTGCGCCATGGTTCGCAGTCCGGACATGTGCCTTGTCGCATGCTTACCCAGGAAAAGGAACCCTTAACGGAACTATTCTCCCTGGAAGATGTTTCTTACTATCCATGTAATATAACATAACTAGTTGGGTACTTGTCTGTTCAAGCACTTATGACCCCTACGCCTGGTTTCCACGCATACTCCAGTTTTCTATAACCGAGCGGGTATTCGGACACACCCCGGACTGTAGGATCCGGGGACTGAAGCGAAAAGGTCCGCCATGACAAATGATTTTAATCCGGCTAGGGGCTACTTATGTCCATCGAATTACACAGTCACTTGGACTGACTATATTCCTCCTTTATACCATCCAACAGGCTATCTAGCTTACAATCCTGTTGAGAATACTTTGCGGCTAATGCCACCTGGTCATATACCAGACTCACGGGAATTTCTTGCCTATCTGGCCCTGCCGGTCCGACTTCGGCCATATGGTTCGGGTCCAGCTTGGTGTAGCGCGTCTTCACCATAGCCCATGCTTCTCTTGCACCTTGCCGGCAGGCTGACATCTTCCACAAACGGAAGCGCCGCCGTGCTCCTTGAAGCATGTCCACAAGCTCCCCCATGCCATTCGGCAGGAAGCTTGATGGCCACAAAGCCTGCGCAATGCCCTGCATCGCCTGCCGAGCTCGCTCGTGCAGTTGTGAGAGGTCTTGCAGTAAATCGTCTGCATATGCGGGCATCTCCTCCTCAGGGCAACCCGTTAGCATTCCTACAAGCACAACTCTTTCAATATACTTCCTTGCCGAACTATGCTACAGTTCGTTTAGGCACTTACGATAAATGCTGTGGCGAAGCCTTTTGTTCTCCTTCACGGAGTATGCCAGTTGCACGTGGACGTCTTTCAATTCCACGTCTAACCGAACATTGGCATCTTGGAGAGTATTCTTCTCCTGCCTAACTTGCGTAAGAATGCACTCGCCAGCCTTTAGTTGCCTCTGGAGATGCGACTCGTCATCTCTCCCGCCCTCCGGATTTACTCCGGGGTTATCTGCAGAATTTTCTGTTAAACTCGTCATACCAGCCAGTTGCTAACTGGTACATTTTCGTCCAATCGAGATAAATGTTACCAGATGAGGCCTTCGGGGATTCCTCTAGCTTGGCAACCGTGGACCTCAGTTGGGTCTTGCACTCCTCTAGCTCCCGAGACAATTGCTCATTCTTATCTACAAGAACCTGCGCATAAATTGATCCTTAAAACTGTTGTTCCAACCGTTTCAAGTCTCAGGGGCTACTGCTATACATGCTTATCAAACTTTCTTACCCGTATATCTTTGGTATACTGGTCCATCGCCCGGGCAAGCCCGCCTTGAGCAGCCCGGATGTATGCGTCTCCCGAATTGAAAGCATTAAATGCCTCTTCGGAAAAGGTGTTGTTGCGAAGCACGGCCTGTCGACGCCGGTGATTCATGGCGCTCTCTACTTCGGAATTCGTGGCAGAGAGCATATCTACGTCCTCTGTCGGAGGACTATACGGCATCGGCCCTATGTCCGCCTCCTCTCTTGAAGTCAGTTCTGGAGCCCGACTGGTGGAGGCGTGGTTGGCAGGATCCCCAGATATAGTCCGGATACTCCTCTTCCTGCCAGGATGTAAAGGGCGCTGTTATACTTAAAATAACAATAATTACATGATAGGTTGTTTCCTTACCTCCGTAGAGGCGTGTGGCCCTAACTGCCTTCCTCTTGAGCCTACCCAATCCGGACGCCTGTGGCCAACGGGTCCCTAGGGGCTCGGCCCTACGCTCCGACCGTCGTCTCTGCCAAAACACGACGCTTCAGGGATAAGGCATGACATCAGGAAAGAGTCCTCTTCGGAGGATCGAGTCTTCGGCCTGGCTTACACGTGACGTAGGTAGCAGTCCGTGATAATCGGCAGTAATAGACACTGAGGCGCCGTCACAGCTTGCCCAATAAAATATCCCGTTGACAAACTCCATAATCGTATCCGGATCTTCTTCGAGTCCTGGATCCAGGGCCCTTTCGGGGTCCTCTGGCTGCGGGGAAGGGCTGGAGATTCCTTCTACGGCCTTCCTTAGTTCCTGCTCGGAAATATCGAGGCAGGTAATCTTAGCGAAAAACGCCATAATAAGTGAAGTGGGAAAATGAACGACGACTTACCCAGTTTGGGGGATTGGGCATGGAGAATCCGTCTCGCGGTTTGATGTGAAGGAAGTCTTCCTCTTCTCCTTTGTATAAATCGGACAGTATCCTTGCCAAAACAGTGGTGGAGTCCTAACCCTTACGGCCACAACGGGTGACATCATCTTCCCCGTTGAAATGCCACATGGGATTGCCCCGATATTGGAGCGGTTGCACTCCCCGCATTATGCATATTGCCATGATCTCGACTATCGTCAGTCCGGATCTGGCTAGTAACTTTATCCTGCTCATCAGAAAATGTATTTCCCTGGTATCCTCTTCTTGGGGGCCTCGGGGGCGCCAGCTTAGATGTGCCCTCGGCGGGGCGTTACTGAACTTGGGGAGACCTGTCCGGACTGGATCCGGAAGGGGGACGTCATCAATGTAAAACCACTCTTAAGACCAGTTCTCTGGTGCCTTTTTGGGAGTGCTGGATAGGTATCTGGTCTTGGCGATACGCCATACTTCATCCCTGCCCACTTGACATACGGACTCTCCCTGGTTGCGGGGGACAAGGCAGAACAACTTCTTCCATAAACCGAAATGAGCCTCATAGCCTAGAAATAGCTCACAAAGGGCGACATACCCTGCTATATGTAGCACGGAAGCCGGGGTAAAGTTGTGTAGCTGGAGGCCGTAGAACTCCAGGAGCCCGTGAAGGAACAGATGAATAGGAAACCCAACGCCCCTTAAAAGATGCGGAATGAGGCATATTCGCTCCTCTGGAGACGGATTAGGGGATCTCTCCGCTTGTTCCCCGCCATTATAGGTGGCTATTCCGGCTCGGACGGGGACCATGAACGCCGGTGGGAGAAACCCTTGGGTTTGTAGCTCTATCAAACGACTATGAGGAACTGAACACTCTCCCAGGCCCCCGGCTTGGGGCAAGGGAGCGAGCATAAGAGCTGCGACGACCGGCCATGTTGGAATGGTTTTTCCGGGGCCCTCTGTTGGATGCTTGCTCAGGGGGGAAGGGTGAGGTTCGGATCTGGGAATCCCCGTCTCTTCAAATAGATGGCTAGCCCAAAGGATCGGGGGTGGCAAATGCAAAAATACCTTGACTCCTCGCATTCGCTCTACACGTGGAAATAGTCATTGTTAAGGCACTGAAGCCGAGGAGTACAACATTGACGAGAAGCCGGATACTGTTCGTCATAATAGGTACATTGGAGTATTCGGAGATGGAACCCGCCTTGCAATGCCGGAGACAAGACTGCGCGCCAGACTCATCATCATTGAAGCCTGATTCAGGGGCTACCGAGGGAGTCCTGGATTAGGGGGTATCCGGGGAGACGGACTATATACATCGTCCAGACTATTGAAGCGTGGAGATACAAGACTCAAGACTCCGGCCCGTGTCCGGATGGGACTCTCCTTTGCATGGAAGACAAGCTTGGCGATCCGGATATTGTATTTCCTTCCTTGTAACCGACTCCATGTAAACCCTAGCCCTCTCCGGTGTCTATATAAACCGGAGAGGTTGGTCCTTAGAAGGCCGATCACAATTACAACCATACCATCATAGGCTAGCTCTTAGGGTTTAGCCTCTACGATCTCGTGGTAGATCTACTCTTGTACTACTCATATCTTCAATATTAATCAAGAAGGAAGTAGGGTTTTACCTCCATCGAGAGGGCCCGAACCTGGGTAAACATTGTGTCCCTTGCTTCCTGTTACCATCAGCCTGAGACGCACAGATCGGGACCCTCTACCCGAGATCCGCCGGTTTTGACACCGACACCTATTGCCGCTCTTTTCTTGTGCAATGGTGAGTGAATAAACACCCGACCCAAGAATAACCCGCTTAGCATGGAAGATACCAACTACCTCTTGTCGCTCTATGAACAATCCAGGCACACAAAAATGATAGTTTTTAGAGGTGGCACATGCAAATTTACTTAGGACGTCAGGGTAATACCGCATATAGGTAGGTATGGTGGACTCATCTAATAACTTGGGTTTCAGATTTTTGATGTACAGGCAGAATTCTGAGTTAGTACAGACGAAGGCTAGCAAATAGGTTGAAAGCGGCCAGCTAGAGAGCAACAATGGTCATGAACATGCATTATGCATAAGTAACATTGGATACTAGCATGAGTAGGATATGAACACCATGAACATAAATATCATAGAGGCTATGTTGGTTTTGATTCAACTACATGCATGAAATTGTGCCAAGTCAAGCCACTCGAACATTCAAAGGAGGATACCATATCATCATACTACATCAGAATCATTTTAACGCAATGTTGACATCCAAGATAATTCATTATCCACTCCTAGCTACTTATGCATGGCATGAGAAACTATAATCTCTAATTGTCATTGCAAACATTGGCTGTTGCGGGCCTGGCAGTGGCCTTGCCGCTGCGCTTGGCGATGGTCTTGCCGGGTCTTGCCGCGGTGTGCCGGCTTCCCTGGCAAGGATCTTGCCGGGGGGCCCTGTGGGTTTCTTTGGTGGGGATGGTTGCCTTCCTATCCTCTTTTGATCTTGATTGCTCTTTGTCTTCACAAAGATCTGCACGCCACCACGGAGGTGCCTCCCGAACCCTGTCCCAACATGACTACTCAGCGTTGGTGGGCTCGAAGGTGGCCCGCTCAGCGGGTGTGTACGGGCTGCCCCGACACGGATCTTGCCAGGGCTGCTGAGACTGCCCTCGGCAAGGGTCCTTGCCGGGGCAACCTGCATTGCCCATGCGACCTTTGTGGTCTTGGTCCTTTGTTGTGTGCTTTGCTTGTCCCTATGGCTTTGGCTTTTCTCCGACTTCCCTCTCTTGCCTTGCTCATGTGTGGTCGTGGCAGGTGGCTCTGACTGCCCGTGCACAAGTAAAGGGGTCAATGCTAGCCCCTACTTTTGTACACCGACAGAGGGGGGGTGAATAGGCGATTTTTATGAATTCTTCACTAAGGAATTTGCTGGTGAGGAAATTCCTAAATGAAGAACTACTTGCAGCGGAATAAGTACTCAAAAGTAAACATAGCAGAACACACACATAGTCATCATGATGAAATGAAGACAAGCACAAAGTACAGAAAGCGTAAACATAGGATAACACAAGATGAAGATGGACAGACTGAAGAAATTGAACTGAGGAAATTGAGAAAGTCTTCAGTCAAAGTCTTCAAACACATATGAACAAGCACACAACAACAGAGATGAGGAAATGAAAGCGTTGAGGAAATAGAACCAGTAGGCTTGGTGAAGACAATGATTTGGTAGACCAGTTCCAACTGTTATCTCAGTTGTACATCTGGTTGGAGCGACTGAGTATTTAAACTTGAGGACACCCAGTCCCGGACACACAGTCCTCACCATGTTCTCCTTGAGCTAAAGTCACACAGACCTCGCCCAATCACTCATGGTAAGTCTTCAGGTGACTTCCGAACCTTCACAAACTCGGTCACTCGACGATCCACAATTCCTCTTGGATGCTCTAGGCCTTGACGCCTAACCGTCTGGAAGAAGCACATTCTTCAAAGGAAACAAGCGTCGGATCCACGTAGGATCAATCTCTTCAGTGATGCTCAATCACTTTGGGGTTTGTAGGTTTGGGGTTTGGGATTTCCTCACTTGATGATTTTCACTCAAAGTCCTCGGAGGATGGGTTGCTCTCAAATGACAAGTGTCAGTTTCTCTCGGAGCAGCCAACCAACTAGTGGTTGTAGGGGGCGGCTATTTATAGCCAAGGGAGCAGCCCGACATGATAAGACATAAATGCCCTTCAATGATATGACCGTTAGGTGGGCAGATATTTTGGGACAGCTGGCACGTAGCACAACAACGGGCGGAATATTTGACTCTCAAATACCTCAGGGCTATCATGTTCCTCACTTTGTAGGCAATCCGCACTGGCGAATTCCTAACTCCTCAGTCAGAACAAATTCCTCAGAGACCAGAAGAACTTCGTCTCTGTCACTGAAGAATATGACTGAACTGTGTGAGATTTCCAATGGCTTCACTTGAAAGGATTGGTAGGTATAGGATTTTGAGTTGAGCATCACATGGAAATTTTTCCTTAGTATTTCCTCGACCCCCCTTAACAGTACGGTGTTTCCTATGACTCAAGAAAGATAAAATGAAATAGTAAAAACAAGAGTCGTCAAGCTTCATGTTCCTCGAATGATTACCAAGTCTTCAAGGTCACACCAATTTCTTCACTTTCCAAGTCTTCAGAAAGTCTTCAGAAATCCAAAGTCTTCAGATGAAGAACTTCATTTTTAGGGGTCGACTTTATCTATAAATATCAAACTCCTCATAGACTTATAGACCTATGTACACTCACAAACGCATCAGTCCCTTAACCTATAAGTCTTCAATACACCAAAATCACTAAGGGGTACTAGATGCACTTACAATCTCCCCCTTTTTGGTGATTGATGACAATATAGGTTAAGTTTTCAACGGGGATAAACATGTAAAGTGTAAATACTGATATTGAGGAATTTGATTGCAAGATATAGAAGAACTCCCCCTGAAGATGTGCATAGTGAGGAATTTGCTTTTGTAGCAATGCACACTTGAAGATTATAATCATGGAGATCTCCCCCTATATCTTGTAATTCATACTTGCATTTGACATATAATATGAGGAATTTGAAATGCATGATGAAATATGGTGACTGATGTAATTCAGCATGCGTGCATTAAGATTAATGAGGAATAAGGAATAAGCATGTAGAGGAACACAACAAAAAAGTATCAGACCACCATAGAGTTTAAGATTACAACTCGATCCGGCAAAGTCATCAAAAGAACGAGAGTTGTAACTTAGCAAAAAACACCCATATAGAATAGACCTGCTTGAAGACTAACTCAAATTTCTCCCCCTTTGTCATCGAATGACCAAAAAGGTTGAAAATGAGGACTAACGCCCCTGAAGAATATCATGAAGATGGAGGAGCACCAGCATTGTTAGGGTCTTGAGTCGATGTTGGGCCTGCTGCAGTGTCGTCCAAGTCTTCATACTCGTCCGTGTCACGCGATGAAGAATATGAACTGGCCACCAAGGAAGGAACCTTAACCTTCTTGAATTTCTTCGGAGGAGGAGCAGACCAGTCAAAATCTTCCTTGAAGCCCATTTGCTTCAGATCTTCTTCACCATATAGATGTGACCGTATAGCCCAGGTGCGATCAAATACTTCATGCAGGTAGTAATGGGTTTTCTTCACTGCATTATGTGTAGAGGTCATGTTGTGAAGAATAGACCCAAACTGACGCTTAACCCATTTGTGGTTTCGATCCACCTTCTGGTGAAGACTAATAAGCAGCTCACGGTCAGTCATCACACGAGGAGCAGTAGCTTGAGGACTTGACTTGGTAGCATTGGCAGCAGAATCATGAGTGGCAGAGTCATCATTGGTGGAGTAAGATGCAGCTTTGCGGAACTGACCATCCAATGGACGAATGCCTTCATCGATAACGGCTGGTGACTTGCCCTTCTCATCAGATGAGGAAATTGTCTGCTTGAGGACTTCAATAGGGGGCAAGTAGCCAAGGTGATTCTGAAAATCAGCCTTGTAGTTGAGTGAAGACCTTGATCTGAGGAATCTCATGATCCATGGAACATAAGGCTTCAGCTCAAACGGTGAAAGTGTAACATTTGCCAGAGTCCTCATGAAGAAATCATGATAGTTTATGGGGATGCCATGCATTATGTTGAAAAGCATATTCTTCATCATCCCGATAACTTCTTCATCGGATGAGTCATGGCCTTTGATAGGACTTATAGTCTTTGTCAGTATGCGATAGATGGTTCTTGGCACATAGAGCAATTCCTGCACGAGGAATTTGGTCCTTGGGGCTTGACCAGGCTTCAGCGGCTTCATGAGCACTTGCATATAGTGAGCAGTGAGTTCAGGCTCATCATATAGACAACGAGCACCTTCAGGTGGAGGACTGAGTGGCAAGGCATGAAGCAATTTAGTGGTTGGTGCCTTGAAGTGAGTGTTTTCGGTCATCCAGTCCAACACCCAAGTGTTGATGTCATTTTCTTCACCAGTGATGTGCAGCGTCACATAGAACTGAAGAATTAGCTCTTCATTCCAGTCAATGATGTCAGTGCAAAAGTTAAGCAGACCTGCATCATAAATCATACTGTGGACTTGTGTGAAGCAAGGCATGGATTCCATGTCCACGTGAGGAATGTGCTCATGGTCGAAGGCTTTGTCCTTGTCGAAGAGTACTAAGGGATAGAAGTTGGCCTGGCTGGCAGTCCAGAAACGCTTCCTTCTAAGACGAGCATTGTCATATGGGTTGAATTCAGTGAAGAACACACGCTTGCCGAAGAAATCATCAGCCTTGAATTTTTGCTTCTTAGAGAAGGGATCCTTTGGTTTGGGCTGAGGAGTGTCAGTCAATTGCATCACCACTTCAGGAATCGCAATCTCAGGTTCCTCAGGCTGAGGAATTTCAGGTTCTTCTGCAGCTGCGGCCTGGGTCATCAATTCTTCATTCAAATTTTCTTCAGCACTAGTGACTGGAATTTCTTCATGGACGGACGGGGTTGCACGAGGTTCATCAGATCTCATATGCACTTTAGTAGCCGATGGGGACTGAGGAATTGCTTGGAGAGGAGTGAACAACGGCGAGTTGGGGTGCTGACTTTCCCAAAAGTCATCATTCAGTATGGGTGTGGTACAGCCGATGTCCACATCCTCTTCTTCCATTTCTTCAACACCTGCCTCTTCAGAAGTGAACTGAGACATAGGTGAGGAGATGACTAGGGTTGAAGGGATTCTATCCACTTCAATTTCTTCATCCAACTGCTCTGTCGAAGCAGCATAAGGAGTTTCTTCATCGGATTCCTCGGGAATCTCATATTCTTCACCAAACGGAATAAGGTCCTTTGATGGCATGAAAGAGATAGGAATGGCATCAATAGGATTTTCAGCTGAACTTGTCAAAGGCTTCATTTTCTTCGGAGCTAAAGAGTCTGATGAAGCTGATGCCTTCCTCTTTTTCATCGTTGCACGCTCTGCAGCCTTGGTCTTCTTCACATCTAATGCAGATGGAAGGATTGGAGCTGGTGTAGGCGTAGGAGATGCAGAGGACTTTGATTTATTTTCTTCAGGCGCAACTGTTGCAGTTGCCCTGACTTCTTCATTTTCTTCAGGCGCACCACTAGTGGATGCCCTGGCAATTTCTTGAGTGGCTGGAATGGAGTCATCAGCCCTGGTACTCTCATTTTCTTCAGCAGCCTGACTGACATCAGCGGTGCTGGCATGTTCTTCAGTAGGCTGAGCCGATGCTTCAGCCTGAGGAATTTCAACGTGCACAGGAGCAGTGGCAGTTGAGGTAAATGTCTTTGTCAAATTGATGAACCGAACCTTTGCTCCCTTCCAATCAGCATAGTACCGATTGAAATCATCACTCAGTTGCTTGATTTCAGTTTGCAAAGCAATGAGTTGTTCTGGGGTAAGAGTGATGACATTGTCCTTGAGGTAGCACTGTTTCTTATACTGCGCTTTCTTCAGTTGTCTTCCTTGTTCATATTTCCACTTCTCTTCCTCAATGAAGTGAGTCAAAACATGACTTTGACCAGGAGTGAGGTTCATCTCCGGCAAAGGCATGTTAGGGTCCTTGTGCCATAAGTCAATGAAGTCGAGGATCAACTTTGGATCCAATAGCAGTGGCACATTGCTGCCTTTGGATCTAGCGGCCCTGGCTTGCCTTTCTATGATGATTTCAGCAAGTTCTTCATCATCAGCCTCATCGTCATCAGAGGGCACTTGGAAGGCGACTTGCTTCTTTTGAGGACTTGGTCGACGGCCTCATCCAGCAGTGGCCTTTTTCTTCAGCAGAGAGGGGCCAGCTGAGGAATTTGGTGCAGCAGTGGAGCTAGCAGATGCTCCTGAGGCAATAGAGATGTCACTTGTCCTTTGACACATGGCAAGATGCATAGATGACGAGGATTTGGTTAGAGCAGCTGAAGAATTTGTCGGAGGAACTGAGGACTTTGGAGGAGGTGGAGAAGACTGAGGAATTTGCCGTGAGGGCTTTGAAGATACTTGCCTTGAGGGCATTGCTGAGGAGCTTGGCCGTGAGGGCATTGAAGGAGAAGCACTTGACTTGTGAGCAGGCTTCTTAGGCATCGCCTTCTTCGGCTGACTAGTAGAGGCCTCAACAGCGGTAACAGCAGCAGCAGAGTCTGCATTGAATTTCTTCACTGCTTCCTTTGCTTGCTTGGCCAGTTTGGCCTGGCACCTTGCCCATTCATTAGCATAGTCCTCACCACGCTTGAGGCTGGTGGGATCCGCCAGTTGGCCAGGTGCCAATGGAGGTCTTGAGCATGGAGGGTTGAGCACGAATTTCTTCATGTACTTGGGAGTAACATACCTATACTCCCTCCATTCTCGTGCCCATCTCCTCTCTATCTTTTGAATGCGCACCTTGCGCTGATTTCTATCTTCCTCAGGGGGTGTGCAGTACCCAGCATAAATGTCCTTAGGGATTTCAAATGCAGTATTGACCTCAGGCCTCTTTCCACCCTTCTGTGGCTTCTTACCATCGCCCATTTTCTTCAGCTGAGGAATATGAACAACTGAAGTTTTTGAAGAGGTATGCAACTTTTCTTCGAGTAATGCTGCAAATGAGTTAAGTTGATGAGAACCTAGTGATTCAGCAGCGGACATTCGTACCTGTGAATAGAGTATAGTTGCGAGGAATTTGAAGAGGTCATATGCATTCTCAGAAGATTTTCAAAAGAACATGTTTGAGGAATTTGACCCGATGAGTCTTGAAGAATTTCGCTAAGCGTTCTTAATCTTAGGTTCCAGAGTTGTACAGATTTGAAAATCCACACAATTGAGGAATCTTGAAGAAAATCATTACTTAGAGAAACGAATCAAGAACAGATAACATGTGAGGTGTTTAGTGTGTGAAGATTTGAAGAACAAACACCTTTGAAGATTTTCAAGTAAACACATGAATCAAAGCGGGCAGTAAAAGTAGCTTTTAATTACCCGAAGTGAAGAACACGACGAACTGGGAAGTGTAGGAGTGAAGTTCGTCCGTTCAGATCTTCCACGCCTTAACTCGGCAGAGGAAGATAGCTACGGCGGCGGCGGAGTGAAGAAATCCGCAACCGGTGCGAGTACGACGGCGACGAGGTTGAGGTAGTGAAGCTCTTCCTCACCGGCGACGATGAAGTAGCGGCGGCGCTAGGGTTTGGGAAGCTCGAGCGGGAGTGGGGTTGAGCAAAGTAAAAGTGAAGTGAGGAAGAGGCAGGGGTATTTATAGTGGTAGTGAAAAACTGTACGCCCGGAGATTTCGGACGAACGTGCCCCTGGCCCTTCTCATTCACGTGACATGTGTCACCCACTTACTGTGAGGTGGCGATCTTGTAGGATTGTGGGTGAATAGATAAGTATTGTTGTGGGATGCGAAACGGTTTGAGCGGCAAAGCGGAAAATTTGGATAAGATTATTTTAAGTTTCCGTTCGCAATTTCTTCAACTGTCAAGTACACAATGAAGATTTTGAACGAGTATCAAATTAGAATGCACATGAAGAATTTGTTAATGGACTAGGTTGAGTTTAGCATAGAGGGGAAGGGTCCGATCACATTCACTTAGCAGAAGAAATCGACTTGAAGAATTAGCAATAAGTGAATGCTGTAGAGGACATAAAACTCATATATATATTCAAATGAAGAACAACACCGGAAAAGGTGAAGACAATGCATAGTTGAAGAATTTGAAAAACTGAGGAATTTCAAAAACAAAGAAAAACTCAAATTGAAGATTTTCAACTTTGGTTGGTGGCGTAACCCACCGTATAAGAAAGCTGATTTCAGACACTACGTACAATTGTTCGTAGGGCTCTGAGAATCAATTTCTTCATTGATTTCTTCAGACATAGAGGGTTAGTCTTCATTGATTGAAGAAAAACGTTACTTCGTGTGTTGCGCATCTAAGTCATCAAGTCAGCATAAGTGTTAGGATGTGCGTCCATTTCAGAGAACATTCGAAGATTGTAGGATATTTAGCTCACACCGCAACTTGCTAAATCTCTTCTCATCCAAGGGCTTAGTGAATATATCGGCCAGCTGATCTTCAGTGCTTACGTGGTCGATGGAGATATCGCCCTTCAACACATGATCACGAAGAAAATGATGACAAATTTGGATGTGCTTTGTCTTCGAGTGCTGAACTGGGTTATGAGCAATCTTGATAGCGCTCTCATTGTCGTAGTAGAGAGGCACATTCTTCACGTTGATGCCATAGTCCTTGAGTGTTTGCTTCATCCATAGTAATTGAGCACAACATGATCTAGCAGCAATGTACTCAGCTTCTGAAGTGGAGAGTGATACGCAGTTTTGTTTCTTCAAGGACCAACAGACCAAAGATCGTCCGAGGAAATGGCATGTGCCTGACGTTGACTTGCAGTCCACGCGATCTCCAGCATAGTCAGAATCTGAATATCCAATGAGATCAAATGAAGAGCCCTTGTGATACCATAATCCAAGTGTTGGTGTGTGAGCTAGATATCGAAGAATACGCTTCATTGCCTTATGGTGTGATTCCTTCGGTGTAGCTTGAAATCAGGCACACATGCAAAAACTAAGCATAATATCTGGCCTAGATGCACATAGGTACAATAAAGAGCCAATCATGGAGCGGTATACCTTCTGATCGAAGTCTTGACAATTTTCATCAGTGCATAGATGGCCATTGGTGGGCATAGGAATTTTGACCCCTTTGCAGTCTTGCATGCCGAATTTCCTCAATACATCTTTGAGGTATTTCTCCTGAGATATGAATATGCCATTGCGCTGTTAACGAATTTGAAGACCTAAAAAGAATTTCAATTCTCCCATCATAGACATTTGATATTCTCACTCATCATATAGGCAAATTCATCACTAGAATGTTGGTCAGTACAGCCAAAGATAATATCATCAACATATATTTGGCACACAAACAATTCATCATCATAAGATTTTGTGAAAAGAGTTGGGTTGAGTGAACCGGGTTTGAAGCCTTTCTTCATGAGGAATTCCTTCAAAGTATCATACCACGCCCGAGGGGCTTGCTTGAGGCCATACAGGGCCTTGTTGAGTCTGAAGACTTTGTCGGGATTCTTTAGATCTTCAAAACCTGGGGGTTGAGCAACATACACTTCTTCCTCAAGCTTACCATTGAGGAATGCACTTTTCACATCCCTTTGATATAAAGTGATATTATGATGGTTAGCGTAAGCAAGTAATATGCGAATAGCCTCAAGTCTAGCAACAGGTACAAAATTTTCATCGAAATCAATTCCCTCAACCTGTGTGTAGCCTTGAGCTACAAGCCGTGCCTTATTCCGCACCACAAGGCCATTTTCATCTTGCTTGTTGTGGTAGATCCATTTTGTGCCAATGATGTTGTGCTTGCGAGGATCTGGACGTTTGACCAGTTCCCAGACGTTGTTGAGCTCGAACTGATGTATTTCTTCTTGCATAGCCTGAATCCACTCAGGCTCCAAAAATGCTTCATCTACCTTAGTTGGCTCTGACATAGAGACAAAAGCAAAGTGCCCACAAAAGTTAGATAAATGTGAAGATTTTGAGCGTGTGAGAGGACCTGGTGCTTCAATGTCATCAATGATCTTCTCAATTTGCACTTCGTTAGCAATGCGAGGATGAGTGGGTTGTCTTCGAGGAATTTGATCAGGATTCCCTTCAGGAGCATTTTCTTCAGCACCATTTTCTTCAGGTGCGCCAGCCCGGTGATCATCATGATCTGGAATGAATTCTTTGGCAGATTATTCGGTAGGGATGACATCCTCAGTAGCCTTGAACTTGATAGAATCCTCAGGTGCTGGTTCATCTATCACAGAAGGTAGGTGCTCTCTTTGCGAGCCATTAGTTTCATCGAACCGCACATCTACCGTTTCAACAACTTTGTGAAGAACGCTGTTGAAGACTCTGTAGATGTGCGAGTCCTTTCCATAACCAAGCATAAAACCTTCATGTGCTTTTGGTGAGAATTTGGAAGTGTGATGAGGATCTCCAATCCAACATTTAGCACTGAAGACTTTGAAATAACTCACATTGGGCTTTTTGTCAGTCAGGAGTTCATACACAGTTTTCTTGAAGATTTTGTGAAAATATACCCTGTTGATGACGTGGCACGCAGTATCAATTGCCTCAATCCAGAAGTGACGAGGCGTCTTGTATTCATCAAGCATAGTGCAAGCCATTTCAACGAGGGTTTTGTTCTTGCGCTCCACGACACCATTCTGCTGAGGGGTATAAGGAGCAGATAACTCATGAGTAATACCAAGGTCATCAAGATAGCCATCAAGACCGTAATTCTTGAACTCGGTCCCATTGTCAGTTCTGATGTGCTTGATCTTCACACCAAAGTTGGTTGAAGCCCTCGAGGAAATCATTTGAAGACTTCCTGCACTTCATGTTTGTAAGTGACAATGTGCACCCATGTGTAATGAGAATAATCATCAACAATAACAAAGCCATATTGAGATGCATAATTCAGAATTGCAGAATAATGGTTAGGACCAAAGAGATCCATGTGAAGCAATTCAAAAGGTCGAGTGGTAGTCATGACAGTCTTCGCTGGATGCTTGGCCTTTGTCACCTTTCCAGCTTCACAAGCTCCGCACAAGTGATCCTTGAGGAATCTGACATTCTCAATGCCAATGACATGCTTCTTCTTTGCAAGCGTGTGCAAATTCCTCATGCCAGCATGACCAAGTCGTCGATGCCATAGCCAACCTTCTGAAGCTTTTGCAAGTAAACACACGGCTGGCTGTGGTCCTGTAGACAAATCAACAATAAACAAGTCTCCTCTCCTAAAGCCTTCGAAGACTTTGGAATGGTCAGCTTCCATGATCAAAACACAACGATATCTTCCAAAGACAACAACCATATCAAGATCACAAAGCATTGAGACAGACATAAGGTTGTATCCTAAGGACTCAACAAGCATGACTTTGTCCATGTGTCGATCGTTTGAGATCGCAACCTTACCTAGACCAATACCTGACTTTTGCCTTTGTTTGCGAAGATGATATGCTTCAGATGTGATGGTGATAAAGGAGCATCCATAAATAGATTCTTGTCACCAGTCATGTGATTCGTACATCCACTATCGAGGACCCACTCGTGTGCTTTGGGTTGATCATCCTTTGCACCCTTTGCCATGAAGAAATAGGTGGGAGCGTAGTCATCATTTGCTTCATCAGCATTGTTGATGTTGCCATTTTCTTCAGGGTTAAAGATAGACTTGCTGACGAAAGCGGTAGCAAGAGCTAGGCTTGCCACACTAGACTCGGACTCCTCGGATGCCTCCTCTTCCTCATGATCCTCAGATTCAGCCTCAGAATCTATTTCCTTGCCAATGAATGCCCGAGCTTTCTTGGAGTTGCTCTTCTTGTGAGATGAAGGCTTCGAGGATTTTGGTGACGAAGACTTTGAAGATCTCTTCTTCTTCTTGGCATCATCAGAACTGTAATCCTTGTATTTCTTATTCTTTAGTTCCTTGTCCCACTGAGGACAATCTTGAATGTAGTGACGAGGTTTCTTGCATTTGTGGCACAACCTTTTCTTGTAGTCACTAGATGAGGAATCGTTGCTCCTTGAGGATTTTCAAAAACGACCACGTCTTGAGAACTTCTGAAATTTCTTCACAAGCAGTGCAAGTTCCTGGCTCAGTTCTTCATGATCACCAAGGCTGCTGGTAGAGTCCTCTTCTTCAGACTCAAAGACTGCCTTGGCCTTCGGAGCACGTGGTTTGCCATAGCTCAAACCATAGAGATCTCTCTTCTCAGCAAGCTGGAACTCATGAGTGTTTAGGCTCTCGTGGATATCAGCAGGATCAAGTGACTTGTAATCAACACGCTCTTGAATCATCAATGCTAGAGTATCAAATGAAGAATCGAGCGATCTCAGCAATTTCTTCACCACCTCATGGTCGGTGATATCAGTGGCGCCAAGCGCTTGAACCTCATTTGAGATATCAGTGAGGCAATCGAAGGTTTGCTGAACATTTTCATTGTCGAGTCTTTTGAAGCGGTTGAAGAGATTGCGAAGAACGTCAACACGAGAGTCACGTTGAGTTGAGACTCCTTCATTTACTTTGGAGAGCTTATCCCAAATAAGCTTAGCAGTTTCCAAAGCACTCACTCTACCATATCGCCCTTTGCTCAGATGAACACATATGATGTTCTTCGCTTGAGAATCGAGTTGCTTGAATCTCTTCACATCAGCAGCATTCAGCGAAGGTGTGACTGAGGGAACACCATTTTCCACAACATACCAGAGATCATTATCAATTGTCTCAAGATGCATTCACATCTTATTCTTCCAGTAGGGGTAGTCCGTTCCATCGAAGGTAGGACACCCAACAGAGACCTTGATCATACCTGCGGTCGACATAACTAAAACTCCAGGTGGTTAAACCAAAATCACACAGAACAAGGGAGTACCTTGCTCTGGTACCAATTGAAAGTGCGTTATATCGACTAGAGGGTGTTGGTGGAAAACGACACCTATGGGATCACTGGAATCCCTTCTACGGTTGCGGGGCGCGGAATCATGAGAAGAGCGAGACTAGTGGATGGCACAAAGGGGATTTACCCAGGTTCGGGCCGCAAAGATGCGTAAAACCCTACGATCCTGCTTTGGTGGTTGTATTAGTGTTCTTGAGCTCTCGAACTAGCTCTGGGTGCTGCTAGATTCAAAAGAGCCGAATCCCCTCTCAGTATGCCATGGGCCTCCTTTTATAGGCGAAAGGGGCTGCCACAGTGGCACACAGGAGGTGGAAAGTGCTACAGCGTTGCGAGGTTATCGCTAGCATTACAGGACAAGACGCATTAAATGCTAGGCTTAGGTGTCCTTCACTTTATCGGGGGACGGGGGTGAGGCCCGTCCCGTCTGCCGCCGCCCCTCCTGGCTTCGACACATGCCCCGGCTAGCAACGCATGCAGTGCCATGTATGCAGCCAGGCAGCTGAGGTGGCACGGTGGTGGAGCCTCCATGAAGGTCTGCATGCTGCCACGCAGGTGCCTGCCCAACTAGTTGGGTCGGCGGCTGCGTACGAACGGCGGTAGGAACTTGGCTGGTGCGGGCCTGGCAGTGGCCTTGCCAGTGCGCTTGGCGATGGTCTTGCCGGGTGGCCCGGCAAGGGTCTTGCCGCGGCGCGCCGGCTTCCCTGGCAAGGATCTTGCCGGGGGGCCCTGTGGGTTTCTTCGGTGGGGATGGTTGCCTTCCTATCCTCTTTTGATCTTGATTGCTCTTTGTCTTCACCAATATCTGCACACCACCACGGAGGTGCCTCCCGAACCCTGTCCCAACGTGACTGCTCAGCATTGGTGGGCTCGAAGGTGGCTCGCTCTGCGGGTGTGGACGGGCTGCCCTCGGCAAGGGTCCTTACCGAGGCAATCTGCATTGCCCGTGCGACCTTTGTGGTCTTAGTCCTTTGTTGTGTGCTTTGCTTGTCCCTGTGGCTTTGGCTTTTCTCCGGCTTCCCTCTCTGGCCTTGCTCATGTGTGGTCGTGGCAGGTAGCTCTGACTGCCCGTGCACAAGTAAAGGGGTCAAAAGCTAGACCCCTACTTTTGTACACCGACAGGAGCCCCCGGGCATGGGTCACAGGCGCAGCATGTTGTTGGGCCAGGCCCAAAACGGTGCGCGGGGAGTCGAGGCGGATTTTACCGTGGCCTACTGTTCTGCCCGCTGCGCTTCCCCACGACCCGTGTCGAACGCGCGATGTGGGGGTCGTGCACGTGCGTGACGTGGGAGGCATGCGTGGGATGGCGACTGCACGCATGCATCGTGTCGCAGTTAATGGGAAAGGAGGCGGCCCCCGTCTTCCCCATAAAAAACGATAACCGCAGGTGCGCTGCTCACTTTTTCCCTTTCCTGCGCATCCCTCCATCTTGAAACCGCCGCTCCCTTTCTTCTTCCTTGAGCCCCCTGCTTCTGCTCATCGCCTACGCGCTTCCGCCATCCCCTGCTTTCTGCGACCGCAATGGCGCCCAAATACTCCAAAGGAAAGGGGGCAGCCAAGGATGCCGACGCGGTGGAGCCGTCGGAGAGCGAGCTCGTGGCGCGACGGGCGCAATTCGCCCTCTTTCCCTTGACGGTCGACGTGCCCATGCTCCGGGAGTACTACAAGGTCCTGTGGGGCGTTAAGACGGGGGGAGAGACGACGGGGCATCCAGCCACACGTGTCGTCCCCGCCAGTGCCGGGCCCTCCCCAAATCGGTACCCTTTCTTCGTCGACTACTTCTCCTGCGGGCTCTATCCCCCTTTCTCTGAATTCTTCAAGGATATCATGTACACCTTTGGCTTCCGCCTCCTGGACTTCACCCCAAATTCTGTGGCGTGTATGGCCCTTTTCGCACACCTTTGCGAGGGCTTCGTCGGGGTGCATCCCAGCACGGCGCTCTTCCGCCACTATTTCTCTCCTCGGATCCAAATGGGAGGCGCCATTACCGGCAGCGTCACATGGATCCCAAGGGAAAAGGAGCATACTCGGATGGCGCCATGAAGGAGAGGTGGGAAGAGTGGCGGGGCCGGTGGTGCTTTATTGAGGAGGAGAAACCGCCGGCGTTCTGTGAGGTCCGTCAGGTGGCGCCGGTCCGTGGAAAGGACTGGGGCGACGCCGACGTCAACGACGAGAAGCTCATGATCGCCACCACCAGGATCCTCAGGCTTACCCGGGCCGGGCTCACCCTCGAGATGATTGGTGCGGACTTCATCCGCTGCCGGATTGCCCCTCTGCACGACAAGGGGAGGCCGGCCTGGCTTTTTGTGAATGGTGCTGATATCATGCGGCTCCGCCCTGGCCTCGACCATAATCTGACAGTGTTGAGGCATGCTCATCTCTGCCGGCGAATCTTCCAGCTCAAGGTTAATGAAGAGGGCGAGGTGGAGCGGTCCGACAAGGTGGCAAGGGCTGCCGCGAAGACCGGCAAGGTGGACAAGGAGCCCGTCTTCAAGTTGCCGACGGGGGTGGTCCCGCTCAGTAACAACTCTTGTTGGTCGGATATCATCGCCATGATGCCGCTCTTTAATGCGCATGGCCTGGACCCGAGTTGGGTCGAGCCTGACGAGCTCAGGGTGTAGGAGTTCTTCAACACCTTGCACGAGGCATATGTCGCCGACGAGCCGCGGCTTGTCCAGGACACTTCTCAGGTGGAGTTGGACTACATCGCCCGCAGGTTGCGGGAGGCAAGGCTTGCCGATGAGTCGGCAAGGCTTGCCGTGGAGGCCGGCAGCGCCGACGGCATGGTGGACAATGCCGCGGCGGAAGCGGAGGAGGAGGGCCTCTCCCAGTGGGCGGCGGCCGCTGGGGAGGCCAGCGGCGCCAGCGCCCCCCCCTTGTCGAGGACGTTGTCGACAGTGCTTCGGAGGAAGATGAGGAGGAGGAGATTGCGGCCTCCGTCCCTCCGGCCACCGAGAGGGGGCGAGTTCTGCGACGGGCTGCCTCCGGCGAGCCGGCTCGCCCTGGCCGGGCCGCGCAGCTGCGGCTAGCGCAGGGAGCGGCGACGTGCTAGACAAGGGCCGCGATGACAAAGAAGGCGGCGGAGGCCGAGGCAGCGAGGAGGAAGACACCTGCTTCCTCGTCGTCTAGGCGTGCCCAGATGCCACCGCCCTCCCCGCTGCCGGTAGACGTTGGCGCGGGGATTGCCTTCGACTTCGGGCCCCTCAGCCCGGACAGATACTATGGGTCACCCAGCCCGGCGAGGAAAAGGAAGGCACCAGAGGAGGAGGAGGAGGAGGAAGGAAATGACGAGTAAGCCTCTGCTTTCCTCCCTCATTCCCCGCACATCCCCCGACGGTGTTACTCACTTGCCTTCATTTTGCAGGGATGTGGAGACGCTGGCCCAGAGGATGGAGAGGGCCCGGACGTCAGTGAGTAGCCAGCCCCCGGCAGGCACCTCCGGCACGCCACTGGTGGTGTCGAGCAGCCCGGACAGCAGGCCCCGACCCAGCCCCCAGCATGAGTCCATCACCCGCCCTCCATCAGCGTGCGTTATGTGTGACGCTTCAGTGCTAACCATGTCGTGGATGCAGGAGGGGAGCAGCATCAAGGGGAGCCACGAAGGGCTTCTCCTATTGTGCCTCCTCCGTCAACCACACCACCCCGAGGGGCGTCCCCGGCAAGGGCACCAAGCCCCGAGGCCATGCACACGGAGGAGGAAGAGGAGAACGCACATGCTAGTGGCTTTCCTTCAGCGCCGGATCTTGGCGAAGCAACAGCTTCCGCCTCTCGGGCTGGCATAGGTAGGCTACCCATCTTTTCTTTTGCATTCTTATTTTCCTCTTTTCCTCACCAGCTTTCGATCTTGGCTCCACCCCGTCTCTTTCTTGGTGTCCAGGCCCTTCTTCGGAGGACGTCAACACCACCATCAAGGACGTCACCGCGGAGGCCACGATGGAGGCGAAGAAGATTGCTGCCGAGGAGAATGCCAGGGGTGCCGCCGAAGACGCCGCCAAGGGTCCCACTGAAGGCCCCGACAAGGAGCGTGCCGAGGAGCCCGGCAAGGGGCCCGCCGAGGGGATCGGCAAGGCCACTGCCGAGGAGGCAGTGGTCGACGACCAGCCCTCCTCCTCTGCCGCCTCTGGCTCCGACAAGTACCTGAAGGTGGGCGATGACCTCTTCATCCACCTTCCAGGCGCATCAAGCTCCAGAGCCCCTGTCGAGGGGGAATTGCTTGACAACGAGGTGCTCGCTGCCGCCGGTCTTGACGTTGTTGACGAGCCGAGCATTGACGGTGATGGCTCCTAGGAGGAGCGGCTGCTCTGGGCCATGGGCGCCAACTTCCAGAAATTCCAGGCTCTCCTCCGCGCTCACCTGGACAAGGCCAGGTCCAAGACGGCGGTGGTGGAGAAAGTGTAGGTAGATTTTGAGGAGCGCGTCGCCGAGGATCAAGGTTGGTGGCACCAGGCTCAGGACGAGCTGAAGGCCGCTCAGGGCGAGCTGGCTAGGCGCGACCTGGAGCTCACCATGAGGCTGGCCGACATTGAGAAGGCCCAGGAAACGGCGAAGAGGCTGGCCAACGAGGCCGCAGCCGTCCGGTCCCAGCACGAGCCTGCCCTGAGGACCCAGGAGGAGGACCTTGCCGCGTGCGAGGAGAAGCTTGCCGAAACTCTCCGCGGCATGGATGAAGAAGTGGACAAGCTCGTCCTGCAGCGGACCCAAGAGCTGGAGCGGAGGCATCAGGAGGCACTCGACGCTCTGGCTCAGGCTCACGTCGGCAAGGTGAAGGAGCTGGAGGATCAAACTCTGAAGCTGTCCCAGGAGAAGGACACGCTCAACGGCGCCCTGACAGAGGCGCAGGGGGAGATCATTGGCAAGTCTGGAGAGCTCTCCGAGGCCAACGCCTCAATCAAAGATCTCAAGCTGAAGCTGGGAGAGCTCGAGGAGGTGCTGTCGAGGGCCTTGACCTGGGAGGGACTCCTGACAAGGGAGCTGGAGACGGAGAAGCAGTTGTTAAGGAACGAGACCGCCAACCTCAAAGATCACAAGGCGGGCGAGAAACGCTGGCTTGAGCGACTTGCTGCCGTCGCAAACTCGGCCGCCGACCAGCTGGCCATCATGGGGGTGCCGGGCATGGAGTACGCCCCAGAAGTGAACCTGAGCCCCAACGCCAGCCTGACCATATACTTTGAGAAGGTCGTTGGCGCCTTGAAGCGGCTCCACTCCAACCGGGTGGCCTCCCTTGCCGAAGAGTCCCGGATTCTTTGCCAGGGGGCCATCACCAGGGTGCTCGTCAAGATAGCGCATTGGCATCCTGACCTCGACTTCAATGCGGTGCTGAAGAGCTTGCCGGAGGATGCTGACATCGCAGCGCTCAACGAGCGTATCCAGCCTATCCTCAGCCGCATCAACAAAATCAAGAGGTTGGAGGGCCATCACCGGGACTAAGCACCTCGTTTCTTATCGCCACTGCAGGTTCATGACCAAGACAATGCTATCTTTAGTTAGAACCGCGGCGGCAATTTATGCAATATGACTCTGCAGTACTCCTGAGACTATGTATGTTATTTTCCTGTTAGATTTTCCTTTGTATGTATACCCCACGTCGACTGGGTAAGCTTGCCGGCGCGTAAACCCCAGGCGGCGCCTTGGGGATGGACCCTCATTAGCCTGCCGGGTGCGCTTGCTGCCGGAGAAGCACCTTACCGCCGCCAGTGCGGCCGCTCGATCTGTTGAGCTTGACTCGAGTCAAAAACGAGAGCGTAGCTGGTGGCGAAAGGCTACCCTGCCGCTCTCGACGCGGCCACTCGAACTGTTGAGCGGGCTCGAAACAGAACAAGGGCCTTGCCAATCGCAGGAGGGCCCCTTCACGTACAGGTTTCCCATACATAGGCAGAACCATCGAGGATAACAACCTTATATTTAAGGACAAAAACCCAAAGTTCGGCATGACTTAGCTCTTTCGTCGCCGCCTCGGCATCCTTCGCGCCAACGGGCAGCGCCGCCCTCTTGGCTGCTTTCTTCGCAGGAGCCGTGGTGATGATGAACTACTAGGCCTACCCCTAGGCCAGATTCTCATAGTTTGCGGCCCCTACCTGGCGCGCCAAAGATGTCGGTGGAAAACGACACCTATGGGATCACTGGAATCCCTTCTACGGTTGCGGGGCGCGGAATCGTGAGAAGAGCAGGACTAGTGGATGGCACAAAGGGGATTTACCCAGGTTCGGGCTGCAAAGATGCGTAAAACCCCACGATCCTGCTTTGGTGGTTGTATTAGTGTTCTTGAGCTCGCGAACTAGCTCTTGGTGCTGCTAGATTCAAAAGAGCCGAATCCCCTCTCAGTATGCAATGGGCCTCCTTTTATAGGAGAAAGGGGCTGCCATAGTGGCACACAGGAGGTGGAAAGTGCTACAGCGTTGCGAGGTTATTGCTAGCATTACAGGACAAGACGCATTAAATGCGAGGCTTAGGTGTCCTTCACTTTATCGGGGGACGGGGGTGAGGCCCGTCCCGTCCACCGCCGCCCCTCCTCGCTTTGACAGATGCCCCGGCCAGCAACGCATGCAGCGCCATGTAGGCAGGCAGGCAGCTGAGGTGGCGCGGTGGTGGAGCCTCCATGAAGGTCTGCATGCTGCCACGCAGGTGCCTGCCCAACTGGTCGGGTCGGCGGCTGCGTACGAACGGCGGTAGGAACTTGGTTGGTGCGGGCCCGGCAATGGCCTTGCCGGTGCGCTTGGCGATGGTCTTGCCGGGAGGCCCGACAATGGTCTTGCCGCGGCGCGCCGGTTCCCGGGCAAGGATCTTGCCGGGGGGGGGGGGCTGTGGGTTTCTTCGGTGGGGATGGTTGCCTTCCTAACCTCTTTTGATCTTGATTGCTCTTTGTCTTCACAAAGATCTGCACGCCACCACAGATGTGCCTCCCGAACCCGGTCCCAACATGACTGCTCATCGTTGGTGGGCTCGAAGGTGGCTCGCTCAGTGGGTGTGGACGGGCTGCCCCGGCTAGGATCTTTCCAGGGCTGCTGAGGTTGCCCTCGGCAAGGGTCCTTTCTAGGGCAACCTGCATTGCCCGTGCGGCCTTTGTGGTCTTGGTCCTTTGTTGTGTGCTTTGCTTGTCCCTGTGGCTTTGGCTTTTCTCTGGCTTCCCTCTCTTGCCTTGCTCATGTGTGGTCGTGGTAGGTGGCTCTGGCTGCCCATGCACAAGTAAAGGGGTCAAAAGCTAGACCCCTACTTTTGTACATCGACAGAGGAGGGGGGTGAATAGGCGATTTTTATGAATTCTTCACTAAGGAATTTGCTGGTGAGGAAATTCCTAAATGAAGAACTACTTGCAGCGGAATAAGTACTCAAAAGTAAACATAGCAGAACACACGCATAGTCATCATGATGAAATGATGACAAGCACAGAGTACAGAAAGCGTAAACAGAGGATAACACAAGATGAAGACGGACAGATTGAAGAAATTGAACTGAGGAAATTGAGAAAGTCTTCAGTAAAAGTCTTCAAATAGATAAGAACAAGCACATAACAACAGAGATGAGGAAATGAAAGAGTTGAGGAAATAGAACCAGTAGGCTTGGTAAAGATAATGATTTGGTAGACCAGTTCCAACTGCTGTCTCAGTTGTACATCTAGTTGGAGCGGCCGAGTATTTAAACTCGAGGACACCCAGTACCGGACACACAGTCCTCACCGTATTCTCCTTGAGCTAAAGTCACACAGACCTCGCCCAATCACTCGTGGTAAGTCTTCAAGTGACTTCCGAACCTTCACAAACTCGGTCACTCGGCGATCCACAATTCCTCTTGGATGCTCTAGACCTTGACGCCTAACCGTCTAGAAGAAGCACAGTCTTCAAAGGAAACAAGCGTCGGATCCATGCAGGATCAATCTCTTCAGTGATGCTCAATCACTTTGGGGTTTGTAGGTTTGGGGTTTGGGATTTCCTCACTTGATGATTTTCACTCAAAGTCCTCGGAGGATGGGTTGCTCTCAAATGACAAGTGTCAGTTTCTCTCGGAGCATCCAACCAACTAGTGGTTGTAGGGGGCGGCTATTTATAGCCAAGGGAGGAGACCGACATGATAAGACATAAATGCCCTTCAATGATATGACCGTTAGGTGGGTAGATATTTCGGGACAGCTGGCGCATAGCACAGCAACGGTCGGAATATTTGACTCTCAAATACCTCAGGGCTATCATGTTCCTCACTTTGTAGGCAATCCGCACTGGCAAATTCCTAACTCCTCAGTCAGAACAAATTCCTCAGAGACCAGAAGAACTTCGTCTCTGTCATTGAAGAATATGACTGAACTGTGTGAGATTTCCAATGGCTTCACTCGAAAGGATTGGTAGGTGTAGGATTTTGAGTTGAGCATCACATGGAAATTTTTCCTTAGTATTTCCTCGACCCCCTTTAACAGTACGGTGTTTCCTATGACTCAAGAAAGAGAAAATGAAACAGTAAAAACAAGAGTCTTCAAGCTTCATGTTCCTCGAATGATTACCAAGTATCAAGGTCACACCAATTTCTTCACTTTCCAAGTCTTCAGTAAGTCTTCAAAAATCCAAAGTCTTCAGATGAAGAACTTCATTTTTAGGGGTCGACTTTCTCTGTAAATATCAAACTCCTCGTAGACTTATAGACCTGTGTACACTCACAAACGCATCAGTCCCTTAACCTATATGTCTTCAATACACCAAAATCACTAAGGGGCACTAGATGCACTTACGGTGTGAACACCGAGAATTGGAATGAAATGTGTTGAACATGAATGTAATGTCGGTGGGAATACATACTCCCCCAAGGTTAGGCTTTTGGCCTAACTTGGTGATCACCTGCCGTAGAAACCGTGAGGTCCAATGTTGAAGTGCTGGGGAGCTGGCACCTGAAGGTCCCACTGCTGAGGCTCCTCCTGTGCTGTAGCCAGGTTGTTCCGGTAAGCGACATTGTCCTCAGGCATAATCCTGTATCCGCCCCTAGCAACATGATCAAACAAAGCAGGTACAGGCAAGGAAATAATATCATGAGTTTTCACACTGAAAACTAAGTTGTAAGGAGTATCAATGCCAGGGTAATCCGTAGCAATAAACTGGTGGTCCTCCATAGCCGATCGATCTAGGTAAACCCTGGGCAGAGGATGATCATGCTAGCGTATCTGCACATTAAAGTGAGTCACCAAGCAAGTAGCATAAATGCCCCCATGTATTTTACCCTTAGATCTGTTAAGGTGAAGGCAGCGTGCCACAATAGCTCCCAAGCTATAAGTGTTGTCGCCATAAAGTGCATGATGCAAAACGACAAAGTCTGGAGTGCTAATTGCACCCACCTTCTCTCTAGCAAGTAAGCATTTTGCAATAAATATGGCAAAATAATGCACATCAAGAAAATGCAAGCTAGAAGCTGTGGTACTCGATACTCCTCTCTCATCCCCCACCGTCAGAGTACGGTAAAACCCTTCAAATTCCATGGGCCTAGGCTCTACCAAATCACCATCAGAAGGAAGCATGCATATGTCACAAAATTTAGTAAGTGGTATCTGATGGTTTTCAGCATATAGATTAAATGACACCTCAGGGGGATTATTCCTAGAATGGAAATGAAAGTTTTGCACAAAGGAATTTGTGAGGAGATGATACTGTTCGCATTTAGCTGCGATGAATTCGGTGAGGCCGGCATTAGAAGCATATTGTGTGAACTCTTGGAGGATTCCAGCCCCTTCCATGAACGAATTATGCGGCCACTCACACGACCGTAGCTTCGCCAACCTCTAGGTGTGGATACCATTGTTAGATGACTCCCCAGTAACCCCCTTGGAGTTCTTCTTGGAAGCAAACTTCCTAAAGAAACTCATCTTTTCCTAAGAACAGAATTCTGAAATTTTTAGTCCACAATTTTTCTCAACAAAACTTCACAAAAATGATAGCAACTACTCATAGGGATGTATAGAGGTCATAGCAAGCATTCAAACTACTTAGAACTCTAAGAATTCAACATGCATGCTCATCTACAGCAGCACCAAGAGTAGTTAATTATTCAAAATATAAACCACTAAAGCAAAAACTAATTGGACACATGGAGGAGTCACATAACAAGCAACAATTCCTCGAAACAGTTTTGGAAACTGAGCTTCAAGCAAAGATATCGAAATCTGCGGTTTCGGGAGCAAGAACACGAGAGAGATAGCAATGGTGATTTTTTCTGGATGAATGTGGTGATGTGGGAAGAAGAAGTAAGTGAGCGGCCCACGTGGGGACCACAACCCACCATGAGGCGCCCGGGGGTACTCGCGTCCCCAGGTGGGTTGTGCCCACCTGGTGCACCTCCCTCTGATATTATTTGCACCAGAAATTTAGAAATATTCAGAAAAAATCATATTAAATTTTCTGACCATTCTGAGAACTTTTATTTTTGGGTCATTCTTTTATTGCACGGAAAAAACAGAAAACAAACAAAGCATGGAATTTTATTTTATTTAACTAAGAAAAACAGAAAACAAAAGGTAGGTACATAATGTAGTTCTCACTAAATTCATCAGCTTCATACCTCTCAAAAACGATCCATTAATAAGGTTGATCAAGTCTTATTAACAACCACTTTTGATTAGCATGAAATCGAAGAACTTCCGTAAATCACTAAGTTACCTCAATGGGGATATGAATGTACCCAACAATAAGCATTTCATATTTCTTTTTAACAATAGGTAGAGGTAGTTGAAAACTTCCAATAGTGGTTGTCAGAGATTTTTCAATAACATTAATAGCATTCACTTGGAATTGTTTCTAATTTAATACCATTCGCTTGGAATTGTTTCTTCGGAAAGTGCACCATATGCTCATGACCATTGATATGAAAAGTGACCTTGCTTTTATTGCAATCAATAACAGCTCCTACAGTATTTAACAAGGATCTACTAAGGATAATCGACACGTTGTCGTCCTCGGGCATCTCAAGTATAACAAAGTCAGTCAAAATAGTAACATTAGCAACAACAACGGGCACATCCTCACAAATACCGATAGGTATGGCAGTTGATTTGCCAGCCATTTGCAAAGATATTTCAGTAGGTGTGAGTTTATTCAAATCAAGTCTTTTATATAAAGAGAAAGGCATAACACTAACACCAGCTCCCAAATCACGTAAAGCAGTTTTCACATAGTTTCTTTTAATGGAGCAGGGTATAGTTGGTATTCTTGGATCTCCAAGTTTTTTAGGTACTCCATCTTTAAAAGTATAATTAGCAAGCATAATGGAGATTTCAGCTTCCGGTATTTTTCTCGTATTGGTGATGATGTCTTTCATGTACTTTGCATAAGGAGGCATTTTTAAGATATCAGTCAAGCGAGTGCGCAAAAAGACTAGCCTAATCATTTCAGCAAAGCGTTCAAATTCTTCATGATCTTTGTTTTTAGTTGACTTAGGTGGAAAGGGCATAGGTTTTTGAACCCATGGTTCTCTTTCCTTCCCATGTTTTCTAGCAACAAAGTCTCTTTTATCATATCTTTTATCCTTAGGTTGTGGGTTATCAAGATCAAAAACTGGTTCTATCTCAACATCATTATCTGGTTCTTTATTATTTGGTTGAGTGTCTTCATGGACCTCATCATTATCTTTTTCATTATCAGAAGGTGAGTGTTCACTACCAGAATGAGTTTCAGCATCAGAGATAGAAACTTCATTATCATTATCAGGAGGGTTTTTCTACTTCAGGTTCACTAGAAACATGCAAAGTCCTATTATTTTTCTTCTTCCTTTTCTTTTTAGGACTAGGTGCATCCGTGTTAATTATTTGAGAGTCTTGTTCAATTCTCTTTGGGTGTCCCTCAGGATAAAGTGGTTCCTAAGTCATTTTACCTCCTCTAGTTGCTACTCTAACAACAAAGTCACTTATATTATTGTTCATTTCATCAAGCAACTCTCTTTGAGATTTAGCAACTTGTTCTAACTGAGTTTGAACCATAGAGGCATGCTTTCTTACACCTCTAACATCATTTGAGATTCTAAATAATAAGTCACTTAAGAGAGCAATCATATCAGAGTTGTATTTGAATTGTTTCATTACATTTGCATTGAAGTGATCATGCTTTCTAATGTAAGTATCAAACTCATAAAGTCATTGACTAGGATGTTTATTACGAGGATCATCACTATCACTGAATTTCATTAAAGATTTTACCTCTACCACTTTAGGTGGTGGTGGTGCTTCAAGCCCATGTATTTCTTCAATAGGTGGTAAATTTTTAACCTCCTCGGCTTTAATACCTTTTCCCTTCATATATTTCTTTGCCTCTTGCATATCTTCAGGACTGAGATATAAGATACTCCTCTTCTTGGAGTGGGTTTAATTGGTGTTTCAGGAGGTGTCCAATCATCATAATTTTCCAATATGTTATTCAATAATTCTTCAGCTTGCCCAATAGTTCGTTCCCTGAAAACACAACCAGCACAACTATCTAGGAAATCCCTAGAAGTATCAGTTAGTCCATTATAGAAGATATCAAATATTTCATTTTTCTTAAGAGGATGATCAGGAAATATTTGATATCTTCGGAGAAGCCCCCCCAGCTTGTGGGAGACTCTCTTCTTCAATTTTCAGAAAGTTAAATATTTCCTGCAAGGCAGCTTGTTTCTTATGAGTAGGGCAATATTTTTCAGAGAAGTAATAAATCATATCCTGGGGACTACACACACAACTATCACATCCTAGCTTCTAGCAATGCACTAGGCTAGCTTCATGGGTGCATCATGTTTAAATTGAAATGAATATGAAATGGGGATGGCAGAAACCCCAACACCACTTAGTACAACTAGGGTTTTCTAAAATGTTTTTCAATGAATCTAAAATGCCCTTCTAAAATGTTCATCATCTTTGCTTTGGTCTAGAACCTCTGACAAAAATGGTGCAAAATTTTCTAGGACATCATTGGGTCATTGAATTAAATCATATGCTATTTGCATTTGGGAATTTAAATGCTATATAATATTTTAAATGTCCAAATAATCGTGAACTAAAATGTTTGCTGTTGGTAATATTCTAAACAGTAGCCATGAGCAGTTTCATGATTTTAGGGTTTGTTCTGGTATTTTTAATAAAGCCCTAAAGCTATAGAAGAAATAGAAAACAAAAATAAAAGAGGAGGAAACTCACCTGGGCCAACCTACCTGTGCAGCCCACCAGAGCGAGCCCAGCAGCAGCCCAGCCCAGCAGCCACTTCCCCCTGTCGTCTTCCTCGCGCCAGTAGGCAGAGAGCATGTGCCTGGCGCATGCTGGCCACCTCCATCCTACCTGCGTGCCCCCTCGACCGCCTGGACGTCCCTCACGTCGACACGCACCCCCTGGATCTCTCTCACTCTCTTCCCGAGCTTCTCCCCCTCCTCTGGCTCTCTTCTCGCACGCACCTGAGCGCCGCCGTCGTTCACCGTTGCCGTGGCCACAACCACTACCTCGCCACCAAGACGTATGGCGCCGGAAGCCCCTAGGTGCCGCCAGCTTTGCCGGTCCCCTCCTCGGCCACCGAGGATCACCGCCATCGATTCGCTGCCATCTCCGCCTCCCCGAGCTCGCTGAGACCGTCTCCGACCCCGCTATGAGCTCCGCCTTCTTCTCCCCTGCTCCCCGTGCCCGTACTCACCCTCTAACCGCCCGAGTCACTAGAGCTATGAGCTCCCCACCGCTGGACATGTCGCCGTCGTCGTTTTGGTTTGCCTCCGTCCAAACTGAGCGTGTAATCACACTCAGTGCACCCCCAGGAGCACATTGCACCCACCAGCTCCCCCTCTCGTGCACTGCAATGCCGAACCCAACCTCGCCCGAACTCCGGCCGCCGCCGTGAGCTCGTTTCCGGCGAGCTCCGACCACCTCAGCTGCTGCCGCTTGCTGCTTCAGATGTGGGTGAGCTCCATCTCCCCGTAGAGCCTCTCCGCCGTTGTTTTGGTCGATGGAGGAGGAATCCCGAGCCTCTCTGCCGTCTCTGGCGTCGCCGGCGATGAGCTGCGGGTTAACTCTGGCGAGTTGACCCGGGTTTGACCGCAGTTTAACTTGCCATGGCTTACTGACGTGTGGGCCAGGCCCCTGTTTAACTAGGTATTAAGTTAGTTAGCGTTAATTAATTTAGATAATTAGTTAAGCCACTCACATGTGGGCCCAACCCTGCTGACATTTTGTTAGGATTAGTTTAACCTTAATTAACTCAGTTAATTAACCGAGCCACTGACCAGTGGGTCCCACTGGTTAGGTTTGACCTGGACGGCGCCTGTTGACCTGCTGAGGTAAGCATGACTTAATGATGATGCAATAAATATTTTCTGGGATTTTAGAATAAATCATAAATGATTTATAAATTTCAGAAAATGTCCAAAACTTCTAAAAATCATAGAAATTCAACAGTAACTCCAAATGCAAAGATTTATATATAAAAAATGATCAGAAAAATCCAATCTATCCATCTGTACTGGTTTCATGTCTGCTAGAAACAACTTATAGCTTCTGTTTAGGACAAATCATATAAATGGCATTTGAATATCTACATATGAAGTTTGAATTTGAATCTTGGATTCAAACCAACTTCATTTAACCTGTTGCTAGTTGCATTAGCTCAAATCATAGAATTTTGCAATGTCATGATCATGCATCATATTGCACATTGCATTTATTGTATTTCCTTCTCTATTGCCAGTATTTGTCCCCTCTTAGTAGACGTGTTCCGGCGATGAGTTCGATGACACCGATGAAGAGCTATAATATCTTCAGCAGTGCCAGGCAAGCAAAACCCCTTGTTCATTCTGATACAATCCCACTCTCTCGCTCCTGCTCTCTTTTACTACATTAGGACAACAAGGATTTAACTGTTACATGTTGTGGTAGTTGAACCCCTTTCCTCTGCATGACCTGTCATTGCCACAGTAAATAGATGAAACCTACTAGTATGAGTAGGAGTTGTTTGAGCCCTGATGTGCCTACTACTGCTTAGAGTTGAGTCAGGTCTGATTCATCGGGGATGAATTGGAATGGTGATGACCATGTCCTACTATGTGTGAGCTAAGTGTGTGAACACAATTTTGTAAAGGTAGCGGTGAGAGGCCATGTAGGAGTACATGGTGGGTTGTCTCATTGAAACCATCCTTAGGAACTGAGTTCTGTGTTTGTGATCCATGAACAGCTACTACCACGCGTCAGGCCCAAAACCAATGGACCCTCTCGACTTATTAACCGCCCCTGTCCCCTGCCCAGGAGTTGCAAGTAGTTTTTAGTGTTTGTAGTATGCTGGAGGCCGTGCGCAGCGCTGACCCGAGGGGTCGGCTGTGATGCGGTAGGAACATGGCACGGTGTACCAGGCACCCGTTTGGTGTCTCGGGAACCCTGCACACATCGTTCGGGTGGAACCTAAATAGGTGATAAACTTGGACTAGGTATTTGTGTGGTTAGTCAGGGCGTGGCCGACACCCTCGCTGGGCTTCCGCTTGAGGGTTGCCGAGTACATGTCGTGTAAACGGCGATAAGTGGTGAGAGCGTGTGTGAAGAAGTACATCCCTGCAGGGTTAACATCATCTAATCGAATAGCCGCGTCCGCGATAAAGGACCTTTGGGTTGCCTATACAGTTCATAGACAAGTGATAGTGGATACTCTAAAATAGCAAGATAAGCGTGAGTGCTATGGATGGCGTTCTCGTAGGGAGATGGGAGCGGATCCATAGTGGTGTATTGATATGGTGAATATGTGGACTCGTGTGCGCCACCTCAGAAGAGTTACTTGCAGCCGTAGTCTAGAATAGCCACCAAGTCAAAGCTGGCTTGCTGCAGTTAAACCCCACCACCCCTTTGTTGATAATGATGCATATATAGCTAGTTCTGATGTAAGTCCTGTTGGGTACATTTGTACTCATGTTTTCTTAATTTATGTTTTGCAGAGAGACTCCAGCCTCACTAGTAGTTCCGCGTGGACCTCGACATTTAGCTTGTTACCTCAGCTACAATCTTGTGCCCTCGGCAGGATCTTGCAGTTAGTTAGGTTTCTCAGCCCTTTTCATTTGTAGTTGTCTGTACTCAGACATGTTAAGCTTCCGCTTGTGCTTTTGGTTTGTATGCTCTGAATGTTGGGTCATTAGACTCATGTTTGTAATATCTCGCTCCTCGGAGCTTATTGAATAAATACCTTGAGTTGTAGAGTCACGGTGTGATGCCATGTTGTATTTGCACATATCGAGCATATTGTGTGTATGATTATTGAAATGCTTGGTATGTGTGGGATCCGACAACCTAGTTGTTTATTCTTGGTAGCCTCTCTTACCGGGAAATATCTCCTAGTGCTTTCACTGAGCCATGGCAGCTTTCTACTGCTCCAAAACATTTAGGCTCGCCGACATGTGTCCTTCTTCGTTCCCGTGTCTGTCCCTTCAGGGAAATGTCACAAATTGTTCCTTGAAGTCCCTGTAGCTTGCTACGACTTGGGTTCATACGTTGTTGATTGACATGTTCGTCACTGGGTCATGTATGCCTGTCCCTGTAAGTTAGCGCCACCTTGGGTTTACGACTAGTCATGTCGACCTGGGTTCTTTGTCATATGGATGCTAGCAGCACTATCATATACGTGAGCCAAAAGGTGCAAATGGTCCCGGGCCAGGTAAGGTGGCACCCGTGGGAATATCATGCATGAGGCCGCAAAGTGATATGATGTGTTACATGCTAGATCGGTATGACTTAGGATCGGGATCCTGACAGTTTTGGTATCAGAGCCTGACTGCGTGTAGGATTACCAAGCCAAACTGGTCGAAGTTGAGTCTAGAAATGCTTTAGTTATTTGTAGGGGAATTTATTGTGGGATGGAATGTAAGGCTCTTTTTACTCCTTTACCTCATGGCATTCTGATCTGAGTCAGCCCATTCTTTCCTACGGGGTTAAGGAACTAGGTCTTCTCTTTTTTCTATCAGGATCACGTGTTACTAATCCGTAGGCCTATAGGATTGATGGATTCAAGCATTAGTTCAATCACTTCCACTTTCGTGTGTTCATAGTTGGTGTCAGAACCTTGTTATTGTGATGATCGAGTGGTTATGCCAATATTTTTGCAGAATGTCCCAAATCTTTTGAGTATTTACAACCGTTATGCTGTCCGAGTCATCCCAGGTTTCTAAATAGTCTGATGCATTTGCAAGTCCCTTCTTCCCGTTCCCGATGCTCCTTTGGCCAGACTAACCACACTAGCTAGTGTGTTGAGGTTCTTCATTGCCTCGGTATATAGGTTGGAGCTATTATTATGACCCTAGGTGTCTTAGTTAATCACCTAGTAACCCATCCATGTTTTGTGTCCCAGTGTGATGATTCTGGCCGTCATTCTCGAAAGCATCCCGTGATGAAACTTAGTAGTAGGTATTCTACTCTTGGGTTTTGAGCCCGAGATTCACCCTACTTACCTCATGTTCATAGTGTTTGCTAGTTCCTTTAGGATATTAGCAACCTTTGCGTTAGTCCTCGACGTCCATGGTATTTCCTTCTTCCAAATACTATGAACCACTTATGGCAGAAGTTCGTTGGATCAAAAGATCACAACCAGAGTGCTCTCGATGAGTTCTCCATTCTATATTGTGACTGTGCCAGTTCTCTGCATGGGTCATATGGAAGAAATATGTTGAATTTGTTCGACATGCTAATCTATGCATCCACAACTTAGAAAATTGTATGTTCCTTTGAGTTGTCCCTCTTTAGTTGTATTCGGACCCCTGTCTATCAATTGATAGTCAGGAGTAGTTGTGCACTCATGTTCATCGATGCCTATTATTCTTGTGGTCCGTCAAGCCATTCTATTCGGAATGACTAGGAGAACAAACTCCAGTACCTCATCCTTATCCAGGATTTGGTCAAAGGAGTCGTATTCCGCAAATCAAATGCAATCCAACTTTTGGTCTATCCTACCCTGAGGTATTACCCACTTTATGTCAGGATTTTCATGAGAGTTGCACCAGCTATTATGAATTCTTAACGTAGTGATACTTCTCACCATCATTATTCATTCCTCGGTTCCGTGTTGTCGCAACCGGAATGTCGACAAGTGAATCGCAATGTGTGAAATCAGTACTCCTAGCAACTGTGTTGTTGGGTAGTTGAGGGACAATAATTTCGTTCTTAGCATGTTGGTTATTAAATCATCATTCTAAGACTGAATGTGCTACCTAGTCCTTACTTCCGGTGCACTCTTCGATCAACGAGTTAGGATTGTGTCAATCCCTCGCTCCTTTGATCATATCATCTTGCCTTGAAAAGCAAGATTGTTCTCGAGCTTAGTAACATACTGGTGGTTCATGATTTTCCAAATATCTTCTCGGAAGTATCACCAGGTCGTCACCTGACTGCTATCTTGAGTCCGTGATCAAGTTGGTTTCCTTGTAAACCACCCTTTCTCCAAGAATCTGTGATGGATGCCCTGAGCTAGTTGGTTAAGCTAGAAAACAACTCGGAGAGTTGGAAGATAAAAGCTTGTCCGACTTAGTTCATTACAAAGGGATATCCTTGTGTATGTGTGTTGAAGAAAGGCGGTATTTTCATTGATTGACCCTCGTGATCAGTTAATGGACCTATCATCTTATCCAATCTTTGATTTGAGTATGGGCTATCGTCAAATCAAATCAGAACCAATGATATTCGTAATGTAGTCTTGCTCGTGGTTGCTTCCTTGAGCATACACCATTATATCTTTTGGTCTGACCAATGCTATCACCTTGTTCACATAATTGTGGAACTCCACTTATATGGAAACCTAGATGAATTGTTGTTGACCCCATCAGCAACATTTTTACCTTCCCCATGATTCATGTTGAACATCCAGCTAGTGTTGGAAACTTTGTGAGCAATGCTTCTGTGTTCCGTTCATGAAGCATATGTTCAGATGAAAGAAGTGATTTCCTCTAATACTTGTGCATTTGATGCAAGTTGCCGCCGTGAATTAGAGAAAGTTAGTTTTGCTTCCTCTAGAATCATCCCAAGTCAGTCATGCACGTGCGAAGTATTCTATGGTCTGATAGATGGATCATCTTCATTCTACATGTATCCCTAGCACTCCAAGCCACTGATTGATTTTTTCAAGGAGAAGAAGTTCCTTCTTAAGAGCTAGACTTACGCAAGGACTTTGATATCCTCGTTGATGGTTCCCCTTCTGAACCCGGTAGTGTTTTATTATAAGACTACTATGTGGTCATGCTTATCTCGGACAACGTGTTCACATGTTGTAGCAGGACCAGATCATGTTTTGGAGCTTACTACCATAGTCCATTTCCCGAGAATCTCACAATGTCATCTCGTCGATTTGTGTTGCAAACTTTCAATTTTCTCTCTAGACTTGATGTGTCCGGAATATCCTGAGACCAACCAGATCTGAATCTCAGGCAGATATGATGGTTGGAACATTTCCCAAGAACTATAATACTGGTCTCTCTATAACCCGGTAAAGTGGATGTCGTGGCCAACACACCCAGCCGGAAGACCTATTATTGTAGCATCTTGATTAAGGAAGTTGGCCACCTCCCCATAAAGTTTTCATAGGATTTACTTCCGTAGTTGGTTCTTATGGTTTGTTGTGCTCCCGAAGTCTGACTTTTTACTTGATGTTCTAGATACCAAACCATTTTAATAAATGGGTTACGCTATCACATCAAGGAGAACATTAGAAGCAGAGTGCTAAATGCCTCTTGGTCGATCATCTAGATTTTGTCCCCTTGGCCTCGCTAAGGTGAAATCTGAGAAAGTGTTATCCTCCTTTGCATCTGCATCCTCCACCAATATCCATCATGGTAGCATGTTGTGTTGCTAGGATCCTTGACATAGATATTGGTAAAACCTTGATGAATAGGGAAATGTTCAAGTTCTTGAGAGCATGCACAAGCCCCAGGTTTCATCGTCGACATTAATTGGGATTTGCTCCCAGTTTTCTTCGGTTATGCTATAACCAATCCAACAGTGGAATCACCCACTACTGTAGAGTTTCTCCCCAGTTACTAGAATCATTCCCGACATTAGCATTTTTTTCCTAGCTTGCACCACCATTGTGACATTCTACCATGGACTACCCTTCTCGGTAATTACTGGTCAGGATCATCTTCAAAAGTGGTCCTACCATGGGTCCCATCCATTTTCGATGATAAGCAAAATCATCCATTGCATTGTCTTCAACAAGGTAATCCACATCATCCATTCTAGTTTGAGTATGCCATTCCTTTGCACTCCGCCAAACGATTGTTGGTGAACTACCTTAGGTTGGTTTAGAGAGTTTCGATGATCCATGTATCAAAAGTAATTCTTTTTGCCACTTAAGGTAATAATTCTACGAGTCACCTCCTCTAAGATGTCTCATTATGGAATCATGGCAATTTTTCCTCGCTACTTTGAAACCCTCGTCAAATTGTCTCTTTCGTCCTTTCTAAGGTGTGTTTGCCTCTTAGCTCAAGAGTTGTTTCTACGTCTCATTCCGTGAGTTGATCTTGTGATCGTTAAGATGATTCATCATTGTAGAGTTGTCTCTGTCCTCGTGTTTGGTGAAGATCTCGAAAGCAGAGTTGTCAAGACCAAGATGATGCAAGGAATCGATGTTCCTACGAAGGGTAACCTGGATCGTGAAGATCATGTTAGTTTGCTTCCCCCCCTTCATCTTACCCTACGCTTGAATCTCGGGACGAGATTCTTGTTTAGTAGGGGTGAGTTGTCACATCCTAGCTTCTGGCAATGCACTAGGCTAGCTTCATGGGTGCATCATGTTTAAATTTAAATGAATATGAAATGGGGATGGGAGAAACCCCAGCACCACTTAATCCAACTAGGGTTTACTAAAATGTTTTTCAATGAACCTGAAATGCCCCTCTAAAATGTTCATAATCTTTGCTTTGGTCTAGAACCTCTGACAAAAATGGTGCACAATTTTCTAGGACATCACTGGGTCACTGAATTAGATCATATGCTATTTGAATTTGGGCATTTAAATGCTATATAATATTTTAAATGTCCAAATAATCATGAACTAAAATGTTTGTTGTTGGTAATATTCTAAATAGTAGCCATGAGCAGTTTCATGATTTTAGTGTTTGTTCTGGTATTTTTAATAAAGCCCTAAATCTACAGAAGAAATAGAAAATAGAAATAAAAGAAAAGGAAACTCACCTGGGACAACCTACTTGTGCAGCCTACCAGAGCCAATCCAGCAGAAGCCCAGCCCGGCAGCCACTTCCCCCTGTCATCTTCCTCGCGCCAGTAAGCAAAGGGCGTGTGCCTGGTGCATGCCGACCACCTCCACCCTGCCTGCGTGCCCCCTCAACCGCCTGGACATCCCTCGCATTGACACGCACCCCCTGGACCTCTCTCACTCTCTTCCCGAGCTTCTCCCCCTCCTCTGGTTGTCTTCTCACATGCAACCGAGCGCCGCTGTCACTGTCGTTCGCCATTGCCGTGGCCACAACCACTGCCTCACCTCGCCGACGCGCCAAGAAGCTCCACCTCATCCCCCTCTTCCTCCTCACCAAGATGTAAGGCGCCGGAAGCCCCTGGCGCCGCCAGCTCTGTCGTTCCCCTCCTCGGCCATCGAGGATCGCTGCCGTTGATTCACCGCCATCTCTGCCTCCCCGAGCTCGCTGAGACCGTCTCTGATCCAGCTGTGAGCTCCGACTTCTTCTCCCCTGCTCCCCAAGCCCGTACGCACCCTCTAACCGCCCCGAGTCACCGGAGCCGTGAGCTCCCGGCCGCCGTACATGTCACCGCTGTCGTTTTGGTTTGCCTCCGTCCAAACCGAGCGCGTCACCACACTCAGTGCACCCATAGGAGCACGTTGCACCCACCAGCTCCCCCTTCCGTGCATTCCAACGCCAAACCCAACCTCGCCCGAACTCTGGCCGCCGCCACAAGCTCGTTTTCGGCGAGCTCCGACCACCTCAGCTGCTGTCGCTTGCTAATTTAGATGTGGGCTAGCTCCAGCTCCCTGTAGAGCCTCTCCGCCGTCGTTTTGGTCGCCGGAGGAGGAATCCCAAGCCCCTCCGCCATACCTGGCATCGCCAACGACGAGCCGCAGGTCAACTCCGGTGAGTTGACCCTGGTTTGACCGCAGTTTGACTCGCCCTAGCTTACTGGCGTGTGGGCCAGACCCCTGTTTAATTGGGTGTTAGATTAGTTAGCGCTAATTAATTTAGTTAATTAGTTAAGCCACTAACATGTGGGCCCAACCTTGCTGACATTTTGTTAGGATTAGTTTAACCTTAATTAACTTAGTTAATTAATTGAGCCACTGACCAGTGGGCCCCACTGGTCAGGTTTGACCTGGATGGCGCTTGCTGACCTGCTGAGGTTAACATGACCTAATGCTGATGTAATATTTTTTTGGGGATTTTAGAATAAATCAGAAATGATTTATAAATTTCAGAAAATGTCCAAAACTTCTAAAAATCATAGAAATTCAACCGTAACTCCAAATGCAAAGATTTATATATATATGAAAAATGATCAAAAAAAATCCAATCTATCTATTTGTACTAGTTTCATGCCTGTTAGAACAACTTATAGCTGTTGTTTAGGACAAATCATATAAATGGCATTTGAATATCTACATATGGAGTTTGAATTTGAATCTTGGATTCAAACCAACTTCATTTAACCTGTTGCTAGTTGCATTAGCTCAAATCACAAAATTTTGCCATGTCGTGATCATGCATCACATTGCGCATTGCATTGATTGTGTTTCCTTCTCTCTTGCCGGTATTTGTCCCCTCTCAATAGACGTGTTCCAGCGATGAGTTCGATGACACCGATGAAGAGCTATAATATCTCCAATAGTGCCAGGCAAGCAAAACCCCGTTGTTCATTCCGATAGAATCCCACTCTCTCGCTCCTGCTCTCTTTTACTGCGTTAGGACAACAACGATTTAACTGTTACATGTTGCGGTAGTTGAACCTTTTTCCTGTGCATGACCTGTCATTGCCATAGTAAATAGATGAACCCCACTAGTATGAGTAGGAGTTGTTTGATCCCTGATGTTACTACTCATTCATGCTTGTTTGTCATGCCTGCTACTACTTAGAGTTGAGTAAGGTCTGATTCATCAGGGATGAATTGGAATGGTGATGAACATGTCCTACTGTGTGTGAGCTAAGTGTGTGAACTCGATTTGGTAGGTAGCGGTGGGAGGCCATGTAGGAGTACATGGTGGGTTGTCTCATTGAAACCGTCCTCAGGAACTAAGTTCTATGTATGTGATCCATGAACATCTACTACCATGCATTGGGCCCAAAACCAATGGACCCCCTCGACTTATTAACCGCCTCTGTCCCCTGTCCGGGAGTTGCAAGTAGTATCTAGTGTTTGTAGTATACTGGAGGCCGTGCGCAACACTGACCCGAGGGGTGGGCTATGATGCGGTAGGCACGTGGCACGGTGTATCGGGCGCCCATTTGGTGTCTCGGGACCCTGCACACATTGTTCGGGGCCGTATGTGGAAACCTCGGCTGGACTCCCTGCGGATGGAACCTGAATAGGCGATAAACCTGGACTAGGGATTTGTGTGGTTAGTCAGGTCGTGGCCGACACCCTCGCTGGGCTTCCTCTTGAAGGTTGCCGAGTACATGTCGTGTAAACGGCGATAAGTGGTGAGAGCGTGTGTGAAGAAGTACACCCCTGTAGGGTTAACATCATCTATTCGAATAGCCGCGTCCGCAGTAAAGGACCTCTGGGATGCCTATACAGTTATAGACAAGTGAAAGTGGATACTCTAAAATATGCAAGATAAGCGTGAGTGCTATGGATGGCGTTCTCGTAGGGGGATGGTCGCGGATCCATAGTGGTGTATTGATATGGTGAATATGTGGACTCGTGTGCGCCACCTCAAAAGAGTTACTTGCAGCCGTAGTCTAGAATAGGCACCAAGTCAAAGCTGGCTTGCTGCAGTTAAACCCCACCACCCCTTTGTTGATAATGATGCATATATAGCTAGTTCTGATGTAAGTCCTGTTGGGTACATTTGTACTCATGTTTGCTTAATTTATGTTTTGCAGAGAGACTCCAGTCTCACTAGTAGTTCTGCGTGGACTTCGATGTTTAGCTTGTTACCTCAGCTACGATCTTGTGCCCTCGGCAGGATCTTGTAGTTAGTCAGGCTTCTCAGCCCTTTTCATTTGTAGTTGTCTGTACTCAGACATGTTAAGCTTCCGCTTGTGCTTTTGGTTTGTATGCTCTGAATGTTGGGTCATCAGACCCATGTTTGTAATATCTCGCTCCTCTAAGCATATTGAATAAATACCTTGAGTTGTAGAGTCATGTTGTGATGCCATGTTGTATTTGCACATATCAAGCATATTGTGTGTATGATTATTGAAATGCTTGGTACGTGTGGGATCCGACAACCTAGTTGTTTATTCTTGGTAGCCTCTCTTACCGAGAAATGTCTCCTAGTGCTTTCATTGAGCCATGGTAGCTTGCTACTGCTCCGGAACACTTAGGCTGGCCAGCATGTGTCCTTCTTCGTTCCTGTGTCTGTCCCTTCGGGGAAATGTCACACATTCCTGTAAGTCCCTGTAGCTTGCTACGACTTGGGTTCATACGTTGTTGATCGACACATTCGTCGATGGTCATGTATGCCTGTCCCTGTAAGTTAGCGCCACCTTGGGTTTACGACTAGTCATGTCGGCACGGGTTCTTTGTCATATGGATGCTAGCAGCACTATCATATATGTGAGCCAAAATGCGCAAACAGTCCCGAGCCAGGTAAGGTGGCACCCATGGGAATACCGTGCGTGAGGCCGCAAAGTGATATGATGTGTTACATGGTAGATTGGTTTGACTTAGGATCGGGGTCCTGACAACAACCAGGAGAAAGAGTACTTTACCAAGTGTTAGCATCACCCGTTAATGGGAACGGAAATAACTTGAGAATATAATAATAGCGAATCTTCTCATCATGAGCAAAGAGGGTGGCTATATCATTCAACTTAGTAAGATGTGCCACAACAGTTTCAGTTTCATAACCATGGAAAGGATCAGATTCAACCAAAGTAATTAACTCTGGGTTGACAGAGAATTCGTAATCCTTATCATCAATAAAGATAGGTGAAGTAGCAAACTTAGGATCACATTTCATTTTAGCATTCAGAGATCTTTCTTTATACTTGCATAATACTTTTTCTAGATCATCTCTATCCTTACAAGCAGAAATATTCCTAGTTGCCTCCTCACTCATAGCATAACCTTCCGGTACCTTTGGCAAGTCATATCTAGGAGGACTAGTTCTAGTAGGTGTTTCAAGATTTTCAGTTTCAAGCTCATCATCAGTTTCAACAATATCATGTTGTCTTACTCTAGCAATTTGTTCATCAAGAAATTCACCTAGTGGCACATCATCATCAAGCAAGGTACTAGCATCAGCATAAGTAGCATTCATAACAGAAGTAGCATCATCAACAACTTGCGACATATTAGAATTAATAGCATGTGGTGGTGTTGCATTTTTACTTATAACAGAAGGTGAATCTAATGCGGAGCTGGATGGCAGTTCCTTACCTCCCCTCGTCTTAGAGGGAGAAATCTTAGTCTTAGCATACTTTAGATTCTTGATAGTGATAATATGATAATAATCCCAAGTGACTCAACAAATAGCTATGCTTCCCGGCAACAGCGCCAGAAAAAGGTATTGATAACCCACAAGTATATGGGATCGCAACAGTTTTCAAGGGTAGAGTATTCAACCTAAATTTATAGATTCGGCACAAGGGGAGCCAAAGAATATTTGCAAGTATTAGCAGCTGAGTTGTCAAGTCAATCACACCTGGTGATAATTATCTGCAGCAAAGTGATCAGTAGCAAAGTAGTATGATAGTTTTGATGGTAATAGTAGCAGCAACAGTAACGGTAACAATGATAGCAATGGTTTTGTAGTAGTAACAATAGCAACAACAACAGTAGTAACTTAACAAGAAAAATATAAGGTAAATTCATAGGCATTGGATCGGTGATTTGTTGGATGATATTCATCATGAGACAGTCATAACCTAGGGCGATACGGCACTAGCTCCAGTTCATAAATATAATGTACGCATGTATTCCATAAATAGTCATACGTGCTTATGGAAAGAACTTGCATGAGATCTTTTGTCCTACCCTCCCATGGTGGCAGGGTCCTATTGGAAATTAAGAGATATTAAGGCCTCCTTTTAATACAGAACCGGAATAGAGCACTAGCACATGGTGAATACGTGAACTGCTCAAACTACGGTCATCACCGGGAGTGGTCCCGACTATTGTCACTCCGGGGTTGCCGGATCATAACACGTAGTAGGTGACTATAACTTGCAAGATCGGATCTAGAACATGGATATAATGGTGATAACATAAACGGTTCAGATCTGAAATCGTGGCACCCGGGCCCAAAGTGACAAGCATTAAGCATGGCAAAGTCATAGCAACATCAATCTCAGAACATAGTGGATACTAGGGATTAGTCCCTTACAAAACTAACTCGATTGCATGATGAATCTCATCCAACTCCTCACCAACCAGCGAACCTACAAATGAATTACTCACTCCCGGTGGGGAACATCATGGAATTGGCGATGGAGAATGGTTGGTGATGACGAAGATCGAAGATCCCCCTCTCCGAAGCCCCAAACAGACTCCAGATCTGGCCTCCCGATAAAGAACAGGAGACGACGGTGGCTCCGTCTGATGAAACGTGATGATTCTTTCTCCCCAATTTTCTTCTGGAAAAAATAGGATTTTGTAGCGTTGGTTTCAGGGTATTCGAGGCCACCAGGTGGGGACAACCGACCTGGGCGCGCCTGGAGGGGTGGCGCACCCTGGTGCGTTGTGCCCACCCAGGTGCCCCCTTCGGTGGTTCTTGGCTCCTGATATTTTCTTTTATTGTATAAAAAATCCTCGCAAAGTTGTGTTCCATTCCGTGAACTTTTATTTGTACACAAAAACAACACCATGGTAGTTCTACTGAAACAACGTCAGTCCAGGTTAGTTTCATTCAAATCATGCAAATTAGAGTCCAAAACAAGAGGAAAAGCGTTAGGAAAAGTAGATACGATGGAGACGTATCATGCACCGGCGAAGTTCACACCAATTCTCGATGTGAAAATGGGCAATGCATGGTACTAGAGAGGCTAGCAAAATGTGGATTGGTGGGAGTGTTATATTAGTCCGTGAACTCACATTAGTCATAAAGAACTCATATACTTATTGTGAAAGTTTTATTAGCCCTTGAAGCAAAGTACTACTTGCATGCCCCTAGGGAGGAGGTTTGGACGAGTTAAGCATCGCGCGCCTTCGATTCGACCAACACAAAGGATTTCAGTGAGGAATAACTATGCTCCAACATCCCCAACATGCCATGACCGACATTTAAATGAGTAATACATAACAAGCTTTATTATTATTATTCTTACTAACAATGATTATGAACCAATACTCTTTCATATTACTAGATTAATATTATTAAATCACACGCTTTATATTTAGTGATCTACATGAAAGTTTTTATTATACCACTCTTGTATACCTATCATTTTTGGACTAGTCATATAACCCATGCAAATTACAACTTCTGTCGGTGTACTAGAATAGGGGTACCCTAGTACCCCGAACTTGTGCACGGGCAGTTGCAGCACCCCGCGGCAAGGCTTGCCGGGCGACCGCCAAGATCCTCCGTGGTTCCTCTGGAGCCATTCAAGAACAAAGTATTTAAGCCAAGGAGACAAGGCCCCGGCAAGAGGAGCTTGCCGGGAAGGCCAACCAAGGCATCTCAAGGAACTTGCCGCGACGCGCCACGCGTCCCAGCAAGGCCCGGTGAGCGACAAGCTTCCGGGCGCGACAAGACAACGACCGCGGCAAGGCGCTTGCCACGGAAAATAACCATCCTGTACCCGCGCTCCAGCACATCCACCAACGTGTTGCCCTGGGGCCTTCCCAGGCGCGCGTGGCAAGGGGCTGTGCAGCCAGTGCTGCGAGGTGGCAAGCGGCGCTAACAAGATTACCGTCGTGGCAAACGGTGGCGTCCCTGACGGTCCTTTCCTGCACTGTTTGGGCGACACAGACGGGCATTTAATGCCTTTGTCCCCTGCCGTCAGGGTTAGGTAGGATACACTGTACATGGTAGTTGTACCAACCGCAACTCCTTTTACGTTTTTACCCTTGTCTGCGTTGCCACCTGTCGGTGACCCCTTGAGCATATAAAAGGAGGCCCGTGCTCGGTCTCGGTCTCGGTCTCGGTAGCGGCTCGTGTGTGCCGTAGCACTCGAGCGCTCCCGAGCGAGAACTAAATATAACCAGACAAGCAGTAGTAGGAGTATTATCTCTCCGGAGAGCTCTGAAGCTGGGGTAAACTGCTCGTGTGCTTCGCCTCGATCCGCTCTTCGTGCAATCTTCGCCCCCCATCGAACCGAAAGGGGCTCGGTCCGCCGGTCCCGTAGGTGTTCGTGGATCAGTTTCCCCGACATCTTTGGCGCGCCAGGTAGGGGGCGTCGAGGTTGTGTGAATCCGATCCGGTGTTCACACGAGCTAGATCTTCATCTTCTTCATCGACATGCCACCGAAGAAGAAGACTTCGGCGGCAGCTGCTCCGTCCACGTCGATCCCACCACCACCGGAGCAAACGGGTGGTGGGGAAGGCACCGGCAGAAGAAAGGACATCGTCGAGGAAACTCACGGCGCCGCCAGGTCCAAGGACAAGGCTGCGCAAACCTCGCCGTCCGTACATGCACCGCGCCCATCTCAGGAGGCGCAAGACCGACAGCGTCATGGTATTCGCAGTACCATATGTTTGTTGGACCAAGATCGAGCTGGTGGATCTCGGGGTGCTCAAGACCAGCATGCGCGCCAACATGCCGGCACGAGCGAGACACGGTCGCCCGGACGAGATACTGCTCCTTCTAACTTAGTTAGAAGTCCGAGCATATCCCGCTCCTCGCACCGCTCGCCACTGCCGCCCACCACTCGAGCAGAAGCTTTGGCGCGAGCTCAACTGCTCCTGGATTACCCTCCAATGACGGACAAGATCGACGAATGGAGGGCCACCATTCAGAGTCTCATCGGCTTCGCCAACAGCGACACTCGCGGCAGCCGAGTACCTCGCTGCCGCGGCAGGACCGCCAGGCGCGAACCGATGGCGACAAAACCGGTGGGGGTGCAACCACCATGCACTCTCCACCCCGAAGGCCAAGATCGCCGACTCGCCGGATCCACCTCGACAGCGACTCCACTGCATCGTCGGATCCACGAGCTCGTCGCGATCATCGCCAAGTTCTTCACGAACGATAGCAAGAAGACGCTCGTACTCGCATCGAGTGCCGAAGAGAAGCGCGGCGTCAATCGGACCAGCGCGCTGGGCCCTCTGTCGACATGCATGCACCAGGGGAACCAGGCGACTTGCCGTACGCGGTAGGTTGCCCTGCGTTCACTCGTGAGCTGCGGCAAGTCTAGTGGCCCAGCACGAAGAATTTCAAGCCAGATGTACCAGAGAAGTACGACGGCAAGACGCATCCGTCGGAGTTCCTCAGCATCTACACCATCGCGGTGAAAGCTGCCGGGGGACGGGACGACAAGATCCTTGCCAACTACTTCCCGCTGGTGCTCAAGCCCAATGTCAGATCCTGGCTCATGCACTTGCCGGACAACTCCATATCCTCCTGGGCTGACTTGTGCCACCAGTTTGTCGGCACCTTTACAGGCGGCCACAAGCCTCATGGCCAAGAAAGCGACCTTCATCTGCTCGCCCAGAAGGAAGGAGAGCCCCTACGCAAGTACATTCAGAGATTCAGCCATGTACAGCACAACATCCCAGATGTCCACCCTGCCGCGGTAATCAGCGCGTTCCATCAGAACGTGCGAAACCGCAGGATGCGGGAGGAGATGGCGATGTGCAAGATCAGAGACGTCAGTGAGCTATATGCCCTGGCCGACAAGTGTGCACGTGCTGAGGAAGGGAGGAAACTCCCCGGAGAGAATACAGGAGCAGGAGGATCTGATAGTGAGGATGCTGCCCTGGCAAAGAAAAACCGGCGGCGGAACAACAGGAAGAAGAGAGGCAAAGAGGTGCTAGTTGTTGAGCAATCCGGCAAGGAAGCCAAAGCTGGTAACTCCGGCAAGCAGGTTGCCGCAGGCACCAACCACCAGGCTGTGGCGGTCGCCGACAAGCAGGACGGCACCAACAAGCAGTACTACAAGATCCACCGCACCAAGGGCCGTGACCTCCAGAGCTGCAAGAAAGTCGAGCAGCTTGTTGAGCAACAGAAGGCTGAATACGAGCGGCGCGACAAGGAGAAGGGCCAGGAAGGTGCTGGAGGAGCCGGCAAGAAACGCCCAGGCCGAGGAGGACGCCGCGGCAAGGCCATGCAGCGGCAAGGAGACAGACCTCCCCGCGGCCGCGACAAGGATGAAGATGACGACAACGATGAAGATACGGATGATGACGAGACCGACGAGCAGGAGTTCCAGAAAGCCACAGAGGTCCTGTGCGTTGACGGCGGTGCTTCTCTGCATACTTCACACCGCCAGCTCAAGCAGTGGGTGCGGGAAGTTAATGCAGCAGAGCCACCCGTCGAGTCACGCAAGCCTCTGAAATGGTCCAGCATGCCTATCATCTTTGATATTGAGGACCACCCTGATCGCATAACTGCGGTCGGGTGCTTGCCGATGTTGGTTTCGCCAACTATCCGCAACCTCAAGGTCACTAAGATGCTAGTTGACGGCGGGGCCGGCTTGAACCTGATCTCCTCCGCGGTACTCCAGAAACTCCAGATCCCTGATAGTGAGCTCGAAGAGACCGGCACATTCCAAGGAATCAATCCGGGAAGGAGCAAGCCGAAGGGAAAGATCACGTTGCCGGTAACATTTGGCAGCGAGTTAAACTTCAGGACTGAGAGGGTCACTTTTGACGTTGCTGACTTTCCATTGCCTTACAATGGGATACTTGGCCGTCCAGCACTCGCCAAATTCATGGCAGCCTCTCACTACGCAAACAACATACTGAAAATGCCAGGCCCGATAAGTGTCATCTCTGTCCCTGGCGACAAGAAGGATGCTCTTATCTGCGCCAACAAGATCTACCGGGAAACAACAGCCGCAACAGATCGCAGATCACTTGCCGTTGAAGCTCCCGGGGGAAAGAAGAAGACCAAGTCCGGCAGGAGTTCTGATGCTCACTCCGGCAAGCGCACCTCTTCGGAGTGCCGCGCTACCGTCGAGGACGCACCATCGAGCTCCACTAGCAAGTGTAAGAAGGCAATGATAGCTCCACCAGAGACCAAGAAGGTGTCCGCCAAGGAGGACGGCACTGGTGGTACTTTCACCATCAGTGCCACTCTCGACCCTAAATAGGAAAGCGCGCTCGTTGCTTTCGTGCGGGCGAACGTCGACGTGTTTGCATGGCAACCGTATGACATCCCCGGTGTTCCCAGGAAAGTAATTGAGCACCACCTGCCCGTCTGTCCTCATGCGTGGCCCGTCAAACAGAAAGTCAGGAAACATGCAGTAGAGCGCCAAGAATTTATCGCTGAAGAAATCAAGAAGTTGGAAGCAGCAGGCCTTGTCAGAGGAGTGCTCCATCCCACGTGGTTGGCCAATCCTGTAGTCGTGCGCAAGGCAAACGGGAAATGGAGGCTTTGTATCGACTTTACCGATGTCAATAAAGCTTGTCCCAAAGACCCATTTCCCTTACCGCGCATTGACCAGATTGTTGACTCCACGGCCGGATGTGACTTGCTTTCATTTCTTGATGCATACTCAGGATACCATCAGATCTTCATGGCAGAAGAGGATGAGGAGAAGACCGCATTCATCACCCCATGTGGAACATATTGTTTTGTACGGATGCCTTTTGGTTTAAAGAATGCTAGTTCAACATTTGCAAGAGTAGTCCATGACGCTTTTGAACCACAAATACACAGAAATGTGGAAGCCTACATGGATGACATAGTGGTCAAGAGCAAGGACAAGGCAACTCTAATTCAAGATTTAGACGAAACCTTTACAAATCTGCGCAAGATCAACCTCAAGCTTAACCCCGAGAAGTGTGTGTTTGGAGTCCCCTCCGGCAAGCTTCTCGGGTTCTTCGTGTCCCTACGAGGAATTGAAGCCAATCCCGACAAGATCAAGGCCATTGAGCAGATTGAAGCACCAAAGCGCGTCAAGGATGTACGAAGACTTGCCGGGTGTGTAGCTGCTCTCAGCAGGTTTATCTCTAGGTCTGCTGAGCGCGCCCTGCCATTTTTCAAAATATTGAAAAAGGCAGGTCCAATGAAATGGACTCCGGAAGCGGAGGCTGCGCTGCAGGACTTGAAGAGATACCTGTCCTCCACTCCAACACTTGTCGCACCTAAGCCACAAGAAAAGTTGCTGCTGTATATAGCGGTAACCAATCAAGTGGTTAGTGCTGCGTTAGTAGAGGAGAGGGAGCCAGATGATGAGCCAGCAACCACGGCAAGTGCATCCAGCGACAAGCAAGGGACTTCGCCGGCAAGCTCTGGTCCTGACAAAGATGGATCTGCGCAGACACGTGAGGAGATGCAGAAGAGAATGGTGCAGCGCACAGTTTACTTTGCCAGTTCCCTTCTGCAGGGGGCTAGGTCAAGGTACTCTGGTGTGCAGAAATTGCTTTTTGGCCTTCTCATGGCCTCGAGAAAGCTGCGCCATTACTTCCAAGCACATGAGATCACCGTCGTCACTCGTTTTCCGCTGAAGAGGATACTGCAAAATCCGGAAGCAACAGGCAGGATTGTCGAGTGGGCACTGGAACTGTCAAGCTTTGGCCTCAAGTTTGAGAGCACCTCCACTATCCAAAGCAGAGCATTGGCAGAATTCATAGCAGAGTGGACGCCAACACCAGATGAAGAAATTCCAGAAACGAGCATCCCCATCAAGGAGGCGAGCAAAGAGTGACTGATGTACTTTGACGGTGCCTTCTCGCTGCAAGGCGCTGGTGCTGGCGTGCTACTTGTTGCACCCACCGGAGAGCACCTCAAGTACGTAGTCCAGATGCACTTTCCCAAGGAGCAAGCAATGAACAATACTGCAGAGTGAAGGTTTGCTTGCCGGTCTCAGGATCGCAGCAGACCTTGGGATCAAGAAGCTTATTGTCAGGGGTGACTCACAGCTTGTCGTCCGCCAAGTGAACAAGAATTATCAGAGTCCATTGATGGAAGCTTACGTTGATGAAGTGAGGAAGCTAGAAGAGCACTTTGACGGCTTGCAGATGGAACATGTCCCAAGAGCTCAACCATTGGTAACGCCATCAACTTGACAGAGCAAGAAGAGGAAGTTGATTTCTGGTGACTATTTTCCGGCAGAGCTCACCGAAGCCGCCGCCAATAAGGTCCCCAAGATCAACACCAGGGATGCTGAGGAGCAGTCTGCTCCGAGAAACCCTACGGTTTGTTCCGTTGAAGCAGACGCTCCCGACAAGCTTTGCTCCGGCAAGCTTGCCGGGGAACGTCAAGCTCCGGCTGAGCCGCAGGTTCTCGCCGTACAAGCGGATGTTCCCGCAGCAGCAGATGTGCCTTTAGTCCTTATTGTCGAGCCGCAAGCTCCACCATGGACTCAGCAGATTGTCCATTTCCTTCAGACAGGAGAACTTCCCGAAGAACAAGAAGAAGCGGAAAGAGTAGCCCGGCAGTCAAGTATGTACCAGTTTGTCGACAACACATTGTACAGAAGAAGACTCAACAGCGTGAAATTGAAGTGTATTCACTGGGAAGACGGACAAAAGCTGTTGGCAGAGATACATGGAGGCATATGTGGTCACCACATTGGTGCAAGAGCACTTGCCGGCAAAGCGTTCCGGCAAGGTTTCTTTTGGCCGACAGCCCTCCAGGATGCAACTGCACAAGTAACCAAGTGTGAAGCGTGCCAGTTCCATTCCAAACAGATACACCAGCCAGCTCAAGCTCTCCAGACGATCCCTTTATCCTGGCCGTTTACGGTCTGGGGGCTTGACATCCTGGGCCCCTTCCCTGAGGTGTCGGGGGCTTTGAGTACTTGTACGTTGCAATCGACAAGTTCACAAAGTGGCCGGAAGTGGAACCAGTGAGGAAGGTGATAGCACAGTCAGCAGTCAAGTTCCTCAAGTCGATTGTTTGCCGTTTCGGGATCCCTAACAGGATCATCACCGACAACGGCACGCAATTCACGAGCCGCACCTTCATGCAGTACGTCCAAGATCTTGGCGCCAAGGTCTGCTTCGCTTCTGTTGCTCATCCGAGAAGCAACGGTCAAGCAGAGAGGGCAAATGCTGAAGTGCTGCGCGGGCTCAAGACCAGGACTTTCGACAGGCTGCGCAAGTGCGGAAAGAACTGGATTGAGGAGCTGCCGGTGGTTCTTTGGTCGATCAGAACGACGCCAAATCGAGCCACCGGCCAGACACCTTTCGCTCTAGTCTATGGAGCAGAGGCAGTTCTCCCCACGGAACTCGTATACGGGTCACCTCGAGTGCTCGCTTATGATGAGCTTGAGCAAGAGCAGCTGCGACAAGATGACGCGCTGCTCCTTGAGGAGGACCGTCTTCAGGCTGCTGTACGAGCTGCTCGATACCAGCAAGCTTTGCGCCGCTACCATAGCCGCAAAGTTAATGCCAGAAGTTTCGAGGAAGGCGACCTTGTTCTTCGGCGTGTTCAGTGGGCGCCAAAGTGGGAAGGCCCTTATCGGGTGAAACGAGTCACTAGGCCTGGCGCTGTCCGCCTTGAGACCGAAGATGGCATTCCAGTGAGCAACTCCTGGAACATTGAGCATCTTCGTAAGTTTTACCCGTAGGGCGCGGTTGGCGAAACCCGTTCCGGCAACCACCTTTTGTACAAGTCTTGCTGATGTTGCATGTAATCCTTTGTACAAAGCTGGGCGCAGACCCCGTGCATAAGTAAAGCTCATGTGCCCCGCACATCTTGTCGATTACATGCTTTTTTCTATTTTTTGCATGCGTTATCTGACACTTTGTGCAGCACCTACCCCCGGTAAGCAATAACGAGCCATAAAGCTCCGTATCTTTATTTTCTTTTCTTTCTTTTTCTCAAGGAAAGAAAGATTCCCTCGCACACAAGTTTGCCGGGGGGGAAGGAGAAGATAATGGTGTGGACCAAGCGTCGCTCGAGGAAGTTTTGCCTTGCTGGGAAGCAAACGACAGAAAAGCTAAGTTGCCAAAGTTTGAGCAATCAGTTTTAAAATTTTAAGTTATCTTCCTCGAACGACCGTACTTTGTATGGAAAACCTGTGCGCGGAGGAACCAACTCGTAGCTAGTTGCGCCCTTACTTTGTTTCGAGTCCGCTCAACAATTTAAGTGAGCTGCGACTAGTTGCGACGAGGTTTCTTGTCGGTGGCGGCACCGCCAGCAGGCTGCTGACGTCCCGCACTCAGCGCTCGCGGCTAAGGTGCCTGCGCCGGCAAGTTCCCTAAAAGCGTAGGGCAAAAACATACAAAGGAAGGAATCAAGTAAAGTAAATAACATAGCAAATCTCTACCCAAAATAGAGTTATATTACAAGATAGCTTGTCGCAAGCTCTAATAGATTGTTCCCATGACATGGCCAGCAGCGACAAGAAAAAGAAAAGACGGGCGGCCTAATCTACGCGATCGCCCTCAACCCTCTTGATCTCGCTCACCTTGTCCACAATGGGTGCGACAAGGGCCTTGAGCGCCTCCAGATCAGCATCCGGCGGCAAGGACCTGAGGACGTTGGTGAGGTTGAGGCCTGGGTTGCGGAAGGCCACCTTCACCAGCACCTTCTGAAGAGCCCCCGCGCAGATCCTGCGCGACTCGTCGGCCAGCTGCTTTGGGATCTTCTCCCGGAGTCGCTGGAGGGCCGTCACCACGCCTTTGAAGAACAAGCTGAGCTTGGCGCTGGGTTGGAGGTGCTCGTCGGAGGAGTACCCGAGATCCTCCATCCCCAGCTGCGCCAGCTCCCCGTCGATGGCGGCGGCAAGATCCACAAGACCCTCAGTCCAGTGCTCCACAGTCTCCCTGAAAGCGTCGTGGGCGGCAGCAGCATTCTCCAGCAGCACCTCGTCGGCCTTGATCTTCTCCTTCAAGGCCACCTCCTGCTCCCTGGCGCCGTCCGGCGTCTGAGTCAAGGTGGCCAACTTTAGCTCAAGATCCGCGTTGGAGTCCTTGGCGGCGCTGAGTTCTTTGTTCCTTTCAGCGAGGCGGCCCTGCAGCTCGCCATGGGCGGCAGTGTCCTTCTCACGCTCACGCTTGAGCGCGGTGAGCTCCTCGCCGCTCGCCTTGAGATCAGCCTCCAGCTGCGCCACCTTCGTCTCCAGCTCCTTCTTGGCGGCCTCAGCAGCTGCGGCAGCATCCTTTGCCTCCTTGAGGGCCCCGCCAATCGCCTACTCGCGCGTGGCAAGCTCCTCCTCGTGGCTGTCAAGGTTGACCTTGCGCTGCGCCAATTCGCCTTCCTGCGCAGATAGCTTCTCGGCAGCAAGCCGCTGCTGCTCTTCAACCTCATCCTTCCCGAGGAGGAAGGCTTTCCGCTCCTCGGCGAGTTGCTCCCGCTCCTCTGCTAGGGATCGGAGGGCTTCCTTCCTCAGACCCCGGAGTTCCTCCGCGCGCTTCTCAATATCCACTCCCGCCTTCGCGACAAGCGCCTCTCGGGATGCCAGCTTGGCTTGTCGGGCGCGGTAAAGAGACCGCAACTTCCGCAGTAGCCGCTCCTCCTCAGGCTCGTCGCTGCTGCTGCTTGGCGCGTCGACCAGCGCCAGCCCAGCGGAGGCGAGCACCTCTTCGTCAAAAGTTTCTCCTTCGACCGGCGCCCTGGAGCTCGACGCCCTGGAGCTCGACGCCCAGGGGAGCTTGATGAAGACGCCATCGCCGGCCTTCAAGTAGGCGCCGGGCTGGGGCTCTTCGGAGCCTGGCGCTGCAGCAGCGGCAGAGGGATAGGCGGTCGGTGCAGCGCCTGGCGCTCCTGCGGCCTCGGGGCCGTCAGTGCGATCGCCGGATTCCTCGCCAGCTTCTGCGGCAGCAGCCTTGGCGGCCTCTTCGTCGGCGGGATCATCAGCGCCAGCCTCTTCTTCGGTGGCAGCCGCGTCGTCATTGTTGCCGCGCGCGTTCTCCTCGCCGGCGGCCTCGGTTTCCATTGGATCCATGGCAGATGGATCTGGCGACCGAAGAGGGGAGAAAAGTCAAGTAAATATTAAAAAAAAAGAAAATCAGAAGAAGAAAAACCCAAGGGAAGTTTTTAAGCAAGAGGATTACCTGTACTGGGATCTGCAGCCGCGGTCTCCGCCACCGGGGGGTCGCTGGCGCTAACCCTTGCCGGAGAACTGTCCCTTGCCGGAGAATTCTCCCTTGCCGGAGAACGCTCCCTTGCCGGGGAATCCTCCCTTGGCGGTGTAGTCGAAGCAGATGGCATTTCGGGAGCGGCTTCCAGGCCCTCCTGGTGAGGCTGCTCTGCTCCTACATAAAACAACAGTCAGATATCAGTAATGAAAAAGCACCAATGCGCGCCTGAAAGCAGGAAGTAAGTTATACACTTACGCTGGGGGCTGCGCTGGGGGCTGCTTTGGTGAATAGTTGCCGGGTCCAGCAAGGTGGTCTCAGGCGCGTCCCCTATTGCCGCGGTGGGTTCATCCTCGATGACAATCACCGGGACCTTGGCTCTCTTTGCCGCTCTCTGGGCCAGAGTCCTGAAAAGGGATGAGTTCGGGGTAAAGCAAATCAGATACGAGACACACATCAAGAATTGAAGAATTACAAGTACACCGAAGGATCTTACTCTTCTTCTTCGTCGTCGGAGCTGAGCGCGGAGAGATCGAAGTCCGGCTCGCCTCCAGTGCGGCGAGGCGGAGGGGTAGGCTCCCTTGTCCGCTTGGCAGGTGCAGTAGCGGTGGACCGGGAAGACCCCGCTCCAGTTGCCGCAGCGGTGTGAGGCGCTCCCACGGCAACAGTGCTTGCCGCGGTAGAGCGTGTCGCGCGGCTCGACGGCTGCTGACCCGTCTGTCGCCCCGCTGCATCCCCGGCCTTGCGGAGACGCCTTCTTGCTGGAGCTGGGGGCTCCGCTTGCGGCGAGCTGGCTGAAGGTGGGGAGGAGGAGGAGCCGATCTGCAACGGGTCGCCCGCGCCCCCGGCGGGCTCGCTCGATTCAGATTCAGGCCCGACAAGCTCTTCCTCGCTGACAAGCTCCTCTCGCTCGATAAGGCTTGCCGCCTCCGCTGCCTCTGCCTCCTCCACGGTGAATCCAAATTCGCCCGCGGCAGCTGCTGTCGCTGCCTCTTCCAGCCTAGTGGCGATGCGCTACATCTCCGCGTCGGTGGTGTCGCGGGTGAGGCTCTTCTGCTCGTCGGGGCGGACCGGCACTTCTACCAAGCTGTCGAAGAACTCCTGCACGACATCGTCTGCAGGCTCTTGCCAAGTTGGAACAATTCCATGCGAATCGCACAGTGGCATCATTGCACGGATGCGGTCGAGCGAGTAATTGTTGCACAGCGGAACGACGCTCCTCGGCAGCATGAACGGGTGTTGAGGATCGCGCTTGAACAGCTCCAGAAGCATCGCGTCAAGCTCCAAGATAGTGAAGTTGAAGTTGAGGCCTGGGCGCAGCCTCATGATATCTGCCGAGTTCTGGAACTCCCAAGCGGGTCTCCTCCTCTCCTGAAGGGGGGCGATGCGGCGGCGGAGAAAATCTGCGCCAACGGCACCTACGGTGAGCCCGGCAAGCCTAAGGCGCAAGATTTGGGTGACGGCAATCTTCAGCCTGTCATCTTCCGGGGCCACGTTGCTCCAATCGTTGCCGCGTACTATTGGGGTTTGGCGCCGGGCGGTGAATGGCTGCGGGTTCTCCTCGACGATCCAGCACCAATCTGCTCTCCACTCCTCCCACTTGCTGCGGAGCTCTCCCTCCAGATAGGCTTCCTTCTTGCCGACTCTCGAGATCCAGGCGATTCCGCCGGCAAGGGGCTCTCCTCTCTCGACTCGGGGCATAAAGAAGTGGCGGAAAAGATCTACGTTTGAGTGGACTCCGACAAAGTTTTCGCAGAGATGTGCGAAAACTGCCATGGACAGAACGGCGTTGGGAGTGAAGTCAAGGAGGAGGAACCCGTAGGTGTTCATGATATCACAGAAGAATTCAGAAAAGGGCGGGCAGAGCCCGCAGTAGAAGAACAGCGCGAAGAATGGGTACCCGTTCGGAGCCAGTCTCGAAGCGGCGGCTGAGAGTACCCTCGTGCGCGGATGCGCTCGCGTCTCCGTCGGCCAGAAGAGGTAGTAGTACTCCCTCAGCTCTTTCGCGTCAAGCTGAGGGGGGAAGATCGCCCGCTCTTTTCGCAGCGCCGCGAGCCGCTATGCCTCGGCTGACTTCACGCCCTTCCCCTTGTCGGCTTTCGGAGTCATGGCGGAGGTGGCGGGGGAGATCGACGGCGTTGGTGGTGCCGGGGCCAATGGGGGGCGGAGCGCTGCTCTCTTTCGACTTTGGGAAGAAGGGGGGAGCGGCGGAGATTTCTGAGATTGGAGTAGCAACCGGCGAGATGAGCGAACTGCCCCTGTTTCCCCTGCTTATAAAGAGGGAGGGGGCGGATGTTTCGCCCTTCCAAATAAAGAAACCACCCACGATCTCTCCCACAACGCCGCATTCGACGCGTGCCATTGGGGGAGGGCGCGGTGGATACGGAGTTAGATTCGGCGTAACCTAGGCCGCGGGTGCCCGTGCCCTGTTTTGGGCCTGGCCCAACAGCGCTCGGCACCGTGTGTGCCCCAGGCCCGGGGGCTCCTGTCGGTGTACTAGAATAGGGGTACCCTAGTACCCCGAACTTGTGCATGGGCAGTTGCAGCACCCCGCGGCAAGGCTTGCCGGGCAACCGCCAAGATCCTCCGTGGTTCCTCTGGAGCCATTCAAGAACAAAGTATTTAAGCCAAGGAGACAAGGCCCCGGCAAGAGGAGCTTGCCGGGAAGGCCAACCAAGGCATCTCAAGGAACTTGCCGCGACGCGCCACGCGTCCCAGCAAGGCCCGGTGAGCGACAAGCTTCCGGGCGCGACAAGACAACGACCGCGGCAAGGTGCTTGCCACGGCAAATAACCATCCTGTACCCGCGCTCCAGCACATCCGCCAACGTGTCGCCCTGGGGCCTTCCCAGGCGCGCGTGGCAAGAGGCTGTGCAGCCAGCGGTGTGAGGTGGCAAGCGGCGCTGACAAGATTACCGTCGTGGCGAACGGTGGCGTCCCTGACGGTCCTTTCCTGCACTGTTTGGGCGACACAGACGGGCATTTAATGCCTTTGTCCCCTGCCGTCAGGGTTAGGTAGGATACACTGTACATGGTAGTTGTACCAACTGCAACTCCTTTTACGTTTTTACCCTTGTCTGCGTTGCCACCTGTCGGTGACCCCTTGAGCATATAAAAGGAGGCCCATGCGCAACGTAGAGGGGGTTCGAAGGTTTGGAAGCCAGAGAACACTCGCGCTCGGTCTCGTTAGCGGCTCGTGTGTGTCGTAGCACTCGAGCGCTCCCGAGCGAGAACTGAATATAATCAGACAAGCAGCAGTAGGAGTATTATATCTCCGGAGAGCTCCGAAGCTGGGTAAACTGCTCGTGTGCTTCGCCTCGATCCGCTCTTCGTGCAATCTTCGCCCCCGCCGAACCGAAAGGGGCTCGGTCCGCCGGTCCCGTAGGTGTTCGTGGATCAGTTTCCCCGACAACTTCGTATTTATCTCTCAAAAAGATATAAGTGAAGCATGAGAGTGCAAATGATTTCTTTAAAATATAAAGACCACCATGCTCTAAAGATATAAGCGAAGCACATGAGAGACTACCTAACCCAAAAAATATAAGTGAAGCACATAGAGCATTCTAAGAAATTATGAAAAATATATGTCTCTCTTAAAAGGTGTGTCCATAAAGTAATGAGTGTGGCAAATTAACAAACAAAATAAAACTATAGCATGCTCCAAATGAAACTCATATCATGTGATGAAGGAAAATATAGCTCCGAGTAACATACCGATGAATTACAGAGGAAAGAGGGGATGCCATTCGTACCATCCCCAAGCTTAGACGCTTGGGTCTTCCTTGAATATTACCTTGTGGTGCCTTGGGCATCCCCAATTGTAGGTTCTTGTTGCTCCTTATTCCTTCATCCATCATAATTTCACCAAAAACTTGAAAATTTAGCACACAAAACACAACAGAAACTTCGTGAGATCCGTTAGTATAATTAGTAAACCATAAACTTAGGTACTGTTATAAACCAATCCATAACTGTTATTTCATAATACCTACTGTATTCTAACTTTTCCACGACTTATACCCCCCGATATAATCCATATCATCATCAAAAGAAGCACACTGTCAACAAAAATTGAATCTGTCTAAAACAGAACAACCTGTAATGATTTGAACCAAAACCATACTTCTGTAACCGAAAACATTCTGAAAAATTAGGACATCATAGGAATTTGTATCTCAATAATTTGTAGAAAATTTAGACCAAGATCACGCTCTAGTAAAATGTAAATTCAAATATTGGGCGCAAAAGTTTCTGTTTTTGCACAGAATCAATTCAACTATCATACAAATCATCTATATGGCTTTACTTGGCGCAAGCACTAATTAGAAGATAAAAACACGACCATTACAATAGCGATAACCATGTTTGCACATAATAATAGAAAACAAAAAGCAAAATAAAAATAACTATTGGGTTGCCTCCCAACAAGCGCTATTGTTTAATGCTTGTAGCTATGCATAACGCTTAGTTGCAAGTATTGTCATCCTTCAAGGTAATTACATGGGTGGCTCTCATAATGGATTCATATGGTGGTTTTATTCTATTCCTTGGAAAGTGTTCCATCCCTTTCTTTAATGGAAATTGGAATCATATATTTCCTTCTTTCATATCAATAATTGCACCTATGGTTCACAAAAATGGTCTACCAAGTATTATAGTATAAAATAGTTTACATTTAATATCAAGAACATTGAAATCCATGGGTACGTAATTTCTATTAAAAAGTATGAGAACATCATTAATTATACCCAGTGGTTTCTTAATTGTTGAATCCGCTAAATGCAAGTTGAGGGAACATTCATCCATATCGATGAGACCTAGAACGTCACATAATGATTTTGGTATAGTAGAGAGCTAGCTCCTAGATCACATAAAGAATTACATTCATAACCTTTAATCTTGAATTTAATTGTAGGTTCCCAATCATCTTGTAATTTCCTTGGTATAGACACTCACAATCCCAACTTTTCTTCATGAGATTTAATAACGGCTTATGTGATGTGTTTAGTGAAAGCTTTATGTTGTCCGTAAGAATTAAGTGAATTTATCAAGGATTGCAACAAGGAAATACACTCAATCAAAGAAAGGTTATCATAATTAAATTCCGTGTAATCCAAAGTAGTGGGTGCATCGCTATCTAAAGTTTTAACCTCATCTAACCCACTTTTGTTGTTTTTACCATTAAGATCATCACCCTTCAAACAATTGGGATGTCTTCTAATTAAAGGCGACTCATCTCCAATCCCTTTATCATCAAGTTTTATGTTACCAAACAAAGATTCAATGGGTCTCACACCAATCATTTCAATGTCTTCATCATTATTATCATAAAAAACGGGTGTGAGCGTCTTTTCTATAAATTCACGTTTATCCCTTATCCTTTTAATCATTTTTTCTACTTTCATCCATGGTGACGTGGATAGACTTTAGAGATTTATATATTTCATCCTTTTTATGTGGAATTTTTTAATTTTGAGAGTATCCACATCATGACCAATTATATCCATATGTCTAGACATATATCATCATTTTTTCTTATTTTTTCTTCTACCTTAACATTAAAAATCTTTTGAGAAATAATAAATCCTTTAATATTGTTCACTAGTTCAGTAGGTATCTTATTATTAATATATGAATTTCCATAGGAATTACCATAATTATTAGAAGAATTACCGGGATATGTCCAAGGATCAAATTCCCTCTATAAGCATTGTTTTTTAAATTATTTCTTGCAACAAAATTCACATCAATAGCATCATTGTTTTGCTCAGTAAAAGTAGATTATGGGATATCATTTTGACCAACATGAGCATTTTTACCAGTAAGAATATTCATAAGAGCATCCATTTTCTCACTTAAAATAGAAACTTTTTTGACAGTATTTACCTTCTTACGAGTCAGAGCCCGTTCGATGTGCCACTCAGAATAGTTTGATGTCATATCATCGAGAAGCTTCGTGGATTCTCCTAATGTGATCAACATAAAAGTTCCACCCACAGCCGAGTCTAAAAGATTCGTTGAAACAAAGTTTAGTCCCACATAAATTTTTTGTACTATCATCCATAAGCTTAATCCTGAGTGGGACAATTTTTCATCATTAATTTTATTCTCTCCCGAGATTGTGCAACATGTTCTTGCTCATGTTATTTGAAGTTCATGATTTGATTTCTAAGAGATACAATCTTAGCGGGAGGAAAATACTTAGCAATAAAAACATCCTTACATTTATCCCATGAATCAATACTATTGCGAGGTAAGGATGAAAACCAAGTCTTAGCTCAATCTCTTAGTGAGAAAGGAATAATTTCAACTTAACAATATCATTATACACATATTTCTTCTTGTGGATATCACATAATCCAACTAAGGTATTAAGATGGGATGCATCATCCTCATTAATATTTCTAGCAAATTGTTCTTTCATAATAAGATTTGATAATGCATCATTAGATAAACCACCTCTCTCTCTTTTTTATTTTGCTTTCTCAATAGATATTTCATAAAATGGACTCTCTATGGACCCCCACAAGTGATCAATTCTCCTATGAATTGCTAAGGATACAGTAATTCCAACATTGATAACTTCAGACGTGTCAATTGGACAAATAAGCCCATAGTGACTCGGATGGATATCTCGGCTCTGAAAACTTGCGGTTTTTAGAGTGCCTAGGGTTGGGCCAGGAGGGTCTCTTAATGCCTTCCTTTTTTGTCCCATCGGAGTTATTTCCCAAGGACTTGCCATGGTAAGAGGGAGAAGGGGGGAGAAGCACACTTGAAGAGCACAGTACAATAGGGATGACTCCGCACTACTGGTGGGATGAGCAATTGGAGTACTAATAAAATCATTGTTATTAGTATTCGAGAAGTCACACATCTTCGTGTTTTCCTGAGAAATAGTGGCAATTCAAGCAAGATATCAAACAAGATTTTTTTGTGTTTTTGATTTTTCAATGAGACTAATAAAGGCAAAGCAAATAAAAAGCATAACAACTAAATGATAAATGTGTATGAAAGAACCTTTCTTTGTTTGATAATGTCTCCCCGACAATGGCGCTAGAAATTCTTCTACTACTTGTGATAGGCATTGGGATTTCCCCGAAGAGGAATGGTGATGTAGTATACTAGTAGACAGTATTTCCCTTGGTAAAGAACCAAGGTTTAGTGAACCAATAGGAGATTCACGCGAACAAAGCTTGACAGTACCCGCACACACACAAACAAATACTTGCACCCAACATGGGCAACAGGGTTGCCAATCCTGTTCTACTCGTTAATTGCAAGGATTAATTCTGATAGTGGTAGATATATAAATTGCAAGACTAAATAAAAGTAAATAAATTGCAGGAAAGTATTTAGGGTTTTAGTAATATGAGGTGAATGGACCTAGGGGCCATAGCTTTCACTAGAGGCATCTCTCTCAAGAACATAGCAACCATTGGGTACACAAATTATTGTTGGGCAATATATAGAAAAGCACATAGTTTTGATGTTATTCATGGCATGATCAGTACATAGGAATTATGTCTGTGACAAGTAGACCAGCATCCATCTGCATCTAATACTATTACTCCAGTTTGAGAGTGCTTCTATGCTTGCCTCTCTAGGTATTAAGTTCATAACAAACAGAGTAATGTTTTAAGCATGAAGACATAATGTAGAGAAAATACAACCAATTAATATGATTGAACCCTGTCTTTTTGCCCTTAGTAGCAACAATACAAATATGGTCGTGCTACCCCTCTATCACGTGGTGAGGCACTGCAAGATTGAACCTAACACTATGCACCACTTCCACTAAAGATCTAATCATCAACTTGGCCAAAGAAAACTCATGGATCGGAAAGCATTTCATAGCTATAACAATCACACATAATAAAGTTCAGAAATAACTAAATTACTTTTAGTGAATAATTTGATCATAAACACACAATTCATCGCATCCCAACATAGACACCACACAAAAGGATTACATTATATCAATCTTCGAATAGAACATTGTATTGAGGATCAAAAAGAGGGAGAGAGACATCTAGCTACTGCTGTGGACCCGCAGGTCCTTTGAGGAACTACTCACACATCATTGGAGAGGTACCAGGGTTGATGTAGAGGCCTCCATAATTGATTACCCCTCTGGCAGGGTACCAGAAAAGGCCTCCAGATGGTCACGGAAGAATAGAGACTTGCGGTGTTGAAATAATTGTTTCGGGTCTCGCTCTTGTGGTTTCTACATTTTAAGGAATTTATGGGCATGTAATTTGGTCAAACGGAGTTGTGAGGGAGCCACAAGCTTAGGTGGCACCATGTGAGCTTGTGCCTCTCTCATGTAGTGTCTAGTCTCCCCTCGAAGCTTCTAGGGTCCCTTCTGGTCCTGAAAAAATCATTGTAAAGTTTCATCGTGTTTGGACTTTGGTATGGTTTTTCCGTGAAACAATAAAATAGGCAAAAATAGGAATTAGCACTAGGCACTAGGTTAATAGGTTAGTTCCCAAAAAGGATATAAATCTGCATATAAACCATACAAGATTGATAGAATAATAGTATGAAACAATCAAAAAGTATAGATACATTGGAGACGTATCACCCGTCAGGTGGTTAACCTCTCAACACGGAAGTTGCTCCATTTGGCTTGATTTGCAGTAATTCTCTCTGGTTTCCTTCCTTATATGATTTTCCTGCCAAGAAATGGAATAATGATTTTTCTTCTCTCTAAAGGATTAGCGTTAGAAATAAGCAAGAAATAACGGAAACCCAGTGAAAACCAAATGAAAACTCCTTGTAAATAATCACAAATTCTCGAGCCATCAACTCTCCCAAGCTTAGACTTGCTCGACCTCAAGAAACTAGAAATCAAGCAAACCAAAACGAGTTTGACAAAGTAGAAAGAAGTTTATCGGCTCGTGAAGGTGTAACATGTCCGTTCTCACAAATCCTGAAATCTTAGTTAAGAGAATACTTGCATTTGAATGGTTACACTTAATCTTGTTGCCTAGCTGTGTATAGTATCGTATAATTTATTCACTAGTTCTAATTTCTCAAGTTAACCTTTACATAGGTAACTAAGTGCTAGGCAAGGAAAAACCTTTTGATCTCTTAAGAGAATGGATTTTTCTTTGGAGCTTTCCTGGAAAAAAATTAACTGAGGAGTTTTGGAAAAGAAGAAAACATAGTATTCAATCATCTCATTGACATGCACAAGTACATCCAAGTCATGACTCTCAAATACTTCCTTCAATTGTTATTCGTCGGAACTTCAATCTTTAGTGACGGGATTATGCAAAAATTTGCTAGGTGCAATGGGGCTCCCGCTATGGCTTAATTTTGTGCACTATGGAGAACGCCGATTGATTTTAGCTCAAGCTCCAAATTGGTGACAGAGTCGCATTGATGTGCATTATTGGAACATATAGCAATTGGTACATGAAAACAACAAGAAGTCGAAGCTCCATGATTTTAGTATCGCGGACAAGTTTTGGCATAATCTAAATCACCTCAAATATTCATTCCTCTAAATAACTTTATTAGTAGGTATGATTGAGATAATCAAATTCAATGCTATGGAGTTGAGCTACTTAAGTGCTAGTTGTCTTAAAAAATTCGAGCCCCTAAGTTTCTTTTAGATTTTTTTCTCCCGTTTATTTTTGAATCAAAATCAGGCTTTGCAACAAAGTTTCACTAACAAGGTTCAATGTTCAGAGTTATGACGAAATGATATTCAACTATCATGGGGAACGAAGCTTTAGTGCAACCGGCCAAATGAAAAAAATTCACGTAATTAAGATTGCGAGAAAAGTGAGTATGAATATGTTATACCTTCTTGCTATGGTTTGTGTCTTTCCCCAAGTCAATTCTCCGCTTCATTCTCTTCATTTCCAACTTGCTAGCGGTAAACAAATATGTTGGCTTGAACAAAGAGAGACAGAAAACAAAGAGAATTCCAACAAACAAGAACATAATTAACTCTAAAAAATTATTATGCAAAACTGAAAATAAAACACAATGACAAGTAAAAGAAAATAAATAAAAAGAATGAAAATAAGACATGCATGCATGGATAACTAGGGGTTGAGTTCGCTAAGCTTAGAATCTTGGCCTAATTCTCTCTAGTCCATCTCCTCGTCATCGTGGACACTCGGTGCAGTACGAGGCCACTGCATCTGTGATGGGCCACTAGAGGATGGTGGTGTTGTGCCAGGCTGCCAGAAATCAAACAGAGCCCGCATGTTCCTGTTGAGCGGGTGGATGTTATTGTTAGTCTCACGGAGGTCCGTTCGGATACCTCCAACATGTTGTTGCAGATGCTGAAACTCTACCATAGGCACATAATCACTATCATGACCATAGTGTTGTTGAGGGGCATACTTGGGTGCCTTTCAGCAGGCGTCCCAACCGTGTACATCGCCCTTGTCGCACACTATGTTTTATAGCATGTCATTGTATTAGTAAAGCATGAAAATTTGGACCATCAAACACTTTTGCATCATTTGGCTTTTGATTTGGATTTTTGTCTGTGATTTCAAGTGCTCATGAAAGTCAAAACATAGCTCCACCTCCAATACTTCATCTCCTTGATCCAGGACTTTGCCCAATGATCATGACATGTGTATAAGACAAAATAGTATTTTCTTACAAAAAGAATTTCCCAAAAAGAATTTTCTAAAATAGGTTTTTCCAAAAACCCTGAAGTGAGGCTTGCACTACAAATACTTAATTTAGGGCATGAAAAAGCTTTCAATAGGTATATTTAACTCCTATTAGATATATTACTCCCATGAACCACAAAAATATAATTTTCAAAGTTATTTTGCTATTTTATTTAATGGCTTTTTCTTAAGGCCAGAAATGGTCTTTAATAGGTTAAATTATTTTAAAGTTTCAATAGTATTTAAGAAAATTTAGGGAAACTCGATGAACATATATTTTCCATATATGTGAGTTTCAACACATGGTAATGGTCAAAATATTGGACAAAACCCTCCAAAACCATTTCTGCATAATTCAAGGATTTGAAATATTTATGAAATAAGTATTTTTTAAATAAATCTAGGAAAATTCCTGCAAGTCACATATACCTAATTTGATGATATTGCTAAGTTTCATTCCAATCACAATATTTTTGGTTCACAAAACTACCCCAAAACCATCCCTATCCAGATCCAAGTTTCAGCAACTCTACATTGCCAACTCTCTCCTTTTGATCTCAAATTTTGTGGACATGCTCTAATCCAAAAATGATGACACTACACCAAGTGGTGCATCAAGGAGAATAGATTTGCATAGCTAGATCCAGGAAAACCCATTTTTGTTGATTTCTAGGGTTTGCAAAAGTTGCATTGTCAACTTTCCTAAAATGGGCTCAAACTTGGTGAACAACCTTATTTCTATATGCCATTTGATACCGTTAAATCCCTTGTCAAGGAAAATCCATTTACTTTCCGAAATCTACATCAAACACCTTTTGATCAATTCCAAAAATCACGGGTTCACCTCTTATACTATTCTCCTCTCTCCCAACTTTTTATCACAACCCCTCCTAAACCCCCTCCACTTCATGCATGCTTCCTTGCCCGAGGGGAAATGATGAAGGAGGGAAGAGCCCCATTTTTCCTACCTAGACAACCACTTTTTTCACTTTTCCTCATCCCTCTCTCACTCCTGGCAAGACCAGGGCATCCAAAGCCTGCCTCCCTCTTGTTTACTCTCCCTGCAGACCGTTGACACAAGTGGACGTGCCAGAGCGCGCCAAAAGTTCTGTCAGGGAAGCCAAGGACGCGCTCTAGAGCACGCAGCCGTGGTCCAGGGGATTGACTTCGCGTGCCCGACCACCTCGAGCCTCCCCCTTGCACTAGTAGAGGTGCCTCGGTATCTGCGACACGCTACCGTGTTGGGGGTCTCCTCTCCCCTCCTCTCTCTCACCTGGCCGCGTGTGCCCGACGCCGCCCGGCTCAGCCAATGCATGGCCTCACATGTGTGAGCACCAGGGCCCTGCCAACCCTCCCCTCTCTCTTCCCATAGACCTACACCACTCCTACAAGCACCGCAGAGCAGCCCCAGCTCCTCTCCCGTGGCCACTAGAATGAATCCCACGAGCGCCTGTAGGCCGCGCCTACGGTGGACCTCGCCCCGCTCATATAAGGCAGCCCCGAGCCCCTCTCTTGCTCCCTGCCGCTTCCCCACACTCCAAATTGACCTCTCGCATTGGCCATCCATCTCCAGGAGCCCCCGAGCTCGAGATCGAGCACGGGCGCCGCCGCATCGGGTCGCCGCCGTTCGCGTGGTACAAGCCACGTCCGGCCCTCCTTCCTCCTCCGTCCACCCTGCCTCGATGCTCTGACTCATACCCCTTTGTCTCTTGTGCCTTTTTAGCTCAGGGCATGTAGATCAACCTCAGTCCGAGCCGCATGGGACCATCGCCTCCATCGTTTCCGTCATCTCCAATGACCGCCTCCACCACCAACCGATGTACAACTCGACGCTGAGCATGCCGGTGTCCTCCGCTCACCTCGTCGTGCCTCCTATTGCCGCCAGTGAGCCCCGCCGTCCTCCGGCCAGAGGTCGACGATGAGCCTGACAAGGGAGTATGCTCATCAGCCTCTCGGCTCCCTCCCGCGCCCCTCTCTCTCCTTGGGTCCCGGGCCCCGCGTGTCAGGTTTTAACCTGGCGGGCGCCCGTGCCTCGACTCACCCAGGCCGACCCCACTACAGGCAGATCTGGCCCAACCAGTGAGCTGGCACTCTCTCTCTTTTCTTTTTTTCAATTTTCCAGAAACTTACAAAAATTCCACATAATTAAATATTTGTAAAAATTAAAGAATCCAACTCCTAAATTCTTCTATAATCCCACCTATTTAATGGTGTAACTTTCATACACATATATCACATTTTTCTGTAATGTTCAAATTTAAATCCAAATTTGAGTAATTAAATCCATCCTTGAAAATCCATTTCTCTAAATATATAGCTCCAAATCCAAAAATAAGATTTTTTTGCCTTGTTAGTTTTCACCCTCATATTTTACAAAAATGGGTGAACATTTTTATGAGCACATTGAGTTTTCTATATTTGTTATTGCCTTATTTTTTGATATTATTTTGAGATGGTTAGATCCCATATTTGACGAAGGAAGGGAAGGACTTGAATACTTTGAAGACCAAGCCAAACAAGGAAAGCTACCCTTTGACCATGATGCACCCTGCTTTTGTTCATCAAATGAATTCCGTATGCATGATGATGATGAGTTTGCTATGCATGATGAGTTTGCTATGCATGTTGCATTGATGCATGATCCGTTGACACTTGCATGATTCGTAGCTCTATTTTGTGCTTAGAGATACGATGGTGAATCATAGTTTTTGATGCATGAACTTGCATAAATTCCGTGAATACCACCTGGAGAGAAATCTTTTGAAAAGCCCCAAAGGGTGCCCAGTGCCAGTTTCTGTTTTTTTGCCTATTTTAGAGTTTTGCAGAAAAGGAATACCAAACAGAGTCCAAACAGAATGAAACCTTTGCCATGATCTTTCTTGGACCGAAAGCAAACCAGAAGACTTGGAGTAGAAGTCTGGAACGCCATGAGGCAGGAGGGCGCGCCCAGGGGGTAGGTGCGCCCCCACCCTCGTGGGCCCCTTGTAGCTCCCCCGACGTACTTCTTTCGCCTATATATACTCTTATACACTAGAAACATCAGAGGGAGTCGCGAAACCACTTGTCCACCACCGCAACCTTCTGTACCCGTGAGATCCCATCTTGGGGCCTTTTCCGGAAATCTGCCGGAGGGTGAATCGATCATGGAGGGCTTCTACATCAACACCATTGCCTCTCCGATGAAGTGTGAATAGTTTATCATAGACCTTCGGGTCCATAGTTATTAGCTATATGGCTTCTTCTCTCTCTTTGATTCTCAATACAAAGTTCTCCTCGATGTTCTTGGAGATCTATTTGATGCAATACTCTTTTGCGGTGCGTTTGCCGAGATCTGATGAATTGTGGATTTATGAACAAGATTATCTATGAATATTATTTGGTTCTTCTCTGAATTCTTATATGCATGATTTGATATCTTTGCAAGTCTCTTCAAATTATCGGTTTAGTTTGGCCTACTAGATTGATCTTTCTTGCAATGGGAGAGAAGTGCTTAGCTTTGGGTTCAATCTAGCAGTGTCCTTTCCCAGTGACAGTAGGGGCAGCAAGGCACGTATTGTATTGTTGCCATCAAGGATAAAAAGATGGGGTTTATATCATATTGCTTGAGTTTATCCTTGTACATCATGTCATCTTGCTTAATGCGTTACTCCGTTCTTATGAACTTAATACTCTAGATGCATGCTGGATAGCGGTCGATGTGTGGAGTAATAGTAGTAGATGCAGAATCGTTTTGGTCTACTTGACACGGACGTGATGCCTATATTCATGATCATTGCCTTAGATGTCTTCATAATTATGCGCTTTTCTATCAATTTCTCGGCAATAATTTGTTCACCCACCGTAATACATGCTATCTCGAGACAAGCCACTAGTGAAACCTATGGCCCCGGGGTCTCTTTCCTATTATATTACATCTCTTTTCCATTATATCGTATCTCGTTTATTATTTTGCAATCTTAACTTTCCAATCTATACAACAAAAATACCAAAATATTTACTTTACTATCTTTATTAGATCTCACTTTTGTGAGTGACCGTGAAGGGATTGACAACCCCTTTATCACGTTGGTTGCAAGGTTCTTGATTGTTTGTGCAGGAACTAGGTGACTTGTGTGTCGTATCCTATTGGATTGATACCTTGGTTCTCAAAACTGAGGGAAAGACTTACGCTACTTTGTTGCATCACCCTTTCCTCTTCAAGGGAAAACCAATGCATGCTCAAGAGGTAGCAAGAAGGATTTATGGCGCCGTTGCCGGGGAGATCTACGCCAAGTCAAGCATACCAAGTACCCATCATAAACTCTTCTCCCTTTCATTACATTATTCACCATTCACCTCTCGTTTTCCTCTCTCCCACTTCTAAAATGATTTTCGAAAAGATTCATCCTTTTCTTTGCCCTTCTTCTGTTCGCTCGCGTTACCATGTGCCTTCTTTTTGCTTGCATCTTCGCGTGCTAAAAGTTTATGGATCCTCATCCACTTGCTAATATTTTTAAGAGATCCAATTATGATGAACCAATTGCTAGTGACTTGACTGCACTAGGTTATCTTTATAAGGTTTTGCTTGAAATTCGTGAATATGAAAATTGTGATGAACGAATTTATGAAGAGATTCATGATAGCTCTTCGAATAAAAAGCATGATTACAATGATTTTACTATAACTCCTATTGATGTCAATTGTGCTAATAATATGCAAAATTCTAAGCTTGGGGATGCTAGTTTTTCTATGACTACTATTTGTTGCAATGATCATGATTGGGGTGATTCTTCTTATGATCTTGAAAATTTATTTAAGCCCCATGATGAATATGATATTAACAATAGTGTTTGCAATATTATTGAAAGTGTGTTTGGAAGAGTGTCAACTTTAGATCCCACATATTTGGAGAATGTTCAATCCTATGTAGTTTTTGATAAAAGTGGGTTTGGAGAGGTCATGACTTTAGTTAATGTTAATCCCGCTATTTTGGGAGTGTCAACTTTGCATGCATGTGGATTGTGTTGAAAATATTTTATGTGATAGATGTTTTGTTGAATTTGCTTATGATCCCACATGTAATTATTATGAGATAGGAAAATATGGTTGTAGAAATTTTCATGTTACTAAATTACCTCTCGTTATGTTGAGATTGCTATTGTTTCTTTCCACTTCCTTGCCTATGCTAGTTTTGGCTTCCTATGATAATTTGTTTGCCTATAAGATTCCTATGCATAGGAAGTGTGTTATACTTAGATATGTTTATCATGTGTTTCATGATGCTCTCTTTGCGCTTCAACTCTTGTCTTTCATGTGAGCATCATTGAAATTATTAATGCCTAGCTAGGGGCGTAAAACGATAGTGTTTGTTGTGAGGCAACCCAATTTTATTTTTGTTCTTTGCTTTTTGCTCCTGTTTAGTAATAATAATTCATGTAGCCTCTGTTTAGATGTAGTTTTATGTTTTAATTGGTGTTTGTGCCAAGTAGAACCTTTGTGAAGACTTGGGTGAAGTCTTTGCAATCTTGCTGTAAAAAACAGAAACTTTTGCGCTCACGAGAATAGCTGTCATTTTTTTACAGAAGAGTGATTTTAGGTTGATTATTTTTGAAGATGATTAATATAAAAATTACTAACGTCCAACAATTTATTTAAGAATTTTTGGAGTTACAGAAGTATTTGAAAGTTACAGATTGCTACAAAC
>NC_041385.1:573988323-574070873 GCF_002162155.2 Triticum dicoccoides | reverse complement strand
GGGGGTATGAACCATATAGAAGTTGGAATACAGTAGGTTTAACACAAATATAAATAAATAATGAGTTAATTACATTACCTTAAAGTGGTGGTTTATTTTCTTATACTAACGGAGCTCATGAGATTTTCTGTTGAAGTTTTGTGTTGTGAAGTTTTCAAGTTTTTGGGTAAAGATTTGATGGATTTTGGAATAAGGAGTGGCAAGAGCCTAAGCTTGGGGATGCTCAAGACATCCCAAGGTAAATTCAACTACAACCAAAAGCCTAAGCTTGGGGATGCCCCAGAAGGCATCCCCTCTTTCGTCTTCGTCTATCGGTAGCTTTACTTGAGGCTATATTTTTATTCACCACATGATATGTGTTTTTCTTGGAGCGTCTTGTATGATTTGAGTATTTGCTTTTTAGTTTACCACAATCATCCTTGCTGTACACACCTTTTGGGAGAGACACGCATGATTCGGAATTTATTAGAATACTCTATGTGCTTCACTTATATCTTTTAGCTAGACAATATTGCTCTAGTGCTTCACTTATATCTTTTTAGAGCATGGTGGTGGTTTTATTTTATAGAAATTATTGATCTCTTATGCTTCACTTATATTATCTTGCGAGTCTTTTAGAACAGCATGGTAATTTTCTTTGGTTATAAAACTAGTCCTAATATGATGGGCATCCAAGATGGGTATAATAAAAACTTTCATATAAAGTGCATTGAATACTAAGAGAAGTTTGATTCTTTATTATTGTTTTGAGATATGAAGATGGTGATATTAGAGTCATGCTAGTAGAGTAGTTGTGAATTTGATAGATACTTGTGTTAAAGTTTGTGATTCCTATAGCATGCACGTATGGTGAACCGTTATGTGATGAAGTTGGAGCATGATTTGTTTATTGATTGTCTTCATTATGAGTGGCGGTCAAGGACGAGCGATGGTTTTTTCCTACCAATCTATCCCCCTAGGAGCATGCGTGAAGTACTTCGTTTCGATAACTAATAAATTTTTGCAGTAAGTATGTGAGTTCTTTATGACTAATGTTGAGTCCATGGATTATACGCACTCTCACCCTTCCACCATTGCTAGCCTCTCTAGTACCGTGCAACTTTCACCGGTACCATACACCCACAATATACCTTCCTCAAAACAGCCACCATACCTACCAATTATGGCATTTCCATAGCCATTCCGAGATATATTGCCATGCAACTTTCCACCGTTCCATTTATTATGACATGCTCCGTCATTGTCATATTGCCTTGCATGATCATGTAGTTGACATCGTATTTGTGGCAAAGCCACCATTCATAATTTTTTATACATGTCACTCTTGAATCATTGCACATCCCAGTACACCGTCGGAGGCATTCATACAGAGTCATATTTTGTTCTAAGTATTGAGTTGTAATTCTTGAGTTGTGAGGAAATAAAAGTGTGATGATCTTCCTTATTAGAGCATTGTCCCAGTGAGGAAAGGATGATGGAGACTATGATTCCCCCACAAGTCAGGATGAGACTCCGGACGAAAAAAAGGCCATAAAAATAAGGAAAAGGCCCAAAAAATGAGCGAAAAAGAGAGAAGGGGCAATGCTACTATCCTTTTACCACACTTGTGCTTCAAAGTAGTACCATGATCTTCATGATAGAGAGTCTCCTATGTTGTGACTTTCATATACTAGTGGGAATTTTTCATTATAGAACTTGGGTTGTATATTGCAATGATGGGCTTCCATAAAAGTGCCCTAGGTCTTCGTGAGCAAGCAAGTTGGATGCACACCCACTTAGTTTTCTCTTTGAGCTTTCATACACTTATAGCTCTAGTGCATCCGTTGCATGGCAATCCCTACTCACTCACATTGATATCTATTGATGGGCATCTCCATAGCCTGTTGATACACCTAGTTGATGTGAGACTATCTTATCGTTTTTGTCTTCTCCACAACCACCATTCTATTCCACCTATAGTGCTATGTCCATGGCTCACGCTCATGTATTGCGTGAAGATTGAAAAAGTTTGAGAACATCAAAAGTATGAAACAATTGCTTGGCTTGTCATCGGGGTTGTGAATGATAAAATACTTTGTGTGATGAAGATAGAGAATAACCAGACTATATGATTTTGTAGGGATAGATTTCTTTGGCCATGTTATTTTGAGAAGACATGATTGCTTTGTTAGTATGCTCGAAGTATTATTATTTTTATGTCAATATTAAATTTTTGTCTTGAATCTTTCGGATGTGAACATTCATGCCACAATAAAGAAAACTACATTGATAAATATGCTAGTTAGCATTCCACATCAAAAATTATGTTTTTTATCATTTACCTACTTGAGGATGAGCAGGAATTAAGCATGGGGATGCTTGATACGTCTTTAATGTACCTATAATTTTTTATCGTTCCATGCTATTATATTATCTGTTTTGGATGTTTAGTGGGCTTTAATATGCTCTTTTATATTACTTCTGGGACTAAACTATTAACTGGAGCCCTAGTGCTAGTTTCTGTTTTTTGGCCTATTTTAGAGTTTTGCAGAAAAGGAATACCAAGCGGAGTCCAAACGGAATGAAACTTTCGCGATGATCTTTCTTGGACCAAAAGCAAACTAGAAGACCTAGAGTAGAAGTCTGGAACACCACGAGGAGGCCACGAGGCAGGAGGGCGCGCCCAGGGGGTAGGCGCGCCCCCACCCTCATGGGCCCCTCGTAGCTCCACCGACGTACTTCTTTCGCCTATATATACTCTTATACCCTAGAAACATCAGGGGGAGCACGAAACCACTTTTCCACCACCACAACCTTCTGTACCCATGAGATTCCATCTTGGGGCCTTTTCCGGTGATCTGTCGGAGGGGGAATCAATCATGGAGAGCTTCTACATCAACACCATTGCCTCTCCGATGAAGCGTGAGTTATTTACCGCAGACCTTCGGGTCCATAGTTATTAGCTAGATGGATTCTTCTCTCTCTTTGATTCTCAATACAAGTTCTCCTCGATGTTCTTGGAGATCTATTCGATGTTATACTCTTCTGCGGTGCGTTTGCCGAGATCCGATGAATTGTGGAATTATGAACAAGATTATCTATGAATATTATTTGGTTCTTCTCTAAATTCTTATATGCATGATTTGATATCTTTGCAAGTCTCTTTGAATTATCAGTTTAGTTTGGCCTACTAGATTGATGTTTCTTGCAATGGGAGAAGTGCTTAGCTTTGGGTTCAATCTTGCAGTGTCCTTTCCCAGTGACAGTAGCGGCAGCAAGGCACGTATTGTATTGTTGCCATCGAGGATAAAAAGATGGGGTTTATATCATATTGCTTGAGTTTGTCCCTCTACATCATGTCATCTTGCTTAATGCGTTACTCGGGTCTTATGAACTTGATACTCTAGATGCATGCTGGATAGAGGTCGATGTGTGGAGTAATAGTAGTAGATGCAGAATCGTTTTGGTCTACTTGACACGGACGTGATGCCTATATTCATGATCATTACCTCAGATGTCTTCATAATTATGCACTTTTCTATCAATTGCTCGGCAGTAATTTGTTCACCCACCGTAATACATGCTATCTCGAGAGAAGCCACTAGTGAAACCTATGGCCCCCGGGTCTCTTTCCTATTATATTACATCTCTTTTCCATTATATCGCATCTCATTTACTATTTTGCAATCTTTAGTTTCCAATCTATACAACAAAAATACCAAAAATATTTACTTTACTATCTTTATTAGATCTCACTTTTGCGAGTGACCATGAAGGGATTGACAACCCCTTTGTCGCGTTGGTTGCAAGGTTCTTGATTGTTTGTGCAGGTACTAGGTAACTTGCGTCTCGTCTCCTACTGGATTGATACCTTGGTTCTCAAAACTGAGGGAAATACGTACGCTACTTTGCTGCATCACCCTTTCCTCTTCAAGGGAAAACCAACGCATGCTCAAGAGGTAGCATAGTATACCGAGGCTAGATGAATGTGTTTTTTCCAGAAATGGATTAGATTTAAGATTTGTTGACCGTCCCAACCGAACATGCGCAACCACTCTACCCTTATATGGAAAGAGCATTATTGATTACCTAGTTCGTGTTGGTGCTGCTTAGACTATGTCCATATGTTTCTGAAAAACAACACGGAATGGCAACATCATTGTTGTGAATCGTGAGGAAGGTGACGATGAGCTTGAAATGGAGTATGGATAACTCCCTATATTTATGTTGATATCTCTACCCTCATGTTGCATGTTGGGGATACTTTTGGGGAATGTTGCATGGAAAACAAAAAAAATTATACACACGCAAGATCTATCCATGGAGATGCATAGCTATGAGAGAGGAGACTGTGTCTACGTATCCTCGTAGACCATAAAGAAGAAGCTTTTATCTATGCGATTGATGTAGTCGAACACCTTCACAATGCAACCGATCAAGTACCGAACGCACGACACCTTCATGTTCAGCACACCTTCAGCTTGATGATGTCCTTGCCTTCTTGATCTAGCAAGACGGGCGAAGTAGTAGATGAGTTCTGATAGGATGATGGCATGGTGAACTTGTTCCCACAGGACTTCGCCGTGCACTGTAGAAAACTAGACAGAGGATGAAACTATGGAGAGGGGCACCGCACACGGCTCAGGGATTGTCGTGGGTTGTGTGGCACCCCTCCCTCTCATATATATATATATATGTATGTATGTATATATATAGACACACACACACACATAGGGCGCACCCTAAGGTGGCCGGCCGGCTGTCTTGGGCGCTAGCCCTATGGCACCCCCTTTCCTTCCTAGGGGGTGGAGGATAAGGTAGGAGGGGGCGGCTAATCCTTACCTTAGCCGCCCCACTTTCCATCCCTATAGGGCCGGCAGCCAGGAGAGGGTGCATCAGCCCCTTGTGGGTTGGTGTGTTCCTGCCCTTGGCCCATTAGGCCCATATACTCCCCATAGGTCTCCCTTCCGATGACATGATGAATACCCGGTGCATTCCGAAACCTTTTCGGAGAGCAAATACTATTGTCATATATATATATATATCGATATTTACCTCCGGACCATTTCGGACCTCCTCGTCATGTTCGTGATCTCACCCGGGACTCCGAACAATATTCGGTCACCAAATCACATAACTCATATAATACTATATCGTCATTGAACGTTAATCGTGCGGACCCTATGGGTTCTAGAATGATGTAGAAATGACCGAGACACCTCTCCGGTCAATAACCAATAGCGGGACCTGGATGCTCACATTGGATCCTACATATTATACGAAGATCTTTTATCAGTTGAACCTTATGACAACATACGTAATTCCCTTTGTTTGTCAGTATGTTACTTGCCCAAGATTCAATCATCGGTATCTTCATACCTTCAATCTCGTTACTGGCAAGTCTCTTTACTCGTTCCGTAATACATCATCTCGTAACTAACTCCTTAGTCACTTTGCTTGCAAGCTTCTTGTGATGTGTATTACCGAGAGGTCCCAGAGATACCTCCTCGATTCTCGGAGTGACAAATCCCAATCTTGATTCATGCCAACTCAATAGACACGGTCAGAGATACCTGTAGAGGATCTTTATGATCACCCAGTTATGTTGTGACATTTGATAGCACAAAAGGCATTCCTCCAGTATCCGGGAGTTGCATGATCTCATTGTCGAAGGGACATGTATTTGAATTAAGAAAACATTAGCAATAAACTAAACGATCATATTCTAAGCTAATGGATGGGTCTTGTCCATCACATCATTCTCCTAATGATGTGATTCCGTTATCAAATGACAACTCATGTCTATGCTTTAGGAAACCTTAACCATCTTTTGATGAGCGAGCTAGTCTAGTAGAGGCTCACTAGGGACACGATATTTGTTTATGTATGCACACATGTATTTAAGTTTCTGATCAATACAATTCTAGCATGAATAATAAACCTTTATCATGAATAAAGAAATATAATAATGACAACTTTATTATTTCCTCTAGGGCATATTTCCATCAGTCTCCCCCTTGCACTAGAGTCAATAATCTAGATTACATAGTAATGAATCTAACACCCATGGAGTCTTGGTGCTGATCATGTTTTGCCCACGGAAGAGGTTTAGTCAACGGGTCTGGTACATTCAGATCTGTATGTATTTTTCAAATTTCTATGTCTCCTTCCTTGACATTTTCACGAATGGAGTTGAAGCGTCTCTTGATGTGTTTAGTTCTATTGTCAAACCTGGATTCCTTCGCTAAGGAAATTGCTCCAGTGTTGTCACAAAAGATTTTCATTGGACCTCATTCACTGGGTATTACACCTAGATCGGATATGAACTCCTTCATCCAGACTCCTTCACGCGCTGCTTCTGAAGCATCTATGTACTCCGCTTCACACGTAGATCCAGCCACGACGTTCTGCTTGGAACTGCACCAACTGACAACTCCACCATTCAATATAAATGCATATCCGGCTTGTGACTTAGAGCCATATGGATCAGTGTCGAAGCTAGCATCGATGTAACCATTTATGACGAGCTCTTCGTCACCTCCATAAACAAGAAACATATCCTTTGTCCTTTTCAGGTACTTCAGGATGTTCTTGACCGCTATTGTAGGATTGAAAGTAGGTCTAGAAGGGGTTTGATTGGACTACTTGACCAATTAAAAATCTATCCTCTTCCAAATTTTAGTTGTGGGAAGATTTTATCTATTTGCACAAGCCAAGCAATCAACCTATACATGCAATTCTAAGAGTATAGCAGTGGAATGTGACACATTGCATATGAAGCTAAAGGGAAGGGTTTGGAGAAGGCAACTATAATGTATACACAGATATTTTTGGCGTGGTTCTGATAGGTGGTGCTATCCTACATCCACGTTGATGGAGACTAGAAACCATGAAGGGTAACGACTGTGCGAGTCCATGGAGTGCTCCACCCACGAATGGTCCACGAAGAAGCAACCTTATCTATCCCACCATGGCCATCACCCATGAAGGACTTGCCTCACTCAGGTAGATCTTCATGAAGTAGGCGATCTCCTTGCCCTTACAAACTTCTTGGTTCAACTCCACAACATGTCGGAGGCTCCCAAGAGACACCTAACCAATCTAGGAAACACCACTCTACAAAAGGTAATAGACGTTGTGTTGATGATGAACTCCTTGCTCTTGTGCTCAAAATGATAGTCTCACCAACACTCAACTCTCTCTCACAGATTTGGCTATGGTGGAAAGATGATTTGAGTGGAAAGCAACTTGGGGAAGGCTAGAAATCAAGATTCTTGTGGTAGGATTGGAATGTCTTGATCTCAACACATGAGTAGGTGGTTCTCTCTTAGAAAATGGGTAGTGGAAGTGTAGGCACGTTCTGATGGATCTCTCACAAATGGAGATGGGGGTGGAGGGTATATATAGCCTCCACACAAAATCCAACTGTTATAACATTTGTCCCAACTCGGTCAGACCAAATAGATGAACTCGGTGAGACCGATTAGTTCAAAATGTGAACATTAGGAATCTCGGTGGGACCGACTGGAACAACTTGGTGTGACCAATGTGCTAGGGCTTAGGGTAAACATGAACTCGGTCGCGCTGATTGCATCAACTCAGTGATACCAAAATGAAATAATAAGCAACAGAGCAAATGTCAAGCCAACTCGGTGAGACCGATTGCATTAACTCGGTGGGACCGAAAGAATGCAACAAGTCACCACACACTGGCAAGGCCGGTGGGGCCGAGATCCGTATCGGTGTGACCAAACTGTTAGGGTTTGTGGGTGTGGCTATGTCATATGAACTCGGTGGCGCCGGATAGAAAGAATCGATGGGGCCGAGTTCAACTTTAGGTTTTGGACATATTTGGAATGAGAAAGTGATTGAGGGCTTTGGAGAAACATCACTAAGCATTTGAGCAAGCAAGCCATTAAGCAACACCTCATCCCCTTTTAATAGTATGTGATTTCCTACGGACTCAATGTGATCTCAGATCACTAAAACAAAGATGAAGAGTCTTGAGCTTTTGCTAATTTTGTCCTTAGCATTTTGAGGGGTCCACATTCCGAGTCCATGCCATGCCATTCATTAAACTCTCTGAAATATTTAACTTGAAAGGATATTAGTTCAATGAGCTATATGTTGTTATGAATTACCAAAACCACCCGGGGATTAGTTGCACTTTCAATCTCCCTTTTTTTTGGAAATTGATGACAACATATAGATCAAAGCTTTGACAAATTATAAAGAATAAAATGCATTTTCGCTTTGAGAAGTATGTGATAAGCAAGAGCTCCCCCTAAATTTGTGCATTATTTAAAATTTGCATTTGAATGCAATTGCACAATCGATTAGGATCATGGGTTACTCTTCCATGTCACATACATCTTGGTGGAGCACACAAAATGATAAGAGTAAGATGACATGCACTCATCACCAAAGATAAAAGTGACTGATCATACAAAAATAATCATACAGATAGGCATGTAAGCACACATTAAGCATAGTATGATCAAACACATGATCACACAAGTATCTCACAAGCATAACACAAATGTAGCATCAAATAGCAACAACCAACAAAAGTAGCAATGCAAATAAGAAGCAACAAAGAAGAAAAAGACTCTCCCTCTCGAAGCCTATGATCTATACACTCTCTCCCTTTGGCAACAAGTTACGAAAAAGTTTGAAAACGTATAGTGCTATGTGGCACTCTAGGCATGATCTTCGGGGACTCCTGAAGGGGTCTTCTAGCTTGTAGCTCCCATGTGCGTAGATGGTGTTGAGAGAACTGCTTCTGCAAATTCTTCAGCTGATGTCTATGGAGTTGGTGGAGTAGACACTGGAGGAGAAACTGTGGCAGCGGCTGCAGGTGATGAGTGAGTAGTCCTGGTGTCTGCAACTGGCACAGTAGAAGACCTCTGTGCCCTTGGCACTGACTGGAATCTATCTGTAGTAGGTATTTCATCACTGTCCTCCGCATCATCTCGAAGCTTCTCCACAATGGTCGGAATCTCTGTGACCTTCACATCTAGGTTGCACATCTTGTCTTCAACAATCCTCTCTAAGCTCTCCTGGTTCTTAGTCAAGTTGGCTAGACTCTTTTCAATCCTCAGGTTACCTTCTAGCAGATATGTGAGCTGATCTTGTTTGGTCTTGAGATTCGCAATAGATCCATCTGGAGCACTTGCTACTTTTGCTGCTTTAGCAGCCTTTGATTTCTCTGCCTTCTCCTGGGCCTCAACAGATGTAGGATGTGAAGCATCCATGACAACTTCATTATCCTCAAATTCTGGCTTGAGTGGTAAATGCTCTTTGTCAAGTAGATATGTTCTAGTTCCAACCTTGGAATTGATCAACATCTGAATATGTGGAGCATATCCATATGACCTCTTTTGGTCGGCAGCTGTCCTCTTGACTGTCTCAACTATAAAACTCATGACTTTCAAGTTTTGGTGAATTTCAAACAGATGCAGCAGGTTGATGGAGTGACCACGTATCATCCTATAATCTCCAGACTTAGGCAAGATGGTATGCCTTAGTATGGTGTTTATGGTGGTCAATCCAGCAAGCACATAGTATATAGAGCCAAACTTGTGAGTCTCCAAGGCTTCATCATGAATAGGCTTGTACATGTGAGCCATGGAGTTGTGATCCTTCTTGGGTTTTCCATATACATCAAGATCATCTTCTTCTTCTTCTGGGGCATTGATAAGAGCAGCCCACTCAGAGATTGATGACTAGCATCTTGTGCCCTTAGTCATCCATACTATCTTCCCATCTGGATAGAAGTGTGTAGTGGACTAGAATTGCACTATCATCTCATCATTCCACCCGGCTAGCTTCTGTCCAACAAAAGCATCAACACCATTCAACCTGAAGCTCTCATGAACATAGGGAAAGAAATCTTCATTTTCATCAATGTAATTCCAATCAACCCACTTCATGTCACATACAATGGGCTTCTTGTCAAGCAACACAGTCTTATAGAAGTCATCTTGTTCTCTAGTATGGAAACGATAATCAACAACAGTCCTCCTCCTTATGGCATATCGATCAGTTTTCCTCCACTGCCTTAGACCTACATCCTCCCTCAACTTCATGTTCTTAGCAATGGGATGATCATCATTGTGGTCTGGAATCTTTGGCTTCAATTTCCTGAGCACTAGTGGCTCATCATCCTCTTGGATCTCTTGCACTCGGGCCTTATTCTTCTCAGCAGCTGATATGTTTTTGGTAGATCTCTTTGGAGCTTTGTGTCGGATTCATGGCTCCGCAGACCCAAGAAAGGTTCGAACTCTGGGGCGTGTGTGAAGAACTCAATCTATCCAGCCTACTAGCCCATCACCCCACAGCTTAGCCTGATTTGCGTGAGCAGGAAGAAGATGAACATGGTAGTTTACCTAGGTTCGGGTCACCTTGCGGTGTAAGAACCTACTCCTACTTTGTGGCGGATTAGCCTCTGGGGTGAGGATGAACTGGTACAAGGGATGAACAACCTCGCGAGGTTTAGGGGTGAGGAAATGAGTCGACCCCTTCTACGGTGGTGGCTGACCTATATTCATAGTGGCCTCGGTCCTCTTCCCCCAAAACTAAGGTAGGAAGGGATCCCACAATGGCCAGTTTGAAAGGGGACAAGTAGTACATCTTATCCTGACGAAAGGTGGTCTTTGCCTACAAAGCTTCTGGTCATGTCGCAGTGGTGGGCTCGGTGATGACATCCGTCCTATCGTCCTGGCGGTCTTGGTCTTGTTGCACCAAAATGGAAACCTTTGCCAGATTCCTCGGGAACCCACGCCTGTCCTTGCCTCCTTTGCACCAAAGAGGAAACTGCCTCTTCTGCCCCCGCTGGCGCCCGCCTGCCTTGGTTGTCATGGCTTGCATCATCGTAGCCTCATGAGGTTGGGCACTTGCATAGAAATCTCCGCTCCTCAGGAGGCTGCCTGAGGAGGCTGCTCTGTTGGGAGGTCTTGGAGTCATCCATCGCGTGAGGCTCGACCCCTCGCGAGGGTCTTGTTTTAATGGTCTTGGAGGTTGGCCGTACCAGGCCGTCAAAGGAGCCACACCGTGGGCCGCAGGCAGGCAAGTCTGGGTACCCTGGTTCCCAGAATGTTGATAGTAGCCCCCGGGCCCAAGGCGCGCTTGGACTTCGCTTAGATGCGAAACTAAAGGGCAAGGGCAAAGCGCCACGGGGCCCAATCACCTGCGGGCCAGGATGACACTTGGAGCTTGATGACACGTGGGCATCTACGCTTCCCAACGTCGCCTCGGCAACTGCCTGTCTTGACAACTGCCTGGCGCATGCAGCGGGGCCATCATTGCTTCAAATGTGAGATGCCGCCGGTTAGCCTTTCTCCGCCTATAAATGGGGAAAGGGACGGAGCCCCCAACCCATCTTCATCTTCTTGCTGCTCACCCCATCTTCGTCTCCACCGTCCCACCATATTGCCGAAGCATCCATGGCGTCGGTGAGGGGGTTTTCCATCAAGGAGAAGGGCAAGGCCCCCAAGGAGGGACCAGGCTCGCCACAGCCCAAGAGGGGTCATGGTCATCCCTGCAAGTATGCTGCGACATTGGCGGTGGCTCCCCGAGGGTGCAGGCGCACCCCCTCAAAGGTTGCTGCCACCTCTAGCAGTTGTGGGAATGCTCCCTTCGCGCCGGAAGCAGCCACGGCCAAGGCGGTCATTGCCAAGGGGGGAAGCATGCAATGGACGTCCAGCCACTGTGCCTGCGATCCCACTTGGTTGACGCGTCCGCAGAGTTCTGGTGTGGGCGGAGAGGCCGGACAACATCTGGTTCTAGCTCCCACACTTCTTCGCGGGCACGCTGCTGGCCGGAGGGCCTGGCGGCCTCTGGCTGCAGGCCGACAGCTGCCGTAGAAAGGCTTCGTGGGTGGAGGTCGAGGTCACCACTGCCGGTAACGTGTTCCTGAACTATGGGTGGGAGTCGTTCACCCGCGCGCGCGCCCTGCAGGGGGGATGAACTCTCCACTTCAGGCATGATGGAGCTGCGACCCTCTATGTCAGGATCTTCGGGGAAGACGATAGGCGCCTAGGGTGTTGTCTGGAGGGCGACGACGATGATGATGACGTCCAACCCTCTGATGATGATGGCCGAAGGGGCAGTGGCATCCTCTGCGGTGAACTCTCCCTTGGTGATGGCCGCGATGCACCCAGTGTCAGCAGCTCTTCCTTTGGAGAGAGCACGAGCGACGACGAATACGACGAGCCGCCATGCCGCCGAGACTGGACCGGGGAGGACAACGAGCCGCCTCACCATCGCGCTTTGGTGAATCAGGAGGAGGACTCCGACTGAGCGCGGGCGTCGCTAGAGCCAGGCCTCAGGATCCGAAGTGGTCATGAGGCCGTGTTTGCTTTTTTTCCTGCATAAAAAATATAGAAAGCCCTATAGGGGCGTGTAATGGACCATGGCACTTGCGCCATTATGTTAACGTTTCTTATGTTAACATTCCTGGCATTCGTGTTGCTACTAATTTACAGTTTCTTGTTGATCGTGATTATGATAACTTAGCTTGGTGTGCTTGTGGTAGACTCCTGCGCGCACCGCGAGGGCGTGCTCCTTCGGAGTCTAGATCTCCTGAGCGCCTCTCATTCCGAGGAGATCTCTTGCTGTGGGTTTCCTTCTTGAGGATCCAAAGGTTCTCAGGCCTTAGGAGGCGCCCAATGGCCTCGAGGTTTCCAGTGGGCCATGGGGACATGGGGCCTCCGGAGATGTTTCACAAGGCGCCGCGTGCCACGCGTGCCCCCGAGCGGGGACTGGTAGTTACTGGTGCACCGGGTTGCGATGCCCGGTGAGGCCAGGAGATGAAGACTCAGGGGGGACACACATGCCCGTTCGCTCATTTAAGAGTGTCTCGCGAGAATTAAGATGCTAAAGATTAGGGCACCAGGCTTTGGCAAGGTGTGCTCGTAGGTGGACCCAGGCGTACACATCATGCCCAGCCCCCACTCGTGAGACACGCAGGGAAGAGTGACGGGCAACTGCCACTCTCCCGAAAGCAAGGCTCGAAAGAGCAAACGTTGCAAGGAGAAAATTCCCATCCCTTTCAAATAAAGATGCCAGAACTTTGAATTTCATTGCAAGAAGTGGCAAATCGACTACAAAAGCAAGCAAAGAATAGCCGCGTTTGGCGCCTAACTAGTCTTCTAGTCTTCCCGCCGGCATGGGGCTTCCACTAGGCGTGGGCATAGTCATTGAAAGATAGTGTCGTTTGCTGGCGCAGAGCATGGGGCTTCCACTTGGGCATTGGTGGGAGCCCGTGTGAGGCCCCAGGGCAGAGCTTAGCAGACTCCAGGGCATGTACAACCCCACTCATTACTACGTGAGAGTGTCACAGATAGAACTTCCGAAGGTGCTGGATGTTCCAGGCATTCTGGATGGAGACCCCGTCATGCGTCTCCAGGCTCACGGCGCCAGGCTTGGAGACGCGGGCGATCCTGAACGGGCCCGCCCACATAGGTGAGAGCTTGTGAAGCCCCTCCCTAGAGAGCACCCGCCTCAGGATGAGGTCTCCCACCTCGAGGGTCCTGGAGCGGATGCTGTAGCAGTGGTACCACCGCAGCGCCTGCTGGTACCTCACTGCGCAGAGCGAGGCTTGGCGGCAGGCCTCCTCCCCAAGCACGGAATCTGTCCCCCGCAAGGCATCCTGGCGTGCCTCATCAAACGCCAAGACCCACATGGAGCAATGCTTGACCTCGTGTGGGAGGAACGCCTCGGCCCCATAGACAAGGAAGAACGGGGTGTCGCCGGTGGGCTTAGTTGCGGTGGTGTGGATGAACGACAACATGGACTGAAGCTCACCAAGCCAACCCCTGGCGCAAGCCTCAAGCTTATTCTTGAAGCTTCTCGTCTTTAGGCCCCTCGGGACCTCCGCATTGGCGCGTTCGTCTTGGTCGTTGCTCCGTGGGTGCGCTACTAAAACGTACAATATATGTGTTCCATGTTTAGCACAATATGTCCTGAAGAGATTGCTTGTGAACTGAGAGCCATTGTTAGTAATGATACGGTTAGGACCCCGAAGCGGCTGATGAGGCCCTTGATGAACATGACGGCCGAGTCAGCAGGGATGGTGTGCATGGGCTCCACCTCCGCCCACTTGGTGAACTTATCAATGGCAACGTAGAGGTAGCGATAGCCCCGGGCTGCTTGAGGGAACGGGCCCAGGATATCCAGCCCCTAGGCCACGAATGGCCATGAGAGCGGATGGTCTGGAGACCCTAAGTGGGCTGGTGGATCTGTTTGGCGTGGAACTGGCAGGCTTCGCAGGATCTTACCATCTCGGTAGCATCGTTGAGCATCATGGGCCATTAGAACCCGCCGCAGAACACCTTGCCCACGAGGGTGCACGACGAAGAATGGTGCCCACAATCTTTGCCATGGATGTCGGACTGTAACTCACGCCCCTGCTCCTTGGGTATGCATCACAACGAGATGTCGTTGGGGTGCTTATGGCAGAGTTTGCCGTCCTGCAAGCAGTAAATGGTGGCCTGACGAGCCACACTTTCTGCGTCCTCCTCCTTCTCCGACAGGGTGCCGCGAAGCAGGTACGCCTTGAATTCTTCGGACAAGCAACCCTCCTAAGGTTCCAGCGCCAAGATCAGTCGGGCTCCTGAGGGCAGGCCGCAAGCCGAGGTGCCTGAGGAGGTGGCTTGGGGAGGCTCCTCCTATAGCGATGTCGGGCCTACAGTGAGGGGGGTTGCCGATGGTTTGAAGAGCCTTTCCTCGAAGATGATAGGCTTCTGGGGCTCACGTCAGGGTGCCCTATCGTCCGCCTCCTTGTTCGTGCCTCGCGGTACGTGATGCAATTCCAAGACCAAGAAGAGTTTTTCAATTTTGCGTACCTCCTCTAGGTATGCCTCCATGTGCTCGTCCTTAGGCTTGTATTCCTTGTTGGAGAAGTTGACGAGGAGCTGAGAGTCGCCCTTGATGGTGATATGCTTGACCCCCAAGGCTGCCGTAGTCTTGAGTCCGGCGATTAGGCCCTCGTATTCCATGATTTTGTTGGATACCTTCTCGCCATGCTGAAAGCAGAGCTGCACAGTGTAGCATAGCTTGTCCTGGGTTGGCGAGATGAGTACAGCTCCGGCCCCCGCGCCCTGCCGCGTGAATGCGCCATCGAAGTACATGACCCAGCCATCAGGTGCCTCGTCTCCCGGAGCGAGGGACCGGTCTTCGCCCATTCCCTGGTCAGGAGCATTTGTCCATTCTGCCATCAAGTCAACGAGGGATGCGCCCTTGATGACCCTGGTGGTGCTGAACTCCAGCTGGAACGCCTGCAGTTCGATGTTCCACTCCGCAACCCTCCCTGCGGCATTGGGGCTCCAGAGCACCTTCTCCAGGGGTTACACGAAGATGAACTTAATAGGGTGGCCTTGGAAGTAGTGGTGCAGTTTCCTAGAGGCGACGAGGAGCGTGAGTAGGAGCTTCTGCGGCATGTGGTAGCACACGTGTGCGCCACACAACTCCGTGCTGACGAAGTACACGGGGTGCTCGATGAGGGAAGCGGTGTCGATGGCATCCCGCTCCACTTGGGACGAGGGAGCCCGATGACCCACAAGTATATGGGGTCAATTGTAACCTAAGTAAGAGTGTCGAACCTAACGAGGAGCCGAAGTAAATGACAAGTGGTTTTTAGCAAGGTAATGTCTGCAAGTGCTAAAATTCTAAGTAGCAGAGTAGTTTGATAGCAAGATAATTTATAACAGGAAAGTAACAGTAGTAGTAGCAAAAGTGCAGCAAGGTATCCCCATCCTTTTGAGGCAAAGGACAGGCCAAAACGGTCTCTTATGATTAGCAAAGTGTTCTTGAGGGTACACAGGAATTTCATCTAGTCACTTTCATCATGTTGGCTTAATTCGTGTTCGCTACTTTGATAATTTGGTATGTGGGTGGACCGGTGCTTAGGTGTTGTTCTTACTTGAACAAACCTCCTACTTATGATTAACCCCCTCGCAAGCATCCGCAACTACGAGAAAAGTATTAAGAATAAATTCTAACCAAATCATTAAACTTTTGGATCCAATCAGTCCCTTACAGAATAGCGCATAAACTAGGGTTTAAGCTTCTGTCACTCTCGGAACCCATCATCTAATAACTACTCCGTAATGCATTCCCTTAGGTGCAAATATGGTGAAGTGTCATGTAGTCGACGTTCACATGACACCACTAAGGGAATCACAACATACATATCATCAAAATATTGAACACATATCAAGTTCACATGATTACATGCAACATGATTTCTCCTGTGACCTCAAGAACAAAAGTAACTACTCACAAATGATAATCATGCTCAAGATCACAGGGGTATTAAATAGCATAATCGATCTGAACATATAATCTTCCACCAAATAAACCATATAGTAATGAACTACAAGATGTAATCAACACTACTAGTCACCCACAAGCACCAATCTATAGTTCCGGTACAAAGACTGAACACAAGAGATGAATTAGGATTTGAGAGGAGTTGGTGCTATTGAAGATGTTGATGAAGATAGCCCTCCCCAAGATAGGAGAGTCTTTTGTGATGATGATGATGATGGTTTCCCCCTCCGGGAGGGAAGTTCCCCTGGCGGAATCGCTCCACCGGAGGGCAAAAGTGCTCCTATCCAGGTTCCGCCTCGAGACGGCGGCGCTTCATCCCTAAAGTCATCTCCTTATTTTTTCTAGGTCAAAATGACTTATATACTAGAAGAGGGGCACCAGAGGTGGGCCTGGATGAGTACAACCCTCCAGGGCGCGCTTGGGGGCCCAGGCGTGCCCTGGTGTCTTGTGTTCACCAGGGTGGCCCCCTTCGGTACATATTTGCTCCAATATTTCTTATTTATTCCATAAAAAATCCTCGTAAAGTTTCAGCTCATTTGGAGTCGTGCAGAATAGGTAGCCTGACGTATCTTTCTCAGGTCCAGATTTCCAGCTGCCATAATTCTCCCCCTTTGTGCATACGTTGCATATTATGAGATAAAAGGCATTAGAATTACTCCAAAAAGCATTATTATGCAATAAAACAACATAAATAACAGTAGGTAATCATGATGCAAAATGGACGTATCAACTCGCCCAAGCTTAGACCTCGCTTGTCCTCAAGCAAAAACCAAAATCGAAAAACATGTCCACATGCTTAGAGAGAGAGAGGTGTCGATAAAAACAAAAATACGGACATAGCAACATCATGTAAATTTTTATGAAAGCAACAAACTTTAACATAAAACTTCTATTATAGAATTTTTATCATAGACTTCTCATGAACAAGTAACAATTCATCACAACATAGAAGTATAAAGTATAAACTCTATTGGAAACCAACAAACTATGTTCTCAGTCAACTTTGCAACTACAATTAAATATATTTTTAGAAAGGGCCACGTATCGGAGCCTTTTGGCAAGTTCACATACTCAACTATCATTTAGTCTTCTATGATTGCGAACACTCACCACGTACACATGAGCAAAATGTTTCAACTAGACACATAGAAAGATAGGGGCTTAAAGTTTCGCCTCCCAACGTGTTCACCTCAAGGGTGATGTCTACAATAGCAACTCATGCTACCCATATTCAACTGGATATATGTGCCTAGATCTTTCCTCTCCACATGATGCTTGCCAAAGGAGAAAATAAAAAGGAGTAGAGAGAAAAACTTTGACTCTTGCATGAAAGTAAATATATAAAAGTAAAAGATAGGCCCTTCGCAGAGGGAAGCAGAGGTTGCCATGTGCTTTTCTTTGTATGCTCAACCCCTTAGTGCAAGAGAACGTCATGTTATATTGCCCCTTATGATGATGGCAACCTTTATTATGCAGTCTGTCGCTTTTATTCTTCACCATCACAAGTTCGTACAATGCTCAATTTTCTCTTACACTAAATGATCTAACACTTTTAGAAGCAATTTTTATTGCTTTATTGCACTGATGACAACTTACTTCAAGGATCTTACTCAATCCATAGGTAGGTATGGTGGCCTCTCAAAACAAGATTTGGGTTTAAGGGTTTTGGATGCACAAGTAGTATCTCTACTTAGTGCAGAATATTTGGCTAGAAAAGATAGGGGCAAGCACCACATGTTGGAGGATCTATGAAAATATAGCTTCTATGTGAATATGAACAAACATAAATCATTACGTTGTCTTCCTTGTCCAACATCAACAACTTTGGCATATAATATTTTGATGGGTTCTCACAATCATAAATGATTTCCAGGATAGTGTATTTGCATGTGAATCTTCTCTTCCCTTATTAATTCTTTCCTGATTTGAATCATTGACCAATGATATGTTTGTCAATCTGTCGGTGTTTTGGGAACGGGGGTCCCCAGACTTGCCTGCCTGCGGCCTGCGGCGTGGCTCAGGTGGCGGCCCACTGTGGCCCATCTTCATCGACTCGAGCTCAAGACCCTCACGAGGGGCCAAGCCTCGCGGGGCGGACGACATGCGGCTTCCTCAAGGGCGGCCTCACTAGGCAAAGCTCGCGAGGAGGCAGAGAGATCAAGGCAAGGGTACCTCGCGAGGTGCTCATGACGCAAGCCGTGATGATCAAGGCCAGGCGGGCGCCAGGCGGGCGCCGGGAGGCGCAGTGTCCTTGTTTCCTCTTTGGTGCAAAGGGGGCAAGCGCAGGCGCGGAGTACCGATGCGTCAAGCAAAGGTTGCCATTCCAGTGCAACAGGACCAAGACCGGCAGAGTGGCAGGACGGGGGTCACCGTGGAGCCCAGGGCGGCGTCATCACCAGAGTCTTTGGCAGTCGAAGACCAACTTTAGTCAGGATAACCTGTACCAGACGTTCCCCTTCAAAATGGCCGTTGTTGGCTGTCAGGACCCCAACTCAATGCCACATCGATCTAGCATGTAACACCTCATATCACTTTGCGGCCTCACGGACGGTATCCCCACGGGTGTCGCATTACCTTTGCCCGGGACCGTTTGCGCCTTTTGGCACACGTATATGATAGTGTCGCTAGCATCCATATGATAAGGAGCCCGGGCTGACATGGCTAGTCGTAAACCCAAAGTGGCACAAACTTACAGGGACAGGCATCCATGACCCAGCATCAAACGTGTCGGTTATCAGCGAGTGAATCCATGCTGTAGCACTGGGCTAGCAGGACTCCGGTGAACCGGGCTGTAGCGGGCTAACTGGACTCCGGTATTCATCGCGTGACATTTCCCCGAGGGGACGGACACAGGAACGAAGAAGGACACATGCCGGCCAGCCTAAGTGTTCCGGAGCAGTAGCAAGCTACCATGGCTCAGTGGAAGCACTAGGAGACATTTCCCGGTAAGAGAGGCTACTAAGGATAAACAACTAGATAGTCAGATCCCACACATACCAAGCATTTCAATAACATACACACAATATGCTCGATATGTGCAAATACAACATGGCATCACAATATGACTCTACAACTCAAGTATTTATTCAATAGGCTCCAAGGAGCGAGATATTACAAACATGGTCTCTTGACCCAACATTCAGAGCATACAAGTCAAAGCACAAACGGAAGCTTAACATGTCTGAGTACAGACATCTACAAATGAAAAAGGCTGAGAAGCCTGACTATCTACCAGATCCTGCCGAGGGCACAAGATCGTAGCTGAGGTAACAAGCTAAAGGTCGAAGTCCACGTGGAACTACTAGCGAGATTGATGTCTCTCTGCAAAAACATAAATTAAGCAACGTGAGTACAAATGTACCCAGCAAGACTTACATCAGATCTAAGTACATATGCATCATTATCAACAAGGGGATGGTGGGGTTTAACTGCAGCAAGCCAGCTTTGACTCGGTGGCTATCCTAAACTATGACTGCAAGTAACTCTTTTGAGGTGGCGCACACGAGTCCACATATTCACCATATCAATACACCACTATGGATCTGCTCCCGTCTCCCTACGAGAACGCCATCCATAGCACTCACGCTTATCTTGCGTATTTTAGAGTATCCACTTTCACTTGTGTATGAACTGTACAGGCAACCCAGAAGTCCTTTACCGCGGACACGGCTATTCGAATAGATCATATTAACCCTGCAGGGGTGTACTTCTTCACACACGCTCTCACCACTTACCGCCCTTTACACGACATGTACTCGGCAACCTTCAAGCGGAAGCCCAGCGAGGGTGTCGGCCACGACCTGACTAACCACACAAGTCTCTCGTCCAGGTTTATCACCTATTCGGGTTCCATCCGCAAGGAGATCCGGCCGGGGTATCGCTCACAGCCCGAAACGATGTGAGCAGGGTTCCCAAGCCCACCATCCGGGTGCCACTTGGTACACCGTGCCACTGTGCCTAGTCTGTCCCAAGCCCACCTGTACCGGGTGCCACTTGGTAGACTACTAACACTACCTACAAACACCAGAAACTAGTTGCAACTCCTGGACAGAGATCAAGTTGATTAATAAGTCGAGAGGGGCACTTAAGCGTTCCAATGCGTGGTAGTAGCTGGTCATGGATCACAAACACAGAACTCGGTTCCTGAGGACGGTTTCAATGAGACAACCCACCATGTACTCCTACATGGCCTCTCACCGCTACCTTTACCAAATCTGTTCACACACTTAGCTCTCAACAGTAGGACATGTTCACACACCTCCAATTCATCCCCGATGAATCAGACCTGACACAACTCTAAGCAATAGCAGGCATGACAACAAGCATGAATGAGTAGGCACATCAGGGCTCAAACAACTCCTACTCATGCTAGTGGGTTTCATCTATTTACTATGGCAATGACAGGTCATGCAGAGGATAAAGGGGTTCAACTACCGCAGCCAGTAACAGTTGAATCGTTGTTTTCCTAATGCAGAAAAAGAGAGCAGGAGCGAGAGAGTGGGATTGTATTGGAATGAACAAGGGGGGTTTGCTTGCCTGGCACTTCTGAAGATAATATAGTTCTTCATCGGTGTCATCGAACTCGTCGTCGGAACAACGTCTACTGAGAGCGAACAAATACCGGCAAACAAGGAAGAACACAATCAATGTTATGCAAGAACATGATGCATGATCATGACATGGCAATATGATGTGGTTTGAGCTAATGCAACTAGAAGGAAGTTAAATGAAGTTGGTTTGAATCCAAGATTCGAATTCAAACTCCATATGTGAAGGTTTAAATGTCATTTATATGATTTGGCCTAAACAGCAGCCATAAGTTGCCCCAGCATGCATGAAAACAGTACAGATGGATAGATTGGATTTTTTTGATCATTTTTCATATATAACTTATTTCATTTGGAGTTACGGTTGAATTTATATGATTTTTAGAAGTTTAGTGCATTTTCTGGAATTTCCTGGATTAAATTAAATCCAGAAAATGACTAACTGTGTCAGCATGACGTCACTGTGATGTCAGCGGTCAACAGGGCCGGTCCAGGTCAAACTGACCAGTAGGGTCCACTGGTCAGTGACACAGTGCTCTCTGGGTCACAGACATGTGGGCCCAGTCAACAGCCACGTCAGCGCGATCAAAGCTGATGGGTGGGGCCCAGGTGGTTAGTTAAACTTAACAGAAAATAAACAAAGATTAATTAAGGGCCTGGGGCCCATACGTCAGTGAGAGAGGGCTTAATTAGCAGGGTCATTAGCCCCTAATGATGGTGCCACGTCAGCACGTCGGAGACCAGCCGACGGCGACCATAGAACACGGCGGGGGCACGCCGGACTTGAGCTAGAGACGTCGGTTTAGCGCGCTGAGGGCACCAGAGCATAGCCCTTGCTCTTGCGCATCTAGAGAGCCAAGTAGGAGGGGATGGGGTCGAACGAGCTCGCCGGAGTCAAGCTCGTGGTGGCGGCCGGCGTTCGGGAGCGATCGAGTACGGTGCTAGAGGGCATGGGAGGGGGAGCTACTAGTGGCTGCAGGTTCCTGGAGGCGCGCCGAGCACGCTGGTGTGCTCGGATATGGGCTGCAGTGCCCATGGCCTCGTATGCACCATCGCCAGCGGCGAGGAGCTTACGGCTTCGGTGGAAACGGCGGCTGTAGGATGAATTAGGCGACGGTGTATGGGGGAAACGGTGCAGAGGCTCACCGTGGTTCTTCTGGTGCTGCTGGATAGGCAGGGGAGACATGGGGTCCGGCGGAACATCAGCGGGGATCTCTGGCACCCGAGGACGGAGACGGCGGCGCTGGCGGCGTCCAGGGGCTTCCGGCGCCGTGCGGCTTGGTGAGGAGGAAGAGGGGGACCAGACCGAGCTCGTAGGCCGATCGGGGGAGCGAGGTGGATACGGTGGACACGGCGGCGGCGAACGGTGGCGACGAGTGCGCTCGGGTGTTCGTGGGAGGGACAAACAGAGGAGGGGGAGGAGGTCCTGCGAGAGAGGGGAGAGGTGCAGAGGGTCCGGGGGTGTCGTGGCGTTCACAGCCGCGTCGAGGAATCGGCGGGAAGCAGGAGGTGGCGCGGCGCATGGCTTCGCGCACCGGGCACGCACCCGTCCTCCTGGCGAAGGAGGAAGATGACAGGGGAGGTGGCGGTGGTGGGCTAGGCCGGTCAGCTACAGTGCTGGGCCGGTTGGTGGGCTGCACAGGTGAGGCCAGGTAAAATTCCCTCTCTCTTTCATTTGTTTCTGTTTTTCTATTTTGTTCTGTTTTGTTTTGATTTAGTAAAAATATTAAACCACTTGATAAAATGCTGAAATTAATTATATGGCTAGAAGTAAAATATACCAAACCACATAAAATGTTCCAGAATTATTGGACATATATTAATTATATAAGAAATATATATCCAATGCAAATAGTTATTGAATTAATTCAAAGGCCCAAAATAAATGTTTGTGAGATACCAAAAATATTGGTTTGACTTTTACATTTTGCCAATATTTTCAGAGACTAAAAGGAACATTTTCTTGAACTCATTTGATGAGATTTAAATGTTGGTTATTTTTAGGGGTATTCTGAGGCTTTGAAAATTCCTCAATTCAAATTTCATTTGAATTTAAACATGATGCACACATGGAAGCTGGCATAGGTCAGACCAGAATTAGGGATGTGACAACTCACCCCCACTAAGCAAGAATCTCGTCTCGAGATTCAAGCATAGGGTAAGATGAAGGGGAAATGCAAACTAGTATAATCTTCACGATCCAGGGTGCACTTCATAAGAGCGTTGATTTGATCACCATCATTGTCTCGAAGTCTTGCTCTGAGAACTCCAACTAACATGACAACGAGAGGGAAAGAAAGACTCTAGAAGGATCGACCTTATCAAAGGTCGAACAACTTAGGATCAACTCATGGAATGAGACATAGCAACATCTCTCTAGCTGAGACACGAAGCATACATCTGTAGGGATGGAGTGAAACGGATGACGAAGGTTCACTAGGTAGGCAACAATTCCACACTTAAGAGGGTGGTGAACAGTTGTCAACGTAGTGAGGAGTTGAGTTGCCATGATACCACAACGAGACACCTTAGGTATGGTGACTCGTAGATATATCCCCTTAGGTGGCAAAAAGAATTACCTTTGATTCAGAGATCATTGAAACTCTTTATACCAGCCTAAGGCAATTCTCGAGCGATCGTTTGGAGGGTTTCGGTAGAATGGCATACCCAGATTAGAATAGATGATGTGGATTACTTTGTTGAAAACAACTCAAGGGATGATTTTTCTTGCACGTGCTCTCCAGAACTTGAGCATTTCCATATTCATTAAGGTTTTACCAACATCTGTGTCAAGGATCCTGGCAACACAACATACCACCATGATGAATAGTGATGGACGATGCAAATGCAAACGAAGATAACACCTTCTTAGATTTCACCTTAGCGAGGCCAAGGAAACAGAATCTGGATGATTTACCGAGAGACATTTAGCACTCCGCTTCTAATGTTCTCCTTGATGTGCTAGTGTATCCCATTCATATGGTTTGATATCTAGAACATCAAGTAAAGGTCGGACTTCGGGAACACAAAAAATCATAAGGCACAACTAGGGAGTAAATCCTACGAAATCCTTATGGGGAGGTGGCCAACTTCCTCAATCAAGATACTACAATAATAGGTCTTCCGGCTGGGTGTGTTGGCCACGACATCCACTTAACCGGTTAAAGAGAGACCATTATTGTAGTTCTTGGGAAACGTTCCAACCATCATATCTGCCTGAGATTCAGATCTGGTTGATGTCAGGATATTCCAGACACATCAAGTCTAGAAGGAAAAATGAAAGTTTGCAACGCAAACCGACAAGATGACGTTGTGAGATTCTCGGGAAATGAACTACGATAGCAAGCTCCAAAACATGAGTTGGTTCTGCTACACACGTGTGAACACGCTGTCCCAGACAAACATGATCACATGGTAGTCTTACAATAAAACACTACCGAGTTCTGGTAGGGAACCATCATCGGGGATATCGAAGTCTTGTGCATTACCATGGATTAGCACTTAACTCCTTTTCCTTGAACAAGTCAATTAGTGGCTTAGTGTGCTACGGAGTTCATATGGAATGAAGATGATCAGTCTAACAGACCATAGAATACTTTGCACGTGCATGACTGACTTGGGATGATTCCAAAGGAGGTAAAACAAGCCTTCTCAATTCATGGCGGCAACTTGCATCAAGTGCACATGAATTAGAGGGACTCACTTCTTTCGTCCAAACATATGCTTCACGAACGAGTCATGAAGATAATGATTATAAAAGTTTCCAATACTAGCTGGATGCTTAACAAGAATCATGGGGAAGGAAAAAATGTTGTCGATGGGCTCAACAACATGTCATCCAGATTCCCATGGAGATGGAATTCCATAACTATGTGAACAAGGTGATAGTATTGGTCAGACCCAAAAGACATAATGGTGTATGCTCGAGGAATCAACCACGAGTAAGACAACATTATGAACATCGCTGGTTCTGATTTGATTTGAGGATAGCCCACACTCAAATCAAAGATTGGATAAGATGATAGGTCCATTAACTGATCACAGGGACCAATTGGTGAAGAAATCATCTTTCTACAACAAACATACAAACACAGGATATCCCTTTGGAAATGAACTAGGTTAGACAAGTTTTTATCATACAACTCTCCAAGTTGTTGTTTGGTGTGACTAACTAGCTCAGGGGTATCCAACACAGATTCTTGGAGAAAGGGTGGTTTACAGAAAACCCAACTTGATCACGAACTCAACATAGCAGTCAGGTGACGACCTGGTGATACTTCCGAGAAGATATTCAGAAAATCACGAACCACCGATATGTCACTAGGCTCGAGAACAATCTTGCTTTTCAGGGCAAGATGAGATGATCAAATAAGCAAGGGATTGAATAATCCTAACTCATTGATCGAAGAGTGCACCGGAAATAAGGACTAGGTAGCACGAGCAGTCTTAGAATGATGATTTAAGAACCAACACGCTAAGAATGAAATTATTGTCCTTTAACTACCAAGCAACACAGTTGCTAGGAGTATTGAGTTCACACATCATGATTCACTTGTCGGTACTCCGGTTGCAACAACACGGGAACCGAGAAATGAATAATGATGGAGAGAGTATCACTGTATCGAGAGTTCATAGGATGGTGTGCAATTCCCATGATATTCTTAATATAAAGATGGTAATACTTCAGGGTAGAACAATACAAAAGCTGGATTAGCATTTTGATCTGCGGAGTACAACTAATTTGACCCGATCCTAGATATGGATGAGGTACCGGAGTTTGTTTCTCCTAGTCATTCTGAACTAGAACGGCTTGACGGACCACAAGAATAACGGGCATCGATGAACACGAATGCACGACATAAACTTGACTATCAACTGATAAACAAGGATCGAAATACAACTACAAAGGGACAACTCAAGGAACATATATATTTCTGAGTTGTGGATGCATAGGTTAGTATGTCGAACAAATTCAACATATTTCTTCCGGATAACCCATGCTGAAGAGGAAGGACTAGCAGATTCACAACTATGAATGGAGGACTCATCAAGAGCACTCTGGTTGTGATCTTTTGGTTCCGTGAGGAACTTCTGCCAAAATGGTTCATAGTATTTGGAAGAAGGAAATACCACGGACCTCGAGGACTAATGCAAAGGTTACTAATAACCTAAAGGAACGAGCAAACACTATCAACATGAAGTAAGTACGGTGAATCTCGGGTTCAAAACCCAGGAATAGAATACCTACTACTAAGTGGCATCACGGGATGCTTTCGAGAATAAAGGCCAGAATCATCACACTGGGATCACAAAACATGGCTAGACTACTAGATGATCCCCTAAGACACCTAGGGTCATAATAAAAACTCCAACATATATGTCGAGGCAATAGAGTACCTCAACTCAACAATTTGTGTGGTTAACCTAGCATAGAAGAACATCAAAACCAGAGGGAAAGGATTTTGCAACTGCATCAGATTGTTTAGAAACCTGGGATGACTCGGACAGCATAACGGCTGTAAATTCTCGAAAATATTTGAGACATGCTGCCAAAATGGTGGCATAACCACTCAGAAGCACAATATCAAGGTTTCGAGATCAAAAATTATCATACGGAAGTAGTAGGAACTGAATCGAGGCTTAAATCCAACAATTCTATAAGTCTACAGATTAGTAACATGTGATCCTGATAGAAGAGGAGAAAGCCTAGTTTCTTAACCCCGCAGGAAAGATAAGATGACTCAGATCAGAAGGGCATGAGATATAAGGAGTAAAAAGAGCCTTACGTTCCATCCCACAATCAATTCCCTTATATAACTAAAGAATTTCTAGACTCAACTTCGACCAGTTTGGCTTGGTAATCCTACAGGCAGTCAGGCTCTGATACCAAAGCTGTCAGGACCCCGACTCAATGCCACATTCATCTAGCATGTAACACCTCATATCACTTTGCGGCCTCACGCACGGTATCCCCACGGGTGTCGCCTTACCTTTGCCCGGGACCGTTTGCGCCTTTTGGCACACGTATATGATAGTGTCGCTAGCATCCATATGATAAGGAGCCCGGGCTGACATGGCTAGTCGTAAACCCAAAGTGGCACAAACTTACAAGGACAGGCATCCATGACCCAGCATCGAACGTGTCGGTCATCAGCGAGTGAATCCAGGCTGTAGCACTGGGCTAGCAGGACTCCGGTGAACCGGGCTGTAGCGGGCTAACAGGACTCCGGTATTCATCGCGTGACATTTCCCCGAAGGGACAGACACAGGAACGAAGAAGGACACATGCCGGCCAGCCTAAGTGTTCCGGAGCAGTAGCAAGCTACCATGGCTCAGTGGAAGCACTAGGAGACATTTCCCGGTAAGAGAGGCTACTAAGGATAAACAACTAGATAGTCAGATCCCACACATACCAAGCATTTCAATAACATACACACAATATGCTCGATATGTGCAAATACAACATGGCATCACAACATGACTGTACAACTCAAGTATTTATTCAATAGGCTCCAAGGAGCGAGATTTTACAAACATGGTCTCTTGACCCAACATTTAGAGCATACAAGTCAAAGCACAAACGGAAGCTTAACATGTCTGAGTACAGACATCTACAAATGAAAAGGCTGAGAAGCCTGACTATCTACCAGATCCTGCCGAGGGCACAAGATCGTAGCTGAGGTAACAAGCTAAACGTCGAAGTTCACGTGGAACTACTAGCGAGACTGAAGTCTCTCTGCAAAAACATAAATTAAGCAACGTGAGTACAAATGTACCCAGCAAGACTTACATCAGATCTAACTACATATGCATCATTATCAACAAGGGGATGGTGGGGTTTAACTGCAGCAAGCCAGCTTTGACTCGGTGGCTATCCTAAACTACGACTGCAAGTAACTCTTTTGAGGTGGCGCACACGAGTCCACATATTCACCATATCAATACACCACTATGGATCCGCTCCCATCTCCCTACGAGAATGCCATCCATAGCACTCACGCTTATCTTGCGTATTTTAGAGTATCCACTTTCACTTGTCTATGAACTGTACAGGCAACCCAGAAGTCCTTTACCGCGGACACGGCTATTCGAATAGATCATATTAACCCTGCAGGGGTGTACTTCTTCACACACGCTCTCACCACTTACCGCCGTTTACACGACATGTGCTCTGCAACCTTCAAGCGGAAGCCCAGCGAGGGTGTCGGCCATGACCTGACTAACCACACAAGTCTCTCGTCCAGGTTTATCGCCTATTCGGGTTCCATCCGCAAGGAGATCCGGCCGGGGTGTCGCTCACGGCCCCAAACGATGTGAGCAGGGTTCCCAAGCCCACCATCCGGGTGCCACTTGGTACACCGTGCCACTGTGCCTAGTCTGTCCCAAGCCCACCTGTACCGGGTGCCACTTGGTAGACTACTAACACTACCTACAAACACCAGAAACTAGTTGCAACTCCTAGACAGAGATCAAGTTGATTAATAAGTCGAGAGGGGCACTTAAGCATTCCAATGCGTGGTAGTAGCTGGTCATGGATCACAAACAAAGAACTCGGTTCCTGAGGACGGTTTCAATGAGACAACCCACCATGTACTCCTACATGGCCTCTCACCGCTACCTTTACCAAATCGTGTTCACACACTTAGCTCTCAACAGTAGGACATGTTCACACACCTCCAATTCATCCCCGATGAATCAGACCTGACTCAACTCTAAGCAATAGCAGGCATGACAACAAGCATGAATGAGTAGGCACATCAGGGCTCAAACAACTCCTACTCATGCTAGTGGGTTTCATCTATTTTGCTGTGGCAATGACAGGTCATGCAGAGGATAAAGGGGTTCAACTACCGCAACCAGTAATAGTTGAATCGTTGTTGTCCTAATGCAGTAAAAGAGAGCAGGAGTGAGAGAGTGGGATTGTATTGGAATGAACAAGGGGGGTTTGCTTGCCTGGCACTTCTGAAGATAATATAGTTCTTCGTCGGTGTCATCGAACTTGTCGTCGGAACAACGTCTACTGAGAGCGGACAAATACCGGCAAACAAGGAAGAACACAATCAATGTTATGCAACAACATGATGCATGATCATGACATGGCAATATGATGTGATTTGAGCTAATGCAACTAGAAGGAAGTTAAATGAAGTTGGTTTGAATCCAAGATTCAAATTCAAACTCCATATGTGAAGGTTTAAATGTCATTTATATGATTTGGCCTAAACAGCAGCCATAAGTTGCTCCAGCATGCATGAAAACAGTACAGATGGATAGATTGGATTTTTCTGATCATTTTTCATATATAACTTATTTCATTTGGAGTTATGGTTGAATTTATATGATTTTTAGAAGTTTAGGGCATTTTCTGGAATTTCCTGGATTTAATTAAATCCAGAAAATGACTAACTGTGTCAGCATGACGTCACTGTGATGTCAGCGGTCAACAGGGCCGGTGCAGGTCAAACTGACCAGTAGGGTCCACTGGTCAGTGACACAGTGCTCTCTGGGTCACAGACATGTGGGCCCAGTCAACAGCCACGTCAGCGCGGTCAAAGCTGACGGGTGGGGCCCAGGTGGTTAGTTAAACTTAACAGAAAATAAACAAAGATTAATTAAGGGCGTGGGGCCCATACGTCAGTGAGAGAGGGCTTAATTAGCAGGGTCATTAGCCCCTAATGATGGCGCCACATCAGCACGTCGGAGACCAGCCGGCGGCGACCACAGAACACGGCGGGGGCACGCCGGACTTGCGCTAGAGACGTCGGTTTAGCGCGCTGAGGGCAGCAAGGCATAGCCCTTGCTCTTGCGCATCCAGAGAGCCAAGTAGGAGGGGCTGGGGTCGAACGAGCTCGCCGGAGTCGAGCTCGTGGCGGCGGCCGGCGTTCGGGAGCGGTCGAGTACGGTGCTAGAGGGCATGGGAGGGGAGCTACTGGTGGCCGCAGGTTCCTAGAGGCGCGTCGAGCATGCTGGTGTGCTCGAATACGGGCTGCAGTGCCCATGGCCTCGTCTGCACCATCGCCGGCGGCGAGGAGCTCACGGCTTCAGTGGAAACGGCGGCTGTAGGATGAATTAGGCGACGGGGTATGGGGGAAACGGTGCAGAGGCTCACCGTGGTTCTTCTGGTGCTGCTGGAGAGGCAAGGGAGACACGGGGTCCGGCGAAACGTCGGCGGGGATCTCGGGCACCCGAGGATGGAGACGGCGGCGCTGGCGGTGTCCAGGGGCTTCCGGCGCCGTGCGGTTTGGTGAGGAGTAAGAGGGGGACCAGGCCGAGCTCGTAGGCCGATCGGGGGAGCGAGGTGGATACGGTGGACACGGCGGCGGCGAACGGTGGCGACGAGCGCGCTCGGGTGTTCGCGGGAGGGAGAAATAGAGGAGGGGGAGGAGGTCCAGGGAGAGAGGGGAGAAGTGCAGAGGGTCCGGGGGTGTCGTGGCGTTCACAGCCGCGTCGAGGAAGCGGCGGGAAGCAGGAGGTGGCGCGGCGCGTGGCTTCACGCGCCGGGCAAGCGCCTGTCCTCCTGGCAAAGGAGGAAGACGACAGGGGAGGTGGCGGTGGTGGGCTGGGCCGGTCAGCTACAGTGCTGGGCCGGTTGGTGGGCTGCACAGGTGAGGCCAGGTAAAATTCCCTCTCTCTTTTATTTGTTTCTGTTTTCTATTTTGTTTTGTTCTGTTTTGTTTTGATTTAGTAAAAATATTAAACCACTTGACAAAATGCTGAAATTAATTATGTGGCTAGAACTAAAATATACCAAACCACACAAAATGTTCCAGAATTATTGGACATATATTAATTATATAAGAAATATATATCCAATGCAAATAGTTATTGAATTAATTCAAAGGCCCAAAATAAATGTTTCTGAGATACCAAAAATATTGGTTTGACTTTTACATTTTGCCAATATTTTCAGAGACTAAAAGGAACATTTTCTTGGACTCATTTGATGAGATTTAAATGTTGGTTATTTTTAGGGGTATTCCGAGGCTTTGAAAATTCCTCAATTCAAATTTCATTTGAATTTAAACATGATGCACACATGGAAGCTGGCATAGGTCAGACCAGAATTAGGGATGTGACATTGGCGCCCTTCCCGCTCAATATTTGGGAAGAGGACCAGGGCCGCTATATATAGGACTAGCCACCACAGTAGGAGGCATCTCATTTGGATCTCACCTAGAGCCAACAAAGACGGAGCAATTCCTCTCCAAGCACACCACCACAAGAACACCCCTCGTGAGGCTGTTCTTCCTTTGTACTATCCATCATCAGCCCCTGAGGCAATCCACTCACCACACACTTGTCACGCCCAATATGCGACCCTATCCAAAAGGAACTCGAAGGTCCCACCAAGGATAGACCCGCATATTGAAACGCTTTTGCAAGGTGGATATCATTACATCAACATTACATAATAGAAGGGGATACATACAAAAGGCATACAATGCCACACGAATACAACATCATCATACATAAGATCACCATCCGACTACGGATGAAACACAAACAGAAACACAAATGACAGCCACCCTGCTAGCCCAGGCTGCCGACCTGGAACCTATCCCCTGATCGAAGAAGAAGCAGAAGAAGAACTCCAAAACAAGCAAACATCGCTCTCGCGTCATGATCATCGCAAAACCTGTACCTGCAACTGTTGTTGTAGTAATCTGTGAGCCACGAGGACTCAGCAATCCCATAACCATGGGTATCAAGACTAGCAAAGCTTAAAGGGAAAGGAAGGGGTAAAGTGGTGAGGTTGCAGCAGCGACTAAGCATATATGGTGGCTAACATATGCAATAAGAGCGAGAAGAGAGCAAGCGGAACGGTCGTGAAGCTAGCAATGATCAAGAAGTGATCCTGAACTCCTACTTACATCAAACATAACCCAAAACCGTGTTCACTTCCCGGACTCCGCCGAAAAGAGACCATCACGGCTACACACGCGGTTGATGCGTTTTAATTCGTATCTGGTGCCAAGTTATCTACAACCGGACATTAACAAATTCCCATCTGCCCATAACTGCGGGCACGGCTTTCGAAAGTTTAAAACCTGCAGGGGTGTCCCAACTTAGCCCATGATAAGCTCTCGCGATCAAGAAGGATATACCTTCTCCCAGGAAGACCCGATCAGACTCGGAATCCCGGTTTACAAGACCTTTCGACAATGGTAAAACAAGACCAGCAAAGCCGCCCGATGCGCCGACAATCCCGATAGGAGTTGGACATATCTCGTTCTCAGGGCAACACCGGATGAGCAATCCGTACAACTAAAACCAGACCTCAAGTTTCCCTGAGGGGGCGCTGCAAAGGGCTCTGGTTCAGACCAACACTTAGACAAGCACTGGCCCGGGGGGGGGGGGCTAAAATAAAGATGACCCTCAGGCTCCGGAAACCCAAGGGAAAAAATGGATAGGTGAGGCAAATGGTAAAACCAAGGTTGGGCCTTCCTGGAGGAGTTTTATTCAAAGTGAACTGTCAAGGGGGTCCCATAAATCACCCAACCGCGTAAGGAACGCAAAATCCGGGAACATAACACCGGTATGACAGAAACTAGGGCGGCAAGAGTGGAACAAAACAGTAGGCATAAGGCAGAGTCTTCCACCCTTTACCAAGTATATAGATGCATTAATTAGATACGAAATATTGTGATATCCCAACATAATCCTGTCCACCATGGAGCAATCTTCAACTTCACCTGCAACTAACAACGCTATAAGAGGGGCTGAGCAAAAGCGGTAACATAGCCAAGCAATGGTTTGCTAGGAAGGGTAAGCTGTTAGAGGCTGACATGGCAATTTGGGAGGCTTGAGGAGCAATTGATAGGTAGCACAGCAAAGCGATAGAACGAAGCAACTAGCATAGCAATGATAGTAGTGAGATCCAGGGTAGCGGTCATCTTGCCTGAAATCCCGCTAGGAAGAAGAAAGAGGTCCATGAAGAAGACGAACGGGAGAAGACGAACGAATCCTCACAATCGCCACATTACCGAAACTAAGAAGCAACACCGGAAAGAAACAAACAACATGGTAAATAACAATCACATAGACATGGCACGATGCACAACCAAGTATGATGCATGTCCGGTTTAAAGAGGCATGGCATGGCAAAGTGCAAGAAACAATACTACAAATTAAGTGGAGCTCAATATGCAATGAGTTGCATATTGACGAAACACCACATTTACATATGTAGTTTAATCTCGTTTAAGCTACCAAACAATATAAAATGTTGTTAAACATGGCAAGAGGTGAAGCATAAGTAAACTAACTATTTAGGCAAGTTTAAATGAGGCCGGAACAACAAACAACAATTCCGAGAAATCCCCATATGCAAATTATGAATTTGGTACTGTTCTGCCCTAAACACAATTTTAATGTTGTTAAATAGCAAAACAAAGTACACCATGTTAAACTAGGCATTTTTCCACCCCATTTACATATAAAGTTTATTTAAAACTGAGCTACGGTTATTTAGCTATGAAATATATCATTTTAATATGGCTTGGTGCAAAATTAAATAAACAACAAGTTTAAACATATTTAACATGGATGAAAGTGGGATATAATTAATCTACACAAAATTCTAAGCATTTTACATATATAATTTGTTTTAATACGATGCACCATTTGTGAGTTATTAAATGCATGATGTTTGAGGGTTTTTCTGTAAAACTGTAAAACACTGGATAAATCCTAAAATCGCACGGACTGGAAAAAAAACACTACTGGGCTAAAACTGTTGGGCGCTGGGCTGCTCACCTAGTTGGGCTAGGCCCAGATCGGTGGAGGTGGGAGCTGGTCCGCAGTCAATGGCGAAGGGGAGGTGGCCCAGGTGCGTGCAGTCGATCCAGAGGCAACAACGCGGTCAGCGGGCACCGCTGATGCGCTCGTACAGTTGCTCGAAGCAGAGGATGGAGCGGTGGTTGACGACGCCGGGGACGTCGGCAGGGACAGCAGCGGATGAACAGGGCAAGGAGGAGTGCCAGCGGAGCAGAGGAGATCCGGTCCAGATCGGGGCCGGGGCGCGACCCTGACGGGCGGCTTGACGAACTGATGGAGGCGGCAACCCTGTCTCCTGCAGATGACAGACGCGGCGGGCGCGAGTGAGGAGGTCCACGGCGATGCGGAGAAGAAGTGGTGCGCGCGTGCAGGGTCAACGCTCGATGCAGAGCGCCGGCGTGTTACCAGTGAGCGGGACGGGTCGAGATGGAGGGCGCTGGCATGCTCATAAGACGGCGACGGAGCGAGGCTTCAAGAGCTCCTGGTGGTGCCCGTTTTGAATGACGGGGCTGACGCGGTAGCCGAGAACGGCGGCGACTTGCGGGCACGGAGGCAGTGGAGCTCGACGGGAGGCTCGGGCGCAGGAGGCGGCGACGGGGACGACCATGGATGCTCCTGCGGACTTCCTGGAGAAGACAGGGAGCAGGTGAGGGAAGGAACCAAAGGGAATGGGGAAGAAGGGAAGGGCATGGCGCTCATCTGCTGGGTTGCTGGCGCCGACCAGCAGCGCGGCTGCAGTCAGGGACGAAGGAGCTGCGGGAGGCCGGACTTGTCCAGGAGGCAGGGGAGGCAGATGCCCGGTGGCGCTGGAAGCGAGGAGGAGTGGCGCGGCTGTGGGTTGGTGAGGAGGGGATCTAGGAGGATCCCAATGAGAGAGTGGCGGCAGCGGGTAGGAGGAGATGGATGGATTGGGCAGCCTAGGGTCTAGGGTTAGACTATATATATAAGAAAGAGAGGAGTTTGGATCACCCGATCAAAATCCGACGGATGAGAATAAATAGGCTAGGGAGTCCAATAAATAAAACGAAGATATGTTCGGGATGTTTGGGGATGATTCGGATCCAAAAGTGATGACTGAGCGGGTAAGCTCCGAGCAGGTTTCGGGCACGCACGCGAGGGGGCTGCGAGCTGGCAATAGAGGTTAGGTGGTCACGGAACAGTCAACGAAGGCAAGGGGTTTGATGAGCTCAGAAAAGAGAGAGAAGAGAGCGGTCCGGTTGATCTGAGAGAAGGTGAACCGAGACACGGAAGAAGCGGCAACTATGAGCGGATACGGGTTTTATGAAAACATATGATGCGATGCACATGATGCTATGAGATGAGATGCATGCCATGAACAAAAAGCAAAACAAAAGACAAAAACCCAACCACGGAGGAAAATAACATATCGCATCTCCGGAAAAGGCAAGAGTTGAAGTTACAAATATGGAAACTTGTATCCGGGGCATTACAACACTCCACCACTACGAGAGGATCTCGTCCCGAGATCTAGGATGGCACTAGAGTGAAAAGGAAGAGGAAGATAACAGGTAAACTAAGTTGCTTCTTTGACGAACGAGTGAAACCACGAACCTTGAGAGGTTGAGCAATTTATAAGAAAGAGTACAACAGAGATGAATGAGATTGCAACAATCCGTTAGAAAAGAGGAACAAGGAACATTACAAGAACTTGAAGGTTGCAAAAACATGAATCAAGAGTTTAATGGACAAGATAGAATTCAAAACCACTCCGGTTAAAACAAGATGAGAGAGGAAGAATTCGGGCAGCACTCCGTTTGAACATGGAAGGACTAGAACATGAACTTGAGAAGATGGGATGATACTTGATGAAATCAACAACACACTACCTCTGAAACTATTGAAAGAATGGCACAAGGGGTAAGAAAGATTTCAGATAGCTCTCCGGTTGAGGAAGGAGGCAAAACTTGATAAGATGGGAGAACTCGAATGAAAACACGACACGCTGGTTAAATGGATAAGCATGAAAAGAACATGATCTTGACAAAACGAGGTGATGGGTGAAGAGCGCAGCATCACAATGACTCCGAAATGAAAGAATAGAAGCTAGATCGTTGAAATAAAAGAATGGAGAAGAAAATGCCAACTTCTGCCACAAATGAGCTTGGAAGGCATCCTTGCAAAGAAGGATTGAATGGAGTTCGTGCAAAATCAACAACGAAAAGCACAAGCTTGTTGTGGGCTTATGGCAAACATCTCAAAATGATGGGGTGACAACCTGCCACTAACGAAAAAACAATTGCTTGTTTGAGATCAACGAAGGGATGAAAACTGGTTTTGCCGAGAGGATAGGAGAAAACTTGGATCATTGATAAGCACCACAATAGCAACATTCCTTAGGGAAGGCTTTAGGTGAAATACAACCCAAGATAATTCCAACAAAGAAGTTGATTGGTCGAAAAGATCTCTTGAACGAAGAGAAAATGATGGATTTAAAATACCTCATTCTTGACAACATATGAATCATGAAACATGAAGGAAATTGTCAAGAATGATATAACACCACCTCAAAAGATAAGGTAGAAAGAATTGCACTTCGAAATGCAAAAGAAGAATAGTTGAAGTCCTCAAAACAAAACATGTGTTGGGCACCATGTTTATTTTAGAGTATAGCTTGGCGGGTCATAACTTCGAGCGAAATCTTGAAGAACAATTGAAGAATGAAAAGAATCCTTGATGAACCATCATGTAGAGCCTCCATGAAGAACTCCGGTAATAAAAGGATGATAAAAAGAAAGAGAAGTTGAGAACATAAGGTGAAGCCTTATGATGATTTTGATGAAGCTTCGCGACGATATAACCGAGAAAACTTGGAACTCCGGAAAAGGAAAAGATGAAACACTAGAGCTGAGAATTTATTCAACAAGAACAAACTCCGCAGGAAGGGATTAATCACTTTGGGGAAATAAGAATAAGATTTATTGTATGCTTATTCTTCATCAAATTAAATTGATGACAAGAATGGATTTTGCATACTACTTATTCTTCTTGAAAAGGATTAAGGGGAATATAGCACAAAACTTGAGAAAGTTTTCATGAACCACCGGTAGAATTGAAAAGAACAAATGGATTAAAATGATAATGAAGGGAAAAAATCTTGAACGAACCACCGTAAAAATTGGAAATGAAAGTAGCAAAGGCACAATCCACCCGGAAGAATTGGAAAATGAATGAAGATACTTGAAGGAATTTAGATATAAGAGAACGAAGAGATCATGAACTGATTAGAGGATATTTGAATGATGCACCGGTAAGATTTGGAGAGCGAGAACTGAAAGCTGGAATGAATAATTATGACATGATGGCCTTCAGAGGAAAGAAATGGAAACAACTCATGAAATGCTCCGGATGGTAAGGAAAGAAATCTCACAATCAAAACAATTATGAGGATAGCATGAAGCTAGAACCATGAATCTTCAAGAGAATGGACCAAGATTTAAGAGAAATCCTTCTTCGGTCTTCAAATGTTGAGAATGATAACGAGAACCACCACCAAATTGTTGAGAAACTCCGGAAGGATTAAAAGAGGAAAGGTTGAGCCAAAGATGAAAAGAATTTGAAAACGACCTTGGAGAAGGCATGTGACTGACTAAAATTCATTCTTACGTCAAACTCTGAAAAGAATTTGGAAATAACTCCGGGAAAATTAGAAGAGTCAGGTAAGATCCTGGGAAAAGACCTGTGGGTTAGGGCCCACTCAAAATAAAACACCGTCGGAAATGATTTTAAAGAGAGATTGCACCAGTTGAACTAAATAGCTTGAATGAGATAACAATCTCCAAATAGCTTGAACGGATTGAGAATGGAAACACGAGTCTTCCGAGATATCTTCAGCACTCCAGAACAAATGAATAGCGAGAAATGAAAGATTAAGAGGTGCACCGGTATGAAAAAGCATTTGACACGAGGAAAAGAATATGATCAACAGTGAAAGCTTGAAATTAATCCACCGGAGAAGAATACGAGAATGAAGAATGATGAACCTGAAGCTCATGAGCATCTTCACGAAGGATCACCGGATCAGAACATTGATTGAAAAGAGTGAAGAGACTTCACATTAATAAATGGATACTTGATTAAGAAATCTGAGTCCTTGAAGAAAAAGGGTGGGAGGGCGGGAAAACAAAGGCAACATGGGGACGGACGAAACAAACACCGGTGAGAAAACTTAGAGTTGATCTTGCGGATGTTGAAAATGAACGGATCCACTTGAAGAGAAGCACACCGGTTGGAAAAGAATTGACATGACAACCTCAATGATCAAGAAGGATTAGCACTCCCATAGAAATATGAGAACACCGCTTGAAAGGTATGGAATCAACACTTGACATTGAAGCAACTCAAATACCACAACTCAAAACAAAACAAAGGATTGGCTTGCAAAAATAAGCTGGAACAAATACATATGATAGAGATTTACCCAATCCCATATCATGCATCTGTCGGCAAGATATTCTAGGAGCTACTTGAATTCCCACCTATAAAACTCCCGAAACTTTTTGGTTATGCAATTTGGTGTTGGGGATACAGGGGAAGCAATATATCTCACCCAAACTAACAATCCCTACATCCAGCCGTATCCATCCGTCAACACATAACCAAGAAAACTCCGAAAATCATGTACCTCAACCTTCGAAAAGCATCCGTTATACGAGCTATGGCAATACTCCCGAACTCCCGCCCCAGTACTGGGTGGCGTCGAGGTTATCTCACCAACAACTGCGTAAAAGAGATTTTCGATGTCGGCAAAACTCAGGTATTCCAGAACTGCAACGATAAAATTGTCACGACAACACCTCGGAGCTCAACTCCCCGGGTCACTGCCACATAAAAGATAGGAGGCACCAAGAACAATGTTCTCATCACAAAACCATCGGAACGATTCCAACATACCTGTGTGATCCTAATTTTTTTTAGTGAAATTTGAGGAGGAAAGTCAAAACATCTATGTTAGGAGACCTCACCCGAGCGACGAAGGGGGCTGGGGAGTAAAAAGAATCCTACTCTCTGATATATATAATCCTAAGACTCAAAATAGTTTTCTTCTAGACTCAACAACGGCCAACAATCAATGGGGCTCCTATGGTCGGTCGAGGCTCTGATTACCAACTTGTCACGCCCAATATGCGACCCTATCCAAAAGGAACTCAAAGGTCCCACCAAGGATAGACCTGCATATTGAAACGCTTGTGCAAGGTGGATATCATTACATCAACATTACATAATAGAAGGGGATACATACAAAAGGCATACAATGCCACACGAATACAACATCATCATACATAAGATCACCATCCGACTACAGATGAAACACAAACAGAAACTCAAATGACAACCACCCTGCTAGCCCAGGCTGCCGACCTGGAACCTATCCCCTAATCGAAGAAGAAGCAGAAGAAGAACTCCAAAACAAGCAAACATTGCTCTCGCGTCATGATCATCACAAAACTTGTACCTGCAACTATTGTTGTAGTAATCTGTGAGCCACGAGGACTCAGCAATCCCATAACCATGGGTATCAAGACTAGCAAAGCTTAAAGGGAAAGGTAGGGGTAAAGTGGTGAGGTTGCAGCAGCGACTAAGCATATATGGTGGCTAACATACGCAATAAGAGCGAGAAGAGAGCAAGCGGAACGGTCGTGAAGCTAGCAATGATCAAGAAGTGATCCTGAACTCCTACTTACGTCAAACATAACCCAAAACCGTGTTCACTTCCCGGACTCCACCGAAAAGAGACCATCACGGCTACACACGCGGTTGATGCGTTTTAATTCGTATCTGGTGCCAAGTTATCTACAACCGGACATTAACAAATTCCCATCTGCCCATAACCGCGGGCACGACTTTCGAAAGTTTAAACCCTACAGGGGTGTCCTAACTTAGCCCATGATAAGCTCTCATGATCAAGAAGGATATACCTTCTCCCAGGAAGACCCGATCAGACTCGGAATCCCGGTTTACAAGACCTTTCGACAATGGTAAAACAAGACCAGCAAAGCCGCCCGATGCACCGACAATCCCGATAGGAGCTGCACTTATCTCGTTCTCAGGGCAACACCGGATGAGCAATCCGTACAACTAAAATCAGACCTCCCCTGAGGGGGCGCTGCAAAGGGCTCTTGTTCGGACCAACACTTAGAAAAGCACTGGCCCGGGGGGGGGGGCTAAAATAAAGATGACCCTCGGGCTCCGGAAACCCAAGGGAAAAAAGGGGTAGGTGAGGCAAATGGTAAAACCAAGGTTGGGCCTTGCTAGAGGAGTTTTATTCAAAGCAAACTGTCAAGGGGGTCCCATAAATCACCCAACCGCGTAAGGAACGCAAAATCCGGGAACATAACACCGGTATGACGGAAACTAGGGCGGCAAGAGTGGAACAAAACACCAGGCATAAGGCCGAGTCTTCCACCCTTTACCAAGTATATAGATGCATTGATTAGATAAGAGATATTGTGATATCCCAACATAATCCTGTCCACGATGGAGCAATCTTCAACTTCACCAGCAACTAACAACGCTATAAGAGGGGCTGAGCAAAAGCGGTAACATAGCCAAGCAATGGTTTGCTAGGAAGGGTAAAAGGTTAGAGGCTGACATGGCAATTTGGGAGGCTTGTGGAGCAATTGATAGGTAGCACAACAAAGCGATAGAACGGAGCAACTAGCATAGCAATGATAGTAGTGAGATCCAGGGTAGCGGTCATCTTGCCTGAAATCCCGCTAGGAAGAAGAACGACGTCCATGAAGAAGACGAACGCGAGAAGACGAACGAATCCTCACAATCGCCACAATACCGGAACTAAGAAGCAACACCGGAAAGAAACAAACAACATGGTAAATAACAATCACATAGACATGGCACGATGCACAACCAAGTATGATGAATGTCCGGTTTAAAGAGTCATGGCATGGCAAAGTGCAACAAACAATACTACAAATTAAGTGGAGCTCAATATGCAACGAGTTGCATATTGACGAAACACCACATTGACATATTTAGTTTAATCTCGTTTAAGCTACCAAACAATATTAAATGTTGTTAAACATGGCAAGAGGTGAAGCATAAGTAAACTAACTATTTAGGCAAGTTTAAATGAGTCCGGAACAACAAACAACAATTCTGGGAAATCCCCATATGCAAATTATGAATTCGGTACTGTTCTGCCCTAAACACAATTTTAATGTTGTTAAACAGCAAAACAAAGTACACCATGTTAAACTAGGCATTTTTCCACCCCATTTACATATAAAGTTTATTTAAAACTGAGCTACGGTTATATAGCTATGAAATAAATCATTTTAATATGGCTTGGTGCAAAATTAAATAAACAGCAAGTTTAAACATATTTAACATGGATGAAAGTGGGACATAATTAATCTACACAAAATTCTAAGCATTTTACATATATAATTTGTTTTAATCCGATGCACCATTTGTGAGTTATTAAATGCATGATGTTTGAGGGTTTTTCTGTAAAACTGTAAAACACTGGATAAATCCTAAAATCGCACATACTGGAAAAAAAACACTACTGGGCTGAAACTGTTGGGCGCTGGGCTGCTCACCTAGCTGGGCTAGGCCCAGATCGGTGGAGGTGGGAGCTGGGCCGCAGTCAACAACGAAGGGGAGGTGGCCCAGGTGCGTGCGGTCGATCCGGAGGCAACGACGCGGTCAGCGGGCGCCGCTGGTGTGCTCATACAGTTGCTCGAAGCAGAGGATGGAGCGGTGGTTGACGACGCCGGGGACGTCGGCAGGGACAGCGGCGGATGAACAGGGCAAGGAGGAGGGCCGGCGGAGCAGAGGAGATCCGGTCCAGATCGGGGCCGGGGCGCGACCCTGACGGGCGGCTTGACGAACTGATGGAGGCGGCGACCCTGGCTCCTGCAGATGACAGACGCGGCGGGCGCGAGTGAGGAGGTTCACGGCAATGCGGAGAAGAAGTGGTGCGTGCGTGCAGGGTCAATGCTCGATGCAGAGCGCCGGCGCGTTACCAGTGAGCGGGACGGGTCGAGATGGAGGGCGCTGGCATGCTCATAAGACGGCGATGAAGCGAGGCTTCAAGAGCTCCTGGTGGTGCCCATTTTGAACGATGGGGCTGACGTGGCAGCCGGGAACGGCGGCGACTTGCGGGCACAGAGGCAGTGGAGCTCGACGGGAGGCTCGGGCGCAGGAGGCGGCGACGGGGACGACCATGGATGCTCCTGCGGACTTCCTGGAGAAGACAGGGAGCAGGTGAGAGAAGGAACCAGAGGGAATGGGGAAGAAGGGAAGGGCATGGCGCTCATCTGCTGGGTTGCTGGTGCCGACCAGCGGCGCGGCCGCGGTCTGGGACGAAGGAGCTACGGGAGGCCGAACTTGTCCAGGAGGCAGGGGAGGCAGATGCCCGGTGGCGCTGGAAGCGAGGAGGAGTGGCGCGGCTGTGGGTTGGTGAGGAGGGGATCTGGGAGGATCCCAATGAGAGAGTGGCGACGACGGGTAGGAGGAGATGGATGGATTGGGCAGCCTAGGGTCTAGGGTTAGACTATATATATAAGAAAGAGAGGAGTTTGGATCACCCGATCAAAATCTGACGGATGAGAACAAATAGGCTAGGGAGTCCAATAAATAAAACGAAGATATTTTCGGGATGTTTGGGGATGATTCGGATCCAACAGTGATGACTGAGAGGGTCAGGTCCGGGCAGGTTTCGGGCGCGCACGCGAGGGGGCTGCGAGCTGGCAATAGAGGTTAGGTGGTCACAGAACGGTCAACGAAGGCAAGGGGTTTGATGAGCTCAGAAAAGAGAGAGAAGAGAGCGGTCCGGTTGATCTGAGAGAAGGTCAACGGAGACATGGAAGAAGCGGCAACTACGAGCGGATACGGGTTTTATGAAAACATATGATGCGATGCACATGATGCTATGAGATGAGATGCATGCCATGAACAAAAAGCAAAACAAAAGACAAAAACCCAACCATGGAGGAAAATAACATATCGCATCTCCGGAAAAGGCAAGAGTTGAAGTTAGGAATATGGAAAGTTATATCCGGGGCGTTACAACACTGGAGTAGGGTATTACACCACAATGGTGGCCTGAACCAGTATAAACCTCGTGTCCCTTGTGTTGTTCATCGTGTAGTCTAGATTCTCAGCGAGGCGTTGGGACGTGGGTTGGTAGAGGAAAGATCTTCGCGCGCACCCCAAAGTTTGAACCTTAAGGGTTTGCCGGAACCCCACATCCGACATTTGGCGTGCCAGGTAGGGGTGCGCCGGAGCTCTCCCTGCCGATGACCCGTCCTCCATCGATGCCGTGCTTCGTCCTCATGGCGGGCAATGCGCCTCCCGCTCCGACTGCGGGAGTCGGCGCCGGGCCCTGGGGGCTCATGGCCAGCTGGCTGCCCATGGCCCTCGCCAGCGTCCCGCTCATGTGGCTGCTCCGCTTACCAGTGTCTTCGGTGACCTCCTGGGAGGAGCTGCGCAGCCTCTTCCTCACCCACCATGCGGTGCCGGCGGTCCCTGTCGTCGCGGCTCTCCTAGGAGGCTCGCAAGCCCGCCCGCGAGTCGGCACGTCAAGCCGTTCGTCCACCAGATCGGCACTACCCTCACTCGCCGCCAAGCTCCTCCGGGATGGGTGGCACCGAAGGCCGACTTGACCTTCAGCTTGGATGACCACCCCGCCAACGCCGCCTGCTCGGGTGCGCTCCAAATGCTGTGCACTCCCACCATCTGCCAGGTGGCCGTCACCAGGACCCTCATTGTTGGCAGGGCCGGCCTCAATGTGTGCTCGGCCGAGGCCTTCAGCCTCCTCCATGTGCCGCTGGAGCGACTCCGACCCAGCCAGCCCTTCTCGGGCGTTGGGGGCTGTTCCACCGGCTCCCTGCGGCAGATCCGTCTCCCGATAACCTTTGGCACCCAAGCCAACTTCCGCACGGAGCTAGTCGACTTCGACATTGCCCCCATCGGCCTCCCGTACAACACCATCCTCGGCTACCCGGCTTTGGCCTAGTTCATGGCAGCAACCCACCCGGCTTACAACTTGATGAAAATGCCCGGGAGCAGCGGTGCCCTCACCGTAGCCGGAGATGCAAAAGATGCCCGGCAGGCACTCAAGCTCGCTTTCAAGGCAGCCACAGTAGCGCAGCCCACCAGTGCCGATCCCCTCAAGGCTAAGGGGGCTGCGCCCACCAAGAAGAAGCAACTGTTCACCCAAGACAAGGCGGATACCAAGCAAGTACCAGTCGACGAGGATGGATCCTCCGACGCCACCTTCACCATAGGCTCCAATCTCGGCCCCGAACAAGAGGAGGAACTGGTGAAGTTCCTGCACGCGAACAAGGAGGTGTTCACGTGGGAACCCAAGCAGATGGCGGGGGTTCCCAGGCAGGTGATTGAGCATCACCTGAACGTATGCCCAAACGTACGCCCCGTGAAGCAGAAGGCAAGGCGGCAGTCCACCGAGAAGCAGGCTTTCATCATCCAAGAAACCCGCAAGCTGGAGGCTGCGGGAGTCATTCGCGAGGTCCGCTATCCGGAATGGCTGGCGAACCCTGTTGTTGTGCCGAAGAAAGGGGGGAAGGAACGCATGTGCTTCAATTTTACCAACCTCAACAAAGCTTGCCCACAAGATCCATTCCCGCTCCCCCGCATCGATCAAATCGTCGACTCTACTGCTGAGTGTGACCTGTTGTGCTTCCTAGATGCCTTCTCGGGCTATCACCAAATCAAGATGGCGGTCGAGGATGTGGAGAAGACGACTTTCCTGACCCCATGCGGGGTGTACTGCTACACCTGCATGCCGTTCAGCTTGCGCAACGCAGATGCAACCTTTCAGCGGCTGATGCACATCGCCTTAGGCCGACAGCTCGGGAGGAATGCTGAGGCTTATGTCGATGACATAGTGGTGAAGTCTCGGGAGGCGAAGACTCTAATACAGGACCTAGAAGAAAACCTTCGCAAGCCTCCGTGAAGTGGACCTGCGGCTCAACCCAGGGAAGTGCGTGTTCGGTGTTCCCTCTAGCAAGCTTTTGGGCTTCCTCGTGTCCCACAGAGGGATTGAGGCTAACCCGGAGAAGGTCAAGGCAATCGAAGACATGAGTCCGCCGCAAACCCTCAGGGAAATGCAGAACCTCACCGGACGAGTAACCGCACTAGGGTGCTTTATCTCCAAGCTAGGGGAATGCGCTCTGCCCTTCTTCAAGCTAATGAAGAGGAAGGTCCCGTTCGAATGGACTCAAGAGGCTGATGAAGCGTTCCAAGATCTCAAGAAGTACCTGACTAGCCCTCCTGTGATGGTAGCACAATGCCCGCAGGAGCCCTTGGTGCTTTATCTCTCCACCACACCATACTCCGCCAGCGCAGCTTTGGTGGCGGTCCGGGAGGAGCGCCGGGCCAAGACCTCATCGGCCGCGGCCCCAGTCGCAGCAGCCCGGGGCCAGGAAGGCCTCGCGATGGTCACGCCCCCAGCAGATACATGTCAGCCCCAGCAGGAAGATGCCTCCGCGGCTGAAGGGACCCCGCCAGTCCGTCAAGGGCCGGGGGCTCTTGCGCCTCAGGAGGCGCTCAACTCCCCGGAAGATGCGGGCTCCGTCACTGCGCCCACCCTCGTCGAGCATCCCGTGTACTTCGTCAGCACAGTGCTGAGGGATGCAAGGGCACGGTACCCCATGCCTAGAAGCTCCTGCTTGCGCTATTGGTGGCTTCTCAAAAGCTGCAGCACTACTTCCAAGGTCACCCCATAAAGGTCGTCTCGGCATACCCATTAGAGAGGATACTCAGGAGTCCCAACTCAGCAGGAAGGGTTGCCGAATGGAATATTGAGCTGCAAGCGTTTCAGTTGGAATTCAGCACGCTGAGAGTCATTAAGGGAGCCGCACTTGCAGATTTTATAGCAGAATGGACGGAGGCGCCAGGGCTCGAAGCAGGCGAGGACCGGTCACTTTCCCTAGGAAGTGAAGCGCCGGACGGTTGGGTTATGTACTTCGACGGAGCCTTCTCGCGACATGGCGCGGGGGCTGGCGCGGTGCTCATATCCCCCGCTCAGGACAAGCTCTACTACGCCGTGCAACTCTGTTTCTAGCATGGAGAGAAGGTTTCCAACAATATAGCAGAGTACGAGGGGCTGATAGCGGGCTTGAAAGCTGCAGTGGCCTTGGGGGTAAAGCACCTCATCATCACAGGCGATTCATAGCTCCTCGTCAACTTCTCCAACAAGGTGTCCGAGCCGAAGGACGAGCACATGGAGGCGTATCTAGCTGAGGTCCGCAGAATTGAGAAGAAGTTTTGGGGTCTGGAGTTATAGCATGTGCCCCATGGCACCAATCAAGAGGCTGATGACATCACCAAAAGGGCATCTAGGAGGCTGCCTCAAGAGCCCGGTGTCTTCGAGGAAAGGCTCTTTAAACCCTCGACAGCGCCGCCACCGTCAAGCGCAGCACAGCATCAAGAGGAGCTCCCTCCACCACCAGCCTCAGGAGCTCCGGCCTGTGGCCCGACCTTAGGAGCATGCTTGCTCCTGGCGCTGGATCCTTAGGAGGGATGTTGGACCGTGGAACTCAAGAGCTACCTAATGCAAGGGACCTTCCGGAGAGGGAGTAGGACGCAGAACGTGTGGCACGGCAAGCCATGGCCTATTGCATTCAAGATGGAGAGCTCTACCAGAAGCGGCCGAATGATGTGTCCCTATGTTGCATTTCCAGGGAACAGGGGAAGGAGTTGCTGGCGGACATACATGGTGGAGATTGTGGGCACCACTCGTCGTCACGGACCCTCATTGGTAAGGCGTTCTGCAGCGGGTTCTACTGGCCCACAACACTCAACGACGCCGTCGAGCTGGTGAAAGCTTGTGAAGCCTGCCAATTCCATGCCAAGAAGATCCATCAGCCGGCTCAGGGCCTGCAGACCATACCCCTCTCAAGGCCGTTCGCAGTTTGGGGGCTAGACATCTTGGGCCCATTTCCCCAGGTGCCAGGGGGCTATCGCTACCTCTACGTTGCTATTGACAAGTTCACCAAGTGGGCTGAGGTGGAAGCTGTCCGCACCATCCCAGCAGGCTCTGTAGTCAAGTTCATCAAAGGCCTCGTGAGCCGATTCGGAGTGCCTAATCGCATCATCACCGACAATGGTTCGCAATTCACCAGCAATCTCTTCAAAACATACTGTGCTAACCTTGGAACGCAGATATGCTACGCCTCGGTGGCGCACCCTCGGAGCAACGGCCAGGCTGAACGAGCCAATGCGGAGGTCCTGAAGGGCCTCAAAACCAGAACCTTCAAGAAGAAGCTGGAGGCCTGCGGCAGGGGCTGGTACGACGAGCTCTAGTCTATGCTGTGGTCCATCTGCACGACCGCAACCAAGTAGAATGGTGAAACTCCATTCTTCCTCGTCTACGGAGCGGAGGCGGTCCTCCCTCACGAGGTCAAGCATCGCTCCGCGCAGGTCCTGGCGTTCGACGAAGTGCAGCAGGACGCCATGTAGGGGACAAATATCGTTCTGGGGGAGGAACACCATTGGGAAGCCGCGCTTCGGGCGGCAAGATACCAGCAGGCGCTGTGGCGGTAACATTGCCGCAGCATCCGCCCCAGGACTCTCGAGGTAGGGGACCTCGTGCTCAGGCGGGTGCTCTCCAGGGAAGGGCTGCACAAGCTCTCTCCCATGTGGGAGGGCCCATTCAAGGTTGTTCATGTTTCCAGGCCGGGTCCGCACGCTTGGAGATCCAGGAGGGGGTGCCCATCCCGAACGCGTGGAACATTCAGTATCTCCGGAGATTCTACACTTGAAGCGAGGCGCAGTGCCTGCGAGGAAAGGCGCGGAGCCTATGAAGAAGGCCAATGCCTGTGAAGCTTGTCGCTGTGAGAAAAGGCCCAGTGCCTGCGAAGAAGGCCAATGCCTGTGAAGCTCGACCCCTCCTCAAGAAAAGGCCCGATGCCTGTAAAGAAGGCCAATGCCTGGGAAGCTGGCCGCCTGTGACACACTCACGTAATAATGAGTTGGGGCTGTACACACCCCGGAGTCTCCGGAGTGCCGCCACTGGGCCTCTGTGGCTCCCGCCCATGCCTAATGGCAGCACTTAGCTCCGCGCTGGTGAGAAGACGTCGAAGACTAGACTAGGTGCCGGACGCGGCTTTTTCATTTGCTTTCTGTAGTTGGCTAGTTCATCTTTGTTTGGGACTTTGGTTGGAGTTGCTTTCGATGTGGTTCGCCGTCCCTGGCCTGTGTTTTCTTGTCTTTGTTGCTTTCCTGATTCTTCCTTCCTTCCGCAACCCTCGCGAGGGGGGCAGTGCGGGCACCCTCGCGAGTGTCTTCTGGCTTAATTTCATGAGGTTTCCCAACCAAAGTTCACGGCGGGAGCACTCCTCCCGGTCCATGCCCCACGGGCATCGCAACACGAACACAGGACCCAAGCTGGTCACCCACGCTGCTAGGGGATGGAGCCTGTCCCTCCAGCTAATTTTTGCAGGCCTCAAGACGCACAACAAGGCCTCTGGCCGGAGCCTCCCGAGGCAAAGGCCGCAACGTGTCCCCCACCAAGCTAAGTTATTCCTACGCGTGAGCATGCAATACCGTAACACAACATGGAAATGATAGAAGCAGCATGATAATTAAAGGCAGCAGTCTAGCACGCCCCCACGGGGCTACACACTCCTCCCTCTATGTAGGTAAAGCAAAATGGGCATAGCTTGCCCGGTGACAGCCCACAGAAGAGGATCCGCATCACCCTACGGAGCTCAAGCGGACCCCTCCCCACGCTTCACCGAGGCGCGGCGACGGGACAATCCGCCGCCTCCCTCAAAGCGGGCGTGACGACGCGGTGGCTGGTCACGGCCCCCACTGGAGGAGCTGCCATCAGAAGGGGAGTCACCGAAGCTTGGCGAGCTGCGGGCACCGCCTGGCATGGGCCCGCCCTCGTCTTTGCCGATGCCGTGGCCGAGGTTGAGCATCCGGTCGCCATCATCACCTTCAGGGCAGCACCCGGCGCGGCGACCGACCTCACCAAACACCCTCACAAAGAGGGTGGCGTCGCCGTCGAACTTGAATTGAAGGGTGCACCGCTGGCCCAGGCCACGAGCACGGGCAAACGTCTGCCATCCACGATCCAGGGTCACGTTCCCGGCGATGGAGACCTCCACCGCCACCCAAGAGGCTCTGCTGCTGCAGCCGTCCGCCTGAAGCCAGAGCCCGCCAATGGCACCAGCCGGCAGCTCACCGGCAAAGAAGCGAGGGAGCTGAAGCCAGGTACCGGCCGGATCCTCCGACCAAACAACGAACTCCGGCAGCACCACCGCCAAGTGGAATTGCGGGCGAGGAGGCCGCGCAGCCATGGCGTGCCTTCCCCCGCCTATCAAGCGGCCTTCACCAAGCAAGGGGCCACCGCCGTGATCACGGGTGGCCCTCGTAGGAGTCGTGGGGCGCTTGCGGGGGCGACCTCGGCCGCGCTTAGCCGGAGGGGAGCCAGGCCCCTCCCGGTGGGCCTTCCCCTTCTCTGCGGCCAAAAACTTCTTCATAGGCGTCATGAGACACAACGAGCCGGTGGAGGGAGAGCAAGGAGGAAGAGACAGCGCAAGGATAGATAAAATGGGAAGGCTCATGCCGTTCCGTACTTATAACCAGAGGAGGCCAACCGTCGGCCTCCAGGATTGCAGGTAATCATGACTCATTTTTGCATGCAAAGACATGTCAAGTCGGGTAGTTGCCGAGGCGTCATGGAGAAGCGGAGACGCCCACGTCCAATCAATCACCACGCGGTGCCCAAGGCTGCAGGCTGATGGGGCCCGCGGCGTTCCGCACTTGCCCCTTCGCTTCTCCGCTAAGCCAAGTCCGAGCGCGCCTTGGGCCCGGGGGCTATTGTCGGCGTTCTGGGAACGGGGGTTCCCAGACTTGCCTGCCTGCGGCCTGCGGCGTGGCTCAGGTGGCGGCCCAGTGCGGCCCATCTTCACCTGTCTCGAGCTCAAGACCCTCACGAGGGGCTAAGCCTCGCGGGGCGGATGACAGGAGGCTTCCTCAGGGGAAGCTTCCCGGTACAATACCGAAAAAACCCGAACTTTTTCCGGAACCCGAACAACAACTTTCCATATATAAATCTTTACCTCCGGACCATTCTGGAACTCCTCGTGACGTCCGGGATCTCATCCGGGACTCCGAACAACATTCGGTAACCACATACAAACTTCCTTTATAACCCTAGCGTCATCGAACCTTAAGTGTGTAGACCCTACGGGTTCGGGAGACATGTAGACATGACCGAGACGTTCTCCGGTCAATAACCAACAGCGGGATCTGGATACCCATGTTGGCTCCCACATGTTCCACGATGATCTCATCGGATGAACCACGATGTCAAGGACTCAATCGATCCCGTATACAATTCCCTTTGTCTAGCGGTATTGTACTTGCCCGAGATTCGATCGTCGGTATCCCGATACCTTGTTCAATCTCGTTTCCGGCAAGTCTCTTTACTCGTTCCGTAACACATCATCCCGTGATCAACCCCTTGGTCACATTGTGCACATTATGATGATGTCCTACCGAGTGGGCCCAGAGATACCTCTCCGTTTACACGGAGTGACAAATCCCAATCTCGATTCGTGCCAACCCAACAGACACTTTCGGAGATACCTGTAGTGCACCTTTATCGCCACCCAATTACGTTGTGACGTTTGGTACACCCAAAGCATTCCTACGGTATCCGGGAGTTGCACAATCTCATGGTCTAAGGAAAAGATACTTGACATTAGAAAAAGCTTTAGCATACGAACTACACGATCTTTGTGCTAGGCTTAGGATTGGGTCTTGTCCATCACATCATTCTCCTAATGATGTGATCCCGTTATCAACGACATCCAATGTCCATAGCCAGGAAACCATGACTATCTGTTGATCACAACGAGCTAGTCAACTAGAGGCTCACTAGGGACATATTGTGGTCTATGTATTCACACGTGTATTATGATTTCCGGATAATACAGTTATAGCATGAATAAAAGACTATTATCATGAACAAAGAAATATAATAATAACACTTTTATTATTGCCTCTAGGGCATATTTCCAACAGTCTCCCACTTGCACTAGAGTCAATAATCTAGTTCACATCACCATGTGATTAACACTCACAGGTCACATCGCCATGTGACCAACAACCAAAGAGTTTACTAGTGTCACTAAACTAGTTCACATCATCATGTGATTAAGACTGAATGAGTTCTGGGGTTTGATCATGTTTTGCTTGCAAGAGAGGTTTTAGTCAACGGATCTGAACCTTTCAGATCCGTGTGTGCTTTACAAATCTTTATGTCATCTCCTAGATGCAGCTACCACGCTCTATTTGGAGCTATTCCAAATGGTTGCTCCACTATACGTATCCGGTTTGCTACTCAGAGTCATTCAGATAGGTGTTAAAGCTTGCATCGACGTAACCCTTTACGCCGAACTCTTTATCACCTCCATAATCGAGAAACATGTCCTTATTTACTTCAAGGACAATTTTGACCGCTGTCCAATGATCCATTCCTGGATCATTCTTGTACCCCTTGACTGACTCATGGCAAGGCACACTTCCAGTGCGGTACACAACACAGCATACTATAGAGCCTACGTCTGAAGCATAGGGGACGACCGTCGTCCTTTCTCTCTCTTCTGCCGTGGTCGAGCTTTAACTCTTAACTTCATACCTTACATCTCAGGCAAGAACTCCTTCTTTGACTGATCCATCTTGAACACCTTCAAGATCATGTCAAGGTATATGCTCATTTGAAAGTACCATTAAGCGTTTTTGATCTATCCTCATAGATCTTGATGCTCAATGTTCAAGTAGGTCAATCCAGGTTTTCTATTGAAAAACACCTTTCAAATAACCCTATATGCTTTCTAGAAATTCTACATCATTTCTGATCAACATATACTCATCAGAAATTCTATAGTGCTCCCACTCACTTCTATGGAAATACAAGTTTCTCATAAACTTTATATAAACCCAAAATCTTTGATCATCTCATCAAAGCGTACATTCCAACTCCGAGATGCATACTCCAGTCCTTAGAAGGATCGCTGGAGCCAGCAGATCTTTTAGCATCCTTAGGATCGACAAAAACTTTCTGATTGTATCACATACAACCTTTCCTTACGAAAGTTGGTAAGGAAACTCGTTTTGACATCCATCTGCCAGATTTCATAAATGCTGCTTATGCTAACATGATTCCGACGGACTTAAGCATTGCTACGGATGAGAAAAACTCATCGTAGTCAACTCCTTGAACTTGTCAAAAACTCTTCGCCACAAGTCAAGCTTCATAGACGGTAACATTACCGTCCATGTCCGTCTTTTTCTTAAAGATCCATTTATCTCAATGGCTTGCTTATCATCGGGCAAGTCCACCAAAGTCCATGCTTTGTTCTGATACATGGATCCTATCTCGGATTTCATGGTTTCTTAACCATTTGTCGGAATTTGGGCCCACCATCGCTTCTCCATAGCTTGTAGGTTCATTGTTGTCTAGCAACATGACCTTCAAGACAGGATTACTGTACCACTCTGAAGTAGTACGTATCCTTGTCACCCTACGAGGTACGGCAGTGACTTGATCCGAAACTTCATGATCACTATCATAAGCTTCTACTTCAATTGGTGTAGGTGCCACATGAACAACTTCCTGTGCCCTGATACACACTGGTTGAAGTGATGGTTCAATAACCATATCAAGTCTCCACCATCCTCCCACTCAACTCTTTCGAGAGAAACTTTTCCTCAAGAAAGGACCCGATTCAAGAAACAATCCATATTGCTTTCGGATCTGAATTAGGAGGTATACCCAACTGTTTTGGGTGTCCTATGAAGATGCATTTTATCTGCTTTGGGTTCGAGCTTATCAATCCTGAAACCTTTTCACATAAGCGTCGCAGCCCCAAACCTTTAAGAAACGACAACTTAGGTTTCTCTAAACCATAATTCATACGATGTCATCTCAACGGAATTACGTGGTGCCCTATTTAAAGTGAATGTGGTTGTCTCTAATGCCTAACCCATGAACAATAGTGGTAATTCGATAAGAGACATCATGGTACGCACCATATCCAATAGGGTGCAACTATGATGTTCGGACACACCATCACACTATGGTGTTCCAGGCAGTATTAATTGCGAAACAATTTCCGCAATGTCTTAATTGTGTGCCAAAACTCGTAACTCAGATATTCATCTCTATGATCATATCATAGACATTTTATCCTCTTGTCACAATGATCTTCTACTTCACTCTGAAATTACTTGAACCATTCAATAATTCAGACTTGTGTTTCATCAAGTAAATATTCTCAACATCTACTCGAATCATCTGTGAAGTAAGAACATAACGATATTCACTGCATGCCTCAGCACTCATTGGACTGCACACATCAAAGTGTGTTACTTCCAACAAGTTGCTATCTTGTTCCATCTTACTGAAAACGAGGCTTTTCAGTCATCTTGCCCATGTGGTATGATTTGCATATCTCAAGTGATTCAAAATCAAGTGAGTCCAAACGATCCATCTGCATGGAGTTTCTTCATGCGTATACACCAATAGACATGGTTCGCATGTCTCAAACTTTTCAAAAACAAGTGAGTCCAAAGATCCATCAACATGGAGCTTCTTCATGCATTTTATACCAATATGACTTACATGGCAGTGCCACAAGTAAGTGGTACTATCATTACTATCTTATATCTTTTGGCATGAAAATGTGTATCACTACGATCGAGATTCAATAAACCATTCCTTTAGGTGCAAGACCATTGAAGGTATTTATTGAAATAAATAGAGTAACCATTATTCTCCTTAAATGAATAATCGTATTGTGATAGACATAATCCAATCATGTCTATGCTCAACGCAAACACCAAATAATAATTATTCTGGTTTAATACTAATCTTGATGGTAGAGGGAGCGTGCGATGTTTGATCACATCAAAACTGGAAACACTTCCAACACATATCGTCAGCTCTCCTTTAGCTAGTCTCCGTTTATTTCGTAGCCTTTTATTTCGAGTTACTAACACTTAGCAACCGAACCGGTATCTAATACCCTGGTGCTACTAGAAGTACTAGTAAAATACACAATAACTTAATGTATATCCAATATACTTCTATCGACCTTGCCAACCTTCTTATCTACCAAGTATCTAGGGTAATTCTGCTCCAGTGGCTGTTCCCCTTATTGCATAAGCACTTAGTCTCGGGTTTGGGTTCAACCTTGGGTTTCTTCACTGGAGCAGCAACTGATTTGTCGTTTCATGAAGTGTCCCTTCTTGCCCTTGCCCTTCTTGAAACTAGTGGTTTCACCAACCATCAACAATTGATGCTCCTTCTTGATTTTTACTTTCGCGATGTTAAACAACGCGAATACCTCAAGGATCATCATCTCTATCCTTGATATGTTATAGTTCATCACGAAGCTCTAGCAGCTTGGTGGCAATGACTTTGGAGAAACATCACTATCTCATCTGGAAGATCGACTCCCACTCGATTCAAGTGATTGTTGTACTCAGACAATCTGAGCACAAGCTCAACGATTGAGCTTTTCTCCCTTAGTTTGTAGGCTAAGAAAATCGTCGGAGGTCTCATACCTCTTGACGTGGGCACGAGCCTGAAATCCTAATTTCAGCCCTCGAAACATCTCATATGTTCCGTGACATTTCGACAACGTCTTTCGTGCCTCAACTCTAAACCGTTTAACTGAACTATCACGTAGTTATCAAGACATGTATGTCCGATGTTCGCAACATCCACAAACGACATTTGGGGTTCAGCACACTGAGCGGTGCATTAAGGACATAAGCTTTCTACTGTCCGCATAATCGCTACTTTCAACTTTCAACCATATTTTCTCTAGGAACATATCTAAACAGTGGAACTAAAGCGCGAGCTAACGACATAATTTGCAAAAGGTCTTTTGACTATGTTCAGGATAATTAAGTTCATCTTATGAACTCCCACTCAGATAGACATCCCTCTGGTCATCTAAGTGATTACATGATCTGAGTCAACTAGGCCGTGTCCGATCATCACGTGAGACGGACTAGTCATCATCGGTGAACATCTTCATGTTGATCGTATCTACTATACGACTCATGCTCGACCTTTCGGTCTCCGTGTTCCGAGGCCATGTCTGTACATGCTAGGCTCGTCAAGTTAACCCTAAGTGTTTCGCGTGTGTAAATCTGTCTTACACCCGTTGTATGTGAACGTAAGAATCCATCACACCCGATCATCACGTGGTGCTTAGAAGCGACGAACTTTAGCAACGGTGCACAGTTAGGGGAGAACACTTCTTGAAATTGTTGTAAGGGATCATCTTATTTACTACCGTCGTTCTAAGTAAACAAGATGCATAAACATGATAAACATCACATGCAATCAAATAGTGACATGATATGGCCAATATCATTCTGCTCCTTTTGATCTCCATCTTCGGGGCTCCATGATCATCATCGTCACCGGCATGACACCATGATCTCCATCATCATGATCTCCATCATCGTGTCTTCATGAAGTTGTCTCGCCAACTATTACTTCTACTACTATGGCTACCGGTTAGCAATAAAGTAAAGTAATTACATGGCGTTGTTCAATGACACGCAGGTCATACAATAAATTAAGACAACTCCTATGGCTCCTGCCGGTTGTCATACTCATCGACATGCAAGTCGTGAATCCTATTACAAGAACATGATCAATCTCATACATCACATATCATTCATCACATTCTTCTTGGCCATATCACATCACAAAGCATACCCTGCAAAAACAAGTTAGACGTCCTCTAATTGTTGTTTGCATGTTTTACGTGGCTGCTATGGGTTTCTAGCAAGAACGTTTCTTACCTACGCAAAACCACAACGTGATATGCCAATTGCTATTTACCCTTCATAAGGACCCTTTTCATCGAATCCGTTCCGACTAAAGTGGGAGAGACTGGCACCCGCTAGCCACCTTATGCACCAAGTGCATGTCAGTCGGTGGAACCTGTCTCACGTAAGAGTACGTGTAAGGTCGGTCCGGGCCGCTTCATCCCACAATACCGTCGAAACAAGATTGGACTAGTAACGGTAAGCATATTGAACAAAATCAACGCCCACAACTACTTTGTGTTCTACTCGTGCAAAGAATCTATGCAATAGACCTAGCTCATGATGCCACTGTTGGGGAACGTAGCAAAAATTCAAAATTTTCCTACGTGTCACCAAGATCTATCTATGGAGAAACTAGCAACGAGGGAAGGAGAGTGCATCTACATACCCTTGTAGATCGCTAAGCGGAAGCGTTCATGAGAACGGAGTTGAAGGAGTCGTACTCATCGTGATCCAAATCACCGGAGATCCTAGTGCCGAACGGACGGCACCTCCGCGTTCAACACACGTACAGCCCGGTGACGTCTCCCACGCCTTGATCCAGCAAGGAGAGAGGGAGAGGTTGAGGAAGACTCCGTCCAGCAGCAGCACAACGGCGTGGTGGTGGTGGAGGAGCATGGTAATCCAGCAGGGCTTCGCCAAGCACCACGGGAGAGGAGGAGGAGGAGAGGCAGGGCTGCACCAATAGAGGGAGAGAACTCATGTGTTGGCAGCCCCAAAACCTCAAGTATATATAGGGGGAAGGGGGCTACGCCCCCTTTAGGGTTTCCCACCCCCAAGGGGTGCGGCCAGCCCTAGATCCCATCTAAGGGGGGCGGCCAAGGGGGGAGGAGTGCCTCCCAAGTCAAGTGGAGGCCTCCCCCTTTAGGGTTTTCCCCTTCCCATGCGCATGGGCCTTGGGGGGGCTGGTTCCCCTGGCCCATTAAGGCTAGGGAGCCCCCCTACAGCCCATGCTACTGTATTGGACGTGGTGGAACAATTTCCGGACCTCCGGACCCCTCCGGAATCCTCCGGAACCTTCTGGAAGCTTCCCGGTACAATACCGAAAAACCCGAACTTTTTCCGGAACCCGAACAACAACTTTCCATATATAAATCTTTACCTCCGGACCATTCTGGAACTCCTCGTGACGTCCGGAATCTCATCCGGGACTCCGAACAACATTCGGTAACCACATACAAACTTCCTTTATAACCCTAGCGTCATCGAACCTTAAGTGTGTAGACCCTACGGGTTCGGGAGACATGTAGACATGACCGAGACGTTCTCCGGTCAATAACCAACAGCGGGATCTGGATGCCCATGTTGGCTCCCACATGTTCCACGATGATCTCATCGGATGAACCACGATGTCAAGGACTCAATCGATCCCGTATACAATTCCCTTTGTCTAGCGGTATTGTACTTGCCCGAGATTCGATCGTCGGTATCCAGATGCCTTGTTAAATCTCGTTTCCGGCAAGTCTCTTTATTCGTTCCATAACACATCATCCCGTGATCAACCCCTTGGTCACATTGTGCACATTATGATGATGTCCTACCGAGTGGGCCCAGAGATACCTCTCCGTTTACACGGAGTGACAAATCCCAGTCTCGATTCGTGCCAACCCAACAGACACTTTCGAAGATACCTGTAGTGCACCTTTATAGCCACCCAGTTACGTTGTGACGTTTGGTACACCCAAAGCATTCCTACGGTATCCGGGAGTTGCACAATCTCATGGTCTAAGGAAAAGATACTTGACATTAGAAAAAGCTTTAGCATACGAACTACACGATCTTTGTGCTAGGCTTAGGATTGGGTCTTGTCCATCACATCATTCTCCTAATGATGTGATCCCGTTATCAACGATATCCAATCTCCATAGCCAGGAAACCATGACTATCTGTTGATCACAACGAGCTAGTCAACTAGAGGCTCACTAGGGACATATTGTGGTCTATGTATTCGCACGTGTATTACGATTTCCGGATAATACAGTTATAGCATGAATAAAAGACTATTATCATGAACAAAGAAATATAATAATAACACTTTTATTATTGCCTCTAGGGCATATTTCCAACACTCCTCACCAGGCAAAGCTCGCAAGGAGGCAGAGAGATCAAGGCAAGGGTACCTTGCGAGGTGCTCATGACGCAAGCCGTGACGATCCAAACCAGGCGGGCGCCAGGGGGGCGCCGGCCAGCGCAGTGTCCTTGTTTCCTCTTTGGTGCAAAGGGGGCAAGCGCAGGCACGGAGTACCGAGGCGTCCAGCAAAGGTTGCCATTCCAGTGCAACAGGACCAAGACCGGCAGAGCGGCGGGACGGGGGTCACCATGGAGCCCAGGGCGGCGTCATACCAGAGTCTTTCGCAGTCGAAGACCATCTTTAGTCAAGATAAGATGTACTAGATGTTCCCCTTCAAAATGGTCATGGTTGGCACCCTTCCCGCTCAATATTTGGGAAGAGGACCAAGGCCTCTATATATAGGACTAGCCACCACAGTAGGAGGCATCTCCTCTGGATCTCACCCAGAGCCAACAGAGATGGAGCAATTCCTCTCCAAGCACACCACCACAAGAACACACCTCGCGAGGCTGTTCTTCCTTTGTACTATCCATCATCAGCCCCTGAGGCAATCCACTCACCACACACTGGAGTAGGGTATTACACCACAATGGTGGCCTGAACCAGTATAAACCTCGTGTCCCTTGTGTTGTTCATCGTGTAGTCTAGATTCTCAGCGAGGCGTTGGGACGTGGGTTGGTAGAGGAAAGATATTCGTGCGCACCCCAGAGTTCGAACCTTAAGGGTTTGCCGGAACCCCACATCCGACACAATCTACAATAAAATTTTCTACTTATACCTTTCCTTGTGTAATGTCATCACTTACCATAAGATTAACATATGATCTTTTTCATCTATTTCATTTCTTTTATTGAAACATGAAAGTAAAAGAAACAAAACTCAAACTAAACTTTATTATATAGCTCGCACGCGATTACAAAGATAGATCACTAAGCAAACTCTCGAAAAGAAAGGATCGAACTAAACTTTTATTCATCTAAAGCAAAAGATAACTATGGATCGAACTAAGAAAAGTAAAGGTAAAAGATAGTGGAGGTGATACTATACCAGGGCACCTCCCCCAAGCTTGGCAAAAGCCAAGGGGAGTGCCCATATTCGGTACTCAATTTTCTTTTGGTGATGAAGAAGGAGGTGGTGATGATGAAGTAGAGGGTTTGTCTTTCTTCCTTAGGTTACGCTTGAGGACGGAATTCTCATCTTTCAATTCACTCATCTCCCACTCAAGTTCCAATACCTTTTTGCATAAATCTTGCTTGTTTTACTGCAAAATACGAAAGGGGATAAACTGAATCTTAGGCTTATTTTCTTTGTTGGGAAGACTCGACTTCTTAAATTCAATGTGCATGTCCCCAGGTTGGGGCAATGGGGCTTCATCTTCGTCTGAGGCCGTCTCCTCCTTTCGCTTAGGATCATAGTCTTCTTCTTCCTTCGAAGTCCAGATATAGTGCTCCACATCCCCATAGACCTTGGGGTTTGTGATATAACTACAAGGTAGCTCTCACCCTCCGAGTCTTGGGACGACATAATTTCAGATCTATTGGGAAAACAACGAGAAAGGAACAAAAGATTTCTCCACGATATGGAGGTCAACAGGTTTGGGGGGTATATAAAGATTTTTTGAACTTGGGAAACAAGCAAACGGAAGAAAAACGGAGTCCGGAAGGTACCCGAGGTGGGCACAACCCACTGATACGTCTCCAATGTATCTACTTTTCCAAACACTTTTGCCCTTGTTTTGGACTCTAACTTGCATGATTTGAATGAAAGTAACCCGGACTGATGCTGTTTTCAGCAGAACTGCCATGATGTTGTTTTATGTGTAGAAAACAAAAGTTCTCGGAATGACCTAAAAATCCACGGAGATAAGTTTCGGAAAATATAAAAAATACTGGCAAAAGATGAAGGCCAGGGGGCCCACACCCTGTCCACGAGGGTGGGGACGCGCCCTCCCCCCTGGGCGCACCCCCCTATCTCGTGGGCTCCCTGGAGCTCCGCCGACCTCAACTCCAACTCTATATATTCCATATCGCACAGAAAAAATCAGAGAGAAAGTTTCATCGCGTTTTATGTTACGGAGCCGCCGCCAAGCCCTAATCTCTCTAGGGAGGGCTGATCTGGAGTCTGTTCGGGGTTCTAGAGAGGGGGATTCGTCGCTGTCGTCATCATCAACCATCCTCCATCACCAATTTCATGATGCTCACCGTCGTGCGTGAGTAATTCCATCGTAGGCTTGCTGGACGGTGATGGGTTGGATGAGATTTACCATGCAATCAAGTTAGTTTTGTTAGGGTTTGATCCCTAGTATCCACTATGTTCTGAGATTGATGTTGCTATGACTTTGCTATGCTTAATGCTTGTCACTAGGGCCCGAGTGCCATGATTTCAGATCTGAACCTATTATGTTTTCATGAATATATGTGTGTTCTTGATCCTATCTTTCAAGTCTATAGTCACCTATTATGTGTTATGATCCGACAACCCCGAAATGACAATAATTGGGATACTTCTCGGTGATGACCATAGTTTGAGGAGTTCATGTATTCACTATGTGCTAATGCTTTGTTCCGGTTCTCTATTAAAAGGAGGCCTTAATATCCCTTAGTTTCCACTAGGACCCCGCTGCCACGGGAGGGTAGGACAAAAGATGTCATGCAAGTTCTTTTCCATAAGCATGTATGACTATATTCGGAATACATGCCTACATTACATTGATGAACTGGAGCTAGTTCTGCGTCACCCTATGTTATAGATATTACATGACGAATCACATCCAACATAATTATCCATCACCGATCCAATGCCTACGAGCTTTTCACATCTTGTGCTTCGCGTATTTACTTTTCCATTGCTACTGTTACAATTATTACAAAACTATTATATTTTCCGTTGCCATTATTACAAAACTATTTTTATCATACCACTTTATTACTAAATACTTTGCTGCAGATACTAAGTTATCCAGGTGTGGTTGAATTGACAACTCAACTGCTAATACTTAAGAATATTCTTTGGCTCCCCTTGTGTCGAATCAATAAATTTGGGTTGAATACTTTACACTCGAAAGCTGTTGCGATCCCCTACACTTGTGGGTTATCAAGACTAATTTCTGGCGTCGTTGCCAGGGAGCATAGCTCTATTCTTTGAGCCACTTGGGATTTATATCTGTTGATCACTATGAGGAACTTGAAAGACGAAAGAACCAAGATTTTCCCCTCAACTACGAGGGGAAGTAAGGAACTGCCATCTAGCTCTGCACTAGATTCTCCTTCTGTTTTGAGTAAGCATGCGACACCTAAACCTGCTACTGCTATGAATTCTGATATGTCGCGTGTTATTGATGATGCCACTGCTGCTATGCATGATACTTATGATGAAACTATTTCTGTGTGTGATACTACTTTGCCATTAGGTGAATTTCTTGATGAACAACTTGCTAGGGTTAGAGAGAATGAAATTATTGAAGATGCTATTATTGATGATAGTGATGATGAAAGATCTCCCACTGATTATGAACTACCTGTTGTTCCTAAGGGTTATGTCATGGATGAGGAAACTGCTAGAGATTTTCTTTCTTGCAATGATAGATTAGATCTTACGAAATTGTTAGCTAAGCTAAAACAAAAGACTCTAAATGCTAGAATGAAACATGACCCTGCTTTTGCCACTTCACCTATCTTTGTTACTGATAAGGATTATGAATTCTCTGTTGATCCTGAGATTATTACTTTAGTTGAATCCGATCCTTTCTATGGCACTGAATCTGAAACTATAGTGGCACATCTCACCAAGTTAAATGATATAGCCACCCTGTTTACTAATGATGAGAAGTCTCACTATTATTATATCCTTAAGATATTTGTGTTCTCATTAAAGGGTGATGCTAAGACTTGGTTTAATTCTCTTGATCCTGGTTGTGTGCATAGTCCCCAGGATATGATTTATTACTTCTCTGCTAAATATTTCCCTGCTCATAAGAAACAAGCTGCCTTGAGGGAAATATATAACTTTGTGCAATTCAAAGAAGAGAGTCTCCCACAAGCTTGGGGGAGGCTTTTCTGATTACTTAATGCTTTGCCTAATCATCCTCTTAAGAAAAATGAAATACTTGATATCTTTTATAATGGACTAACCGATGCTTCCAAGGACTATTTGGATAGTTGTGTTGGTTGTGTTTTCAGGGAAAGAACAGTCGACGAAGCTAAATTACTATTGAATAATATGTTGACTAATGAAAATAATTGGACTCTTCCTGAGGCAATTCCTGAACTAATTGAGCCAAATCCAGAGCCTATTCCTAAACCCACTCCGACGAAGAGAGGTGTTCTATTTGTCAGTCCTGAAGATATGCAAGAGGCAAAGAAATCAATGAAAGAAAAAGTTATAAAAGCTGCAGATGTTATGAATTTACCACCTATCGAAGAAATACATGGTCTTAATATACCACCTGTCAAAGAACCACATTGTCTTGATAACCCGGCATAGGTAGTAAAGGTAAATTCTCTCTATAGATATGATAAAGTTGAAATTCCCTCTACTAAATTTCATAGCCCATGCTTAGATGAATTTGATGACTTTATGGCTAGACAAGAAAGTTTTAATGCTTATGTTGGTAGAGAGTTAAAGAATAATGCTTTCGAGATAGGACGCTTGAGTGGTTGTATGGCTAGAGTTAAAGGTGAACTTAAACTCATTAGCAAATATGCTTCTATGGTTGCCACTCAAGCTGAGGAAGTACTTAAAGCTCAAAATGATTTGCTTGATGAATTAAATAATAAACCTGACTTTGCTGTTAGAGTGGCTACTAGAACTAGTAGAATGACTCAGGAACCTTTGTATCCTGAAGGACACCCTAAAAGAATCGAGCAAGATTCTCAGAGAAATAATTTAGAGGCACCTAGTTCTTCTAAAAAGAAGAAAAAGAAAAACGATAGGACTTTGCATGCTTCTAGTGAACCTGTTGTAGACACACCTGAGAATCCCAATGATATCTCTGTTTCTGATGCTGAAACACAATCAGGTGATGAACATGAACCTAGTGATAATGTTAATGATAATATCATGTCGATGCTCAACCTAGCAAAAATAATGATATAGAGATTGAACCTGCTGTTGATCTTGATAACCCACAATCAAAGAATCAACGTTATGATAAGAGAGATTTTGTTGCTAGGAAGCACGATAGAGAAAGAGAACCATGGGTTCAGAAACCCATGCCCTTTCCTCCTAAACCATCCAAGACAAAGGATGATGAGGATTTCAAGCACTTTGCTGAAATGATTAGACCTATCTTCTTACGTATGTGCTTAACTGATATGCTTAAAGTAAACCCTTATGCTAAATATATGAAGGATATCATTACAAATAAAATAAAGATACCGGAAGCTGAAATCTCCACCATGCTTGCCCACTATACCTTTAAGGATGGAATACCTAAGAAACTTGGTGATCCCGGAGTACCTACCATACCATGCTCCATAAAAAGAAATTATGTTAAAACTGCTTTATGTGATCAAGGAGCCGGTGTTAGTGTTATGCCTCTTTCCTTGTACCGTAGACTTGAATTAAGTAATTTGACACCCACTGAGATATCCTTGCAAATGGCTGATAAATCAACAGCTATACCTGTCGGCATCTGTGAGGACGTGCCTGTTGTTGTTGCGAATGTTACTATCTTAACAGACTTTGTCATTCTTGATATTCCTGAGGACGACAGTATGTCGATTATCCTTGGTAGACCCTTTTTAATACTGCAGGTACTGTTATTGATTGCAACAAAGGCAATGTCACCTTTCATGTTAATGGAAATGAGCACACGGTACATTTTTCGAGGAAACAACCTCAAGTTCATAGCATAAATTCTATTGGGAAAATTCCATCAATTATATTTGGAGGTTTTGAATTTCCTCTTCCTACCGCAAAGAAAAAGTATGATATTATTATTATTGGGGATTTTCATATCCCCGTTGAGGTAACCTAGTGTCCCTTCGAAATTCCTCCGGTTTCATGTTATTCGGAATGAGTTCGTTAACAATACTTGATCAACCTTGTTAGTGGATTTATTTTGATGATCATGAGATGGATGAAACTAGAAGTCACAACCTTCTGTACCATCTTTTTACCTTATGTTATTTAAAATAAATAAAGCAAAAATAGTATTATCAGTCTGTTTTCTGAATTATCCATGCAATAAAAAATATACCGAAAATAAAAGTGCTCCAAATGCCCTCCAAATTTAGTATGATTTTTTATGGAATATTTGAGGATTTTAGGCAATGAAATCACTGTAGGAGGGGCAAGCACGAGGCCACGAGGGTGGAGGGTGCGCCCACACCCCTTGGGCGCGCCCCCCTGTCTCATGGGCCCCTGGTGGACCCCCTCCACTTATGCCAGCACCCACACACTCCATCTTCTTCCCAAAAATATCCCCATCCAGCTCAAGCACGAGTTCTAGCTCATTTTTCTGCGATTTTCGATCTCCTTGCTCAAAGCTCCATTCACAAAACTGCTTTGGGAGATTGTTGCTTGGTATGTGACTCCTCCATCGGTCCAATTAGTTTTTGTTCTAGTGCTTTATTCATTGCAAATTTTTGCTGCATATGTGACCCTATTCTTGAGCTTCCATGTTAAATCTATGAGGTCCCAAGTAATCCTAATGCATGATATAGGCTCTAGGCACTTGTAGGAGTAGTTGCTATCAATCTTGTTTGGTTTGATTTACTTTTATTTTGAAGTTACTAAAATTTCAGAAATTTTTCAGAAAAAGAAATATGTCTAGGAGAATGTATCAAGGTGGTTCCTCAATAAATAAAGGACCCAGGCTTGCTATGCGTGAGCAAGACGATGAACTACCATGGGACGCAGAAGTGCGAGCCTGTGAGTGGCCATCAAACGATTTTATGGGCAATGCAGGCATTAAGGATGAATTTGACGCATATGTGCGTAATGCCGATCTTGAGGACTTCTTACAAGATAAGTGTCCTCAGTACTATTAATTGACTGATTCATTTGTGAGAAGGTTTAAATATAAATCTTCGTGTAATTCTCAGAGTGTCCTGTTTGATATTTATGATAAATATTATACCATGGACTTAGAAGATTTTACAACTGCTTGCAAACTTCCGCAGTGGGGCAATGTTAATGATCCCCACAAGTCTGAATTTAGAGACTTTCTTGCTAGTATTACTGTGGGAGAATCTAGGGATATAGCAGAAGCTACCATAGGGAGCATTCATTTTCCTGCTATACATTATTTTGCTCTCTTGATTGGTAGATGCATTAACGGTAAAGATGAAGCATGTCATATGTGTGTCCCTGATCTTTGTGTCCTCAAGAGTGCTGTGTTAGGTAATACAGATTACAACTTGGGGGCAATTGTCTCACGTAGGTTGCATAATAATGGTATGTCTGGAGATATATTTGGAGGTAGTTATGCGGCCCGTGTTGCTAATTATCTTGGTATAGCCCCACGAGAGGGGGATATGGTGTTGCCTCCTGCTTATTTAGATTATGACGCGATGGTCAAACATTGTTTTCCTTTGAGTAATGAACAGTTCCTCCATTATCGACTAATCTTTGACATACGTAGCTCTGTCTTTGTTACTCTCCCCGCTCCTTTCCTTTTTGATTACCAGGCAAAATGAAGATATGTTGTTACCAGGGAAGAGGCAGCTGAACACGAGGGGAGAGCGAAGGCGGCTCGCCAGCATGCCACAGCTCAGGAGGCATTTGCTGCTGCATCTCAGTACGACCCCAGCTACAATTACGGACATCAGTCAGGCTATCCATGGTCATAGACCAACTTAGGCCAAAAGCCTAAGCTTGGGGGAGTACGTATTTCTCACCGACTTTACATTCATCTTCACACACTATTCTAGTCGTCGGTGCTCATATTATTTCATTGTATTATCCATGCTAGTTTAATTTTCTTTTTCTAGTTTTCTTCTTGTGTGTTTGATAAACCTTAAGAAAAACCAAAAAATTACTTAGTTTAATTTCCATGCTTATAGTAGAAATTAAAATGAAAACCCAAGAAGATTTCTCATTCTTATTTTACTTGTTGGGAGCTTTCCCGTGTAAATAGTTTTATTTTCTTTTCTTTCCTTTGGGGGTCGAGAGTAGAAGACCATATTGAAAATGTTTAGTGGCTCTCTTATGCATGATTGTTTATTTAACTTAGAGCCCTATTACTTTGTCTTCTCTATTGAGTAGAATGCTTGCAGATTCCAGCTTAGTCCAATGCTTGTGCACTATTATTACTATACACATCGTTCGGTCGAGCAAGTGAAAGGCAATAATGATGATATATGATGGACTGGTTGAGATGAGAAAAGCTGGTATGAACTCAACCTCTCTTGTTTTTGTAAATATGATGAGTTCATCGTTCCTGATTCAGCTTATTATGAAGTAAACATATTTGCAATGACATTTAGAGATTATAGTTGCTTGTGCCATGCTTGATTAGCTATGAGTTATAATGGTTTACCTTGCGTGCCAACATGTTATTAAAATGATTATGATGTGGTATGATGGGATGGTATCCTCCTTTGAATGAATTAAGTGACTCGACTTGGCACATGTTCACACATGTAGTTGCAACAAATCAACATAGCCTTCATGATATTTATGTTCATGGTGGATTATATCCTACTCATGCGTGTACTCGATGTGAATTAATTTTAATGCATGTTCATGACTGTTGTCGCTCTCTCAGTTGCTCACTTCCCAGTCTTTTGCTAGCCTTCACCTGTACTGAGCGGGAATACTTCTTGTGCATCCAAACTCCTTAAACTCCAAAGTTTTTCCAATGAGTCTACCATACCCTCCTATATGCGGTATCTACCTGCCGTTCCAAGTATATTTGTATGTGCGAAACTCCAAACCTTCAAATTAAATTATGTTTTGTATGCTCGAGCAGCTCATGTTTCAACTAGGGCTGCCTGTATCTTCCATGCTAGGTGGGTTATTCTCAAGAGGAGTGGACTCCGCTCCTCATTCACGAGAAAGGGCCGGTAACCGGGATGCCCGATCCCATGATCCAAAAAGGTTAAAGCAAATCAATATAATTAAACAAAACTCTCCCAGGGCTGTTGTTAGTTGGAGGCACTCGTTGTTTCGAGCAAGCCATGGATTGATGCTTGTTGGTGGTGGGGGAGTATAAACTTTTACCATTCTGTTTGGGAACTGCCTATAATGCACGTAGTATGGAAGATATAGCTATCTCATAGTTGTTGCATTGACAGTGAAAGTATGCCGCTCAAAATGTTATTCAATCTCTATTTTAAAATCGAGCTCTGGCACCTCTACAAATCCCTGCTTCCCTCTACGAAGGGCCTATCTATTTACTTTTATGTTGAGTCATCACCTTCTTATTAAAAAGCACCCGCTGGAGAGCACACTGTTATTTGCATTCATTACTATTGGTTTATATTGGGTATGACTTGACTGGATCTCTTTTACCATGAATTACAATGTTTACACTACAAAAAAAGACACATCCGTGACAATTTGGGCCGCACTAATTTTTTTTTGTCATACATATGACACTTCTATGACGATAATTGTGACAAAATCCAGTATCGTCATAGATGTGGTGGGGTCCTACTTCTATGACTAAAATCATGACAGAAAATGGGCTTTTCGTCCTGGGCGGGCCGGAGACGCAGCTGCATGACATTCTTTGGGCCGTCCATGACGGAAAAAACCGTGGTAGAAGCGAGGGCGAGGAAAATTTCGGGGAGTTCCCGGTTACGGTGGGTGGTCGGGGGCCGAGCGATGCGCGTTTCTCTCATACTCGTACGCATGTGTCTGCGAGGCATTGGCTCTAATTGAATCCGAGCGAGGCGTTGGGCTCTAACTGAACCCGAGCGATTGCATTGCAGGCTACGCGTTACTGAACCCGAGCGATCGATCGATGGCTGTTAACTGAACCCGATCAAGCGAATCCTTCGCTACTGCTGCTAACTAAAGTCGATCGATGCTGCATCTGGGATGAATAGTGAGCGTTGCGAGGGGGGGTGGATGAACAGTGATCGGCGGGAGTGGATGAACAGGACCCGTGGCGTTGCCTATGGATGAACAGGACCCCGATCGATCCAGCTGGTTGGGGCTGGATGAACAGGACCGCGTGGAGGGCTGGACGAACAGGACGGCCCCGTGGAGGGGTGGATGAACAGTAGACGGTGGAGGGGTGGATGAACAGTAGCCCGTGGAGGGGTGGTTGAATAGAAGCCCGTGGAGAGGGGTGGTTGAACAGTAGCTGGTGGAGTAGCGCGTGGTGGAGGCTGGATGAACAGGAGCCCGTGGATGAATAGTCGCAGGTCGAGGCTGGAGGAGGTCGACGGTGGATGAACAGTAGCCCATGGAGGCTGGAGGAGGTCGACGGTGGAGATGAACAGTATCCCGTGGAGTCCCGTTTTGCGGTACGCCACACACCTCCCAATGAACAGGACCCCCGTTTCGACCGTGGCGCTCCAACACAAGTCCGTTTTGTCCGTTTTGCGGTACGCCACACCCCTCCCGATCAACAGGACCCCTATTTCGACTGTAGGAGGTACATTTCCTCCGTTTTGCGGTACGCCAGACCCCTCCCGATGAACAGGATCCTGTTTCGAATGTTGCCGGTCAAACACAAGGCTGTTTCCTCCGTTCTGCGGTACGCCAGGCCTCGTTTCCATCGCCTGTTCCGTCCAAGCCCTCCCGATGAACACGACGATGCATTCCGTTCCGAACCAGCCGATTGGATCCCCATGAACACAACGACGATGCTGTTTCTCCGTTCCGACCCAGCCATGTACACGAGCCCTGGCCGTACGTATGCGCGAGTAGGTGTTCGAGACCCCTCCCATATGTACGTACGTGGCCATATGTACGTACGTGGCCGATTGGATCCCCATGTTTTTTTTCACCAAATACGGTGGCCCGTCCGGTGGGTCCCCGTTGTTAGGTGGAGGAACAATTATTTTGCGCGTAATAAGGAGGCACTTCCTTGCTGTGGTCGTGGACCCAGCTGTCAGCCTCTCCACGTACAGTCCACGTCCGATGGAAGTCGTTCCTTGATCACGTTGACCATGTCGCACGAAGAGCACCAGGGTGGTGGACGATGGCGAGGCCTAGGAAGGGGACGATGCGGAGCCGGGGAAGACGCGGCAGTGGATGCCCACGCGTAGATGAGTATCAGGGTTCACTCATTCGGCTGCGGTGTGAGGTTGCCGTCGCCGCAGAATAGCAGGGGTGTGGGTGCATAGAGGGATGGCCTGGCCAGCGGTGGAAGTAGTAGGGGGCGGTGAGGCCTCCGCGGCATCACAGCCGGCCACGGGCGGCAGGAGCAGGCGGCACGACCGGCGCTGCTTTGGGCGGCTGGAGCAAGAAGACCAGAGGTTGAAGAAGCACTACGGCCGTTGGATGGACATCGTACAGTCACTAGAGCTAGAATCATTCATATATTGACTAAAGTTGACAAAGGCCTCCGTCCCAGTCAATTTAGTAGGCCCACAAGTCAGACTCCCACCAAGGTGGGTCCCAGCTAGCAGGGGTATTCATTTTTTTGTGCGTAATAAGGAGGCACTTCCGGTGGGTCCGAGCTGACAGCGGGGGGAACATTTTTTTCACAAAATACGGTGGCCCGTCCGGTGGGTCCCAGCAGTCAGGGGGAAACGTTTTTTTTGCAAAATATGGTGGCCCGTCCAGTGGGTCCCAGCAGTCAGGGGGAAACGTTTTTTTCACAAAATACTGGTGGCCCGTCCGGTGCATCCCTGCTGTCAGGTGGAGGAATAATTATTTTCTACGTAATAAGGAGGCACTTCCTTGCGACTGCCGTGGACCCAGCTGTTAGCCTCTCCACATATAGTACTGTTCCGGTGGAAGTCGGTCGTTGACCACATTGACCACGCCATGCTGAGAGAACCACGGCGGTGGACGACGGCGAGGCCTAGGAAGGGGACGACGCGGAGCTGGGGAAGACATGGCAGTGGAACCCCGCGCGGAGAGTAGTACGAGGGTTCACCGGTTCGGCTGCGGTGTGAGGCTGCTGTCGCCGCAGAATAACAGGGGGTGTGGGTGACTAGAGGGATGCCCTGGCCAGCGGTGGGATTAGTAGGGTGCGCTGAGGCCTACGCGGCAGCACAGCCGACCACGGGAGGTGGGAGCAGGCGGTCCCGCCGGCGCTGCTTTGGCGGCTGGAGCAAGAAGATCAGAGATTGAAGAAACACGACGGCCGTTGGATTGACATCCTACGGTTACGTCTGCTAGAATCGTTTGCTGACGTATATAATAACTAAAAAAAATCTTGCATACGCGTCAACTAAACAGGTCCACAAGTCAGACCACTGCCTCTTTTTTTAATAATTTATATATAGCTCATGGCAACTTCCTATGCAATTTATTGCAGTCATTTTTTTGGTTGGCCAGGGCCAATTTCGCATATTTCTGTGGGTTCCAAACTATTTTTAATACCGAAATGTCGAGCCAAATTTAAAGTACTTTGAAGATATATTTAAATTAGGTTAATGCCCAGTGAGATAAGAATTTGAAAATGTGAAAAAATTGAGAAATTATAAACTAATTGCCAATTTGTCATCTGTTTTTATATTTACAACCCATTTCATATTACTTTCTAGATTTGCAGGCGTCTTGAAAGAGTTGCAGTCTATCAGGGCATAGAAAAATAAGTAGGCCTGGATTGGGTATTCTTCAGAAAAAATACACTAGGCTCATTTTCACAAAGAGAAAATAGCTGGGCTGGTCACATGGTGAACATAAAATATAAGCCTGGGCTAGACGGGCCACAGTCCAGTTCAAACCCTGTTTCGTCTGAACAATAACAAAAAAAATACTGCTCGAGTAGCTACGTCCCAGGTGTCAGCCGATCTTACGCTGTTCTCTTGTCTATTGACTATATACGCTCGCAATGTCGTGGGTCCCAGATGTCAGGAAAACACTAGGAGGAAGCATTTTATTTTTCCATACGCTGACGTGGTGGCCCCCTACTGTCATCCTCTCCACGTACTTCTGCCGATTCCTGTTGTTTGTTGACCATGTTGAGAACACGAGAGGGCGGCGCCGTGGCGAGCGCACCAAAGCGCGCGGAGGACGTCGGCGTTAACGATTTAGGAGACGGTGGGGTGGCGATGCGTGCGCTAAGGCGCAACCAGCCGTGGGTGGCGGAAGCAGGGAGCCCCGCCGGCGCTGGTTTCGTTTTGGCGGCTGGAGGAAGATAGGACTAAAGAAACACAACAGATTATAAAAGCAGCAGGAGTACTTAACAACCTTAACTGAAACTAGTAGGGGCACTTAAAAACCAAAGCTGAAAGCAGTATGAGTAGTTATATAGGTTCAACTGTACAAAGCACGCCTCGAACAATGCTACTTTGCCTATAGTTAACCAAGGGTGAGGCCGCCAAGCCCCAGGACAAGGCCCAGGCGCCACCCCGCGCATCCACAACCTTCTGAAAGTGGCTTCATCTCGCAACATGGTCAATAAACAGGATATTCGCTTTAGAGCCATGGAAAAGCATGAACATAATCTTCTGTCCTATTCTCCAAGATGGACGGGCCTTCATTATTTGAGACCACCCATGAATAAGTATCTTTTCACCTCCAAGGGGAATTGAGTAGGTTGACATAAACATCATGTTGTAACCAAGCGCAAGTCTGACCCGACCATGGTCAGGCATTTGTATAGGAACAATAGAACTCGCAGTTCCTGTTTCAAGAAGATCACAGCTGTAAAACTGTGTATAAGCAATAGTTTATGAACAACATATATAATAGAAAATAGCTCGTACCATAAGTTTCTCGACATAGTTGGACCTGTTCAACGAGTGCAGCAGTGGCACACATATCCCATGTGGCCTTCCACCATTGAAACGCCCCACAAGGACCTCAAGACGATCAATAAAGTTTAGGAACTTGTGGATGTCGATCCAGTCAACTTCAGTGCCATCAATAACAGCCGAGTTATTACAGAGTAACAAACAAGCAGACTGCTTAACTCTAAAAAAACCTACATGTGCCACCAATTATAAGAAAATATTAGTTAGAAGTAGCATCTTCGTGAGAGATTCATTGCTACTTCTAAAGTTAAATTGTGATTAGTTAGACAGAATAGGTGTATTAAGAAGTAATCGAGGCAACAAGCAAGAACCAGATACAAAACTAACATGGATGAACAATTGGAACAACGTCGGGGTGGAAGATCATAGTGAAGATGAGACCAGATTCTGCTATTTCCATCAACATTCATGCGCCAACTTTCAGTCCGTAACACTTGAGAAAGTTTATCCAAGTACGGCCATAAAAAAAGCAGCGATCTTCTTGGTTCATGAACCCAACTCGAAACTTATATCCATGGCTTGTCTTCACTGTGACCATTAAACTAGTGTATTCAGTTATGGCAAGGCCAAGCATCTTGAGTACATGTGTTCTGGCAGAGCAAATAATACACTACAGGAAAAATAATATGAGAACACATCATGTTCAAAAGAAACCCGCCCTCCCGGATAGAAAAGAGGATTCTAGGAACATACTGTGCGCGTTTCAAAATGTTGTGTTAGGATGAGAAGGAACAAGTGTGGCATCTCGCCGAGGGCGCAGAAACCTGTAGGGTCCTCGCACTTTGGGCACTGCAAATGAAACACACTGAATTCAGTAGGAAGAAAAATGCATCAATGGCGGCGGCTGCCATCCTAGGATTACCTGCGCCCAAGGGACTTGGATTTATCGGGGATGGATGAAGAATTCGTACCTGGTTCTCCATGAGAAAACCCTATGCAATCTCCGAGAGGGGGTTTTCTCTGAACAAGCAGACGAGGGAGAAGGGGATTCAGGCCTAGTGAAATATTGCCGCTTCGTCCGTCCAGCTTACTGCTAATGCTGGAAAGGGGGGGGTTGTGATTTGGCGGCTCATTCGGCATTATTGCGGCGCTACGACCGGGGTGTGTCTACCGTGAAGTTGTGCACTCTAATTTGTGCATATGGCACGTGGACCCCGTTGCCGGTTGCCCCACATATAAACGGAAGGAAGTAGAAAGACAGGAGTAACTAGTTACACATAAATATATATTTTGACAGAGAGATACTCCCTCTGTAAAGAAATATACAAATCTTTTAAATCATAGACAGGCTCACCTTGCCGAGAAATATACTCCCTCTGCAACACACGGGCATTATGGGGATTCAGCTTTTTTATGGGGGTTTAGCTGAGAATATAATTCTCAGATAGGCTCACGGTTCTGTACTTTGGGCTGCAGGCCGACCCTGCATGTTTGGGGGCCCATGTGTTCTACCTCAGCGCTTTTCATATTGCAAGTGATCGGTACACCGCTGGTTTTAGATGTTGTCGCAAGGCGAATACACAAAATTGAATAAAGCACGACAACTGTTGGAATGAAATCGAACGACAGTTCCTAACCAGCAATCAGAGTTGCAATTCTATCAACGATATACCATGTGATAAATAATACGGTCGTACTACTTATACACATAGGACACTTGTTTCACCATGCCAGATTATTACATCAAAATCTCTCGGAGGGTAGATCAGTTCGGCAGTTGCGTGCTGCTATTGAAGAATTTCAAAGTTGATTTGGACCAGCTCTCCTTGCCGAGAAAGTTCGATTTTGACATCGTCCCCTACCACAAGATATGATTTAGATTTGAACCTTGACCATCCTTTAGCATCAATCATCATGTGACCATCCTTTGTACTTACGGTATATTGAGCAGGTTCATTCACACCAAGGCTGCGCATGGTAAGAGAAACTTGGCTGTGGTCGCCCGGATTGTTGAACGACTCCCTCGTTGCTCTAGGAATTCTCTATTTGCAAACAAGAAGAAATACCCAAACAGTTAGATCAACACAGTGAATCATGTGAAACAACATGGAAAGAAAAAAGAACGAAGCACTTGGGCGGCGAATGCTTACCAAGAAGGTGGACATGTCGGTTTTTGTAAGGACTTTGGTATATGAAGTGCGAACTGTAGCCCAGTCTATTCCCGGTGCAACTGCACGGGCTGGAGCAGATGCAAGTGCAAATGTTAGTGCAGGTGCCGAAGCCGCTGCTGCCACCAGAGATGGTGCTCCTTGTAGAGCTGGTGCCAGTGTCGGAGCAGGTGCCGGTTTTGATGCCTGATCCTCCGGTAGATCAGACTGATCTGCTGACGCGATCGGTGCCCAATCCTCAATTGGATCGGACTGCACTGCTACCGCTGTCAGTGCTAGAGCAACTGCCGATGCTTGATCCGTTGCTGAAGGTGGTACCGATGTGCGAGACAGCGGTGATCGTGTCTGGTCTGCTATGATCAGCTTTCTAACTTGACTAGGATCCGTGACCGTGATCCAGTTTTCTTCTTCATTTCTTTTAAATGCGAGAAGGACTAATTATGGCGTTTTTGTTAAACCAAACTTCAGTTCATCATAGGGATTCAGCTTGTACTCAAACAACAGACTGATCCAATTTTTTCCAGTAATATAAGTGATGGATAGTGCCTTCGTTATTGACACGACATAAGAAGTGAAACCTGCCAAAATAGCCATCGTAGACCAAACCAAACGGTTTATTCTGTGATGAATGTCACATGGCAAAACCTGCATCGTAAAATTGCAGGAAAAGAAAGAAAACATGACATTAAATCAATAAGATTTAGACAGTAAATCAATAAGATTTACTTGATGTGACATGAGTGAATCCTTACCAGTAAATCACTATGTTGTAGTACTAAACAGAAGATTGATCATCCAACTACGCGTGGCATGCAGGGGCCCCGCCTACTCCCACAAGCAGAACAGTCCAAAGGTCGTGACAAATCGTATGGACCGAACATCCATGGGACTAGAAATCCGGGTGGGTGCGATAAACCCTGCAATGCATACAGATATTGGAGTGTAACCATAATTTATAAACCGTCCTCACAAAAAATATGATCTGGATACTTCAAAATATACAGACTGAATTGAGTGGACAAACATTAACATAGACCATTCTCAGGACTGACCACACACCAAAAGCGGCAATACTAATAAACAATAAAGGGTTCACAAACACAAATCAAGTACTGAACAATAGTACTTACTACAGACAAGCAAAGTTGCACTAACTAAACTCTACAGACTATTTCTTGCCACCGACCTACGGGATGAACCCCGCATAACTGACTAGGCCATGGACTTCGTGTGAGATGTCTACATGCACCATCACCATCTTGTCTAACTTGGAGAACCTAATAGAGTGGTCTTTCCACTCATAAACATGATGATGAAGACATGCCGCATCAGATTTGTTGGGAAGATTTACCAGAACCATACCCTTCATAATCGAAGGCACAACCAGGAAATTGTTGTGGTCAAGTACAGCCTTGAGAACACGCCTGACAACAAAGCTACAGGAAAACACTAGTTCAGGACACGTGGAGACAAGGACACAGTAGCTGGATAGTTCAGCAGTAGAACTCATCATCAGGTCTTCCAATTCACACGGCATGACTTTGAGAACTTCATCTCCACCTCAGATCTGGTTCTAATTCAAACAAAAACCATATTTTATTACTACCTCCATTCAGAAATATAAGATGATTTTCGATATTATACTCCATATATGACTACATAGACGCACATAAATGAGTGAACAAAGACACTAGAACATGTCTTCAAAGGCATGAGAGCAGAGGGATTACTTGCAATATCCATAACACAAGTTACTGAGGCAAATATACCCTCTTCAAAGGTAGCCTTGATGTTCATAAAGTACTCCCTCCGTCCCAAAATTCTCGTCTTATATTTGTCTAGATACGGATGTATCAAGTCACATTTTAGTATTAGATACATCCGTATCTAGACAAATCTAAGACAAGAAATTTGGGACAAAGGGAGTAGTTGAAAGTAATCTATAAGAAATCAGTGTCAACCTCTCGCATGTCTTGGTCAAAAGAGGAATTTAGAACCGTCATTTGGCACACGAAAATCACATGCAAGATCACCCAGAAAGTTGTACTACCAGTACTAGTACTGTGTGTTAGATGAAAAGACACGATCAAGATCGAGAAAAAGATCGTTAACAAGAGACATTACCTGGACTTGCTTAATGAGGGATCCGGGAGAGGGGGGGCTGGACAGGGCGATGGCTTTGAGCTTGTCTGTGGTAGTCGGCGGGGTGCTTGCGCTTCTTCGTACCATGAGCCTCGACGGTTTTGGCCAGAGCCATAGACATCACGTCGGCCGGTGCTCCGGCGTCCATCCAAGAGAGGAAGCTGAGAGAGAAGAGTGAAAGGAGGAACCAGATGAGGGAGAAGCGAAGCGAGTGGGGGTTTTCTTCAAGAGAGGAAGCTCAGAGAGAAGAGTGAAATGATGGTTGCTTCGTCCGTCCAACTTACTACTGGAAAGGAGGGGGTTTTGTGATTTGACGGCTCATTGGGCATTACTGCGGCGGTTCGATCCGGGTAGTCTATCGTCACTCTACTACAGAGTAATTTAGTGCATGGCTGGTGGACCCAGGTGCTGGCTGTCCCACACGTCGGTGAAAGTGAGTAATTTAGTGCATGGCTGGAGGAGGATCCGCACGGTAGAGCGTGTCAACTATTTTTCTAAAGAAAAGAATGATTACAACAAGCGTTTCCACTCTTACAACGGAGGAGTGCGAGACACGGCAACCACTTGAACATACACAGTGCTCCTACTACTAGGCATGTGCAGTGGTTCATACGTCAGTACTGCACAATCTTGTTGCTAGTGTAGTAAGGGCATCCACAACGTTTAGATGCTATATCGCCTCTAAGCTGGGACCCACATGTCTGCCTCTAAATTTTGCCCAAAACCATGCAGTGTATAAAGTTCAGTTTGGCCTCCAAGGTGGACCCCATAGCAGCCACCATGCACCTAAAAAAATTATTTTTCAATCAACCAATTTAGTATACAACATGCACCTATGAGCATGACAAGTAGGGACTCGGTATTATTTTAGTCGGAAGGGAAAGTTGGAGGCGCCTCTTAGCTTGGAGTCGATGCTAACCATTTTAGCTTGGAGGCAGTCCTTTGCAGTGTATGGTGCCTGCCTCCAATTCATTATAGGCGGCCATGGGGGCGGGAAAAGAGCACATTGTGGATGCTATGACGATAACAAATGATGTTGTGCGCATGGCAACTACTCCTATATGTGACATAGTACCGCTTTTTCGACTGTTCGGTTGAGAATGAACGGTGAGATCAATGTTAACAAAACTAGGTCCACAGCGCACGGAGAGTACAGTGCTACAGTACTCCACGAAACATGAACCATATGAAGCACGAATAGTGTTAGGCACGATGTATGAAGGGTGCACGGGATGGGAGAAAAAGTTCCCTTCTCGACGCACTTTTGGGTGTTTGGCAGAGTGCATGAAGGGTGCATGAGTCCACACTAGTACGTTGACAAAAATACACGAAGAGGAAACAACTATATTGAGATGAGAATGCAACCAAACACACCCACACGCTTTGTGCTACAGTGACTGATCTGCACCGTCTCAGTTTGATCCAACAGTCATGTTGCGCTGAGACATGGACATGCCCATGCAGAGGGCGCCTAAACACCACCGAAGTCCCTCTGCTTCTCGAGGCGCACGACGTTGGTGATGCAGGGTGCAACCGCCCGCAGAGCCCGCTCCCGGTCGACGGGAGCCAGCTCGTCAAAGATGGCGTCCAATGGCACGAATGGATTCCGGTGACGGAGCCCTAAAAGGATTCGCCCGACAACGGCGACGACAGCCCGCAACTCCTCCTTGTCTAGCTCAGCCCCCACCATCACGCGGAGACGGCTCAGCTCCTTGAAGATATAGGTGAAGACGGAGACCAGGTCAGGAAGCCGCAGCTCGTTGAAGTCGATCGGGTGGTCGAACAGGTTTAGCCCGACGGCCGACATCGTCGCGCTGGCACGATGGTAGGCATCACGCAGCCGCAACACGTGCGTGGCAACTTGGTTCACCAAGTGGTTGAGGCGATCCTGGACCTCGTCACGATCGGCCCGCTCGCACTCCAGCCGGCTCCCCTGAGGGCCTATTGTATCTCCCGCTTTCTGCAGCAACGCTGCCGATGCCTCGAGCATCTTTGTGGTGGACGCCTGCCGCTTTTGAAGCTCTATGAACTCCTGCACATAACGGAGGAGCATGGCACTCCTCTCCTCCTTGAGCTCATGGAGCTCCACGTCCTTGGCCCTGAGCTCTGCATCCTTGGCATGGAGCTCCTGTGTCAGGCGCGTCACCTCGGACTCCGTGATCTGCTGCGCCGCCATGGCACCAGGTAGAGGCAATGGGAAGGGGAAGCAAAGGGGGCGAAACAGCTGAAAGGCAATGCAATCTACGGGAAGGCGGAGGGAGCCAGCCGAGGAGCGGGGAATCTTTTAGTTTTCACCGCGGTAAAACACCAGTCGACGACTTCTCACATCAGGGAGCACTGGGTTTTACAGGCGGATTCATCGTGACTAATTGCTGCCGCGCCTGCTCCCGTCAATCAAAAAATTAAAAATCCTGCCGCATCTGCTCCCGTCAATCAAAAAAATTAAAAATCCTGCCGCACCCAAACACCAGAGCAACGCCGCGGTGGATATTTAAATTTACCTACCGGAAAGTAGATAAAAAAAGGGGTGAAAAAACAAATGTGGCGGCGGCCTAGCTAATCGGTCGAACTAGCCCAACTAGCTAGCCACCTTGCTTCACTAATGTACTCGGCGGGAAAGGTGGTCTTTCGTGATTTGACGACTCATTTACTTGGTTCGGCGCTACGACCGAGGAGGACCCAGAAAACACGTGGTAGGGTGAGGGAGTCCTGGATAAGGGGGTATCCGGACAGCCGGACTATATACTTTGGCCGGACTGTTGGACTATGAAGATACAAGATTAAAGACTTCGTCCCGTGTCCGTATGGGACTCTCCTTGGCGTGGAAGGCAAGCTTGGCGATCTAGATTATAGATCTCCTTCTCTGTAACCAACTTTGGGTAACCCTAGCCCCCTCCGATGTCTATATAAACCGGAGGGTTTAGTCCGTAGAACATCAATCATACCATAGGATAGCTTCTAGGGTTTAGCCTCTCTGATCTCGCGGTAGATCAACTCTTGTAATATTCATATCATCAAGATCAATCAAGCAGGAAGTAGGGTATTACCTCCATCGAGAGGGCCCGAACCTGGGTAAACATCATGTCCCCAGCCTCCTGTTACCATTAGCCTTAGATGCATAGTTCGGGACCCCCTACCCGAGATCCGCCGGTTTTGACAACGACATTGGTGCTTTCATTGAGAGTTCTTCTGTGTCGTCACTGTAAGGCTCGATGGCTTCTCCAACCTTCAACCATGCCATCCTGGGTGAGACCTTCCTCCCCGGATAGATCTTCGTGTTCGTCGGCTTCGCACTGCAGGCTAACTCGCTTGGCCATCTGGAGTAGATCGATAGCTACGCCCCTGGCCATCAGGTCAGGTTTGGAAACCTAAACTACACTTCCGATATCCGCGGAGACTTGATCTTCGACGGATTCGAGCCCGTGTCAGGAGCGCCGAACGATCACGACGTGCATGACCTAGATCTGCCGTCGGACAGTATCTGGAACATCATACCTGCTACAGCTCCGGACTTCATTCCGGAGCAGGTCGTGCCTTCCAAGGACGGGTGGATGGACCCCGTCCCGAAGGCCGCACACTCATCGGCTTTGGAGCCGAACACAGACTCCTCTCCTAAGGAAATCTGTATCCCTGGCCCCCCGGACTTGTCTCCGGCCGTATGTTCCAGACCACGCGCATCCGTGCCCGTCGAATCTAACTGGGATCCGATTATGGAATTCACCGCCGTGGATATCTTCCAGCACTCCCCCTTCGGCGATGCGCTAAAATCATTAAAATCTCTCTCTCTATAAGGAGATTCCTGGCTGAACTATGTTGATCTCGAGTGGGAAGCAGGCGATGAAGAAATTCGTTACCCACCCACCACCCACTTAATAGCCACGATCAATGATTTGACCGACGTGCTTAACCTCGACTCCGAAGACATCGATGGTGTAGACGACGATGCGGGAGACGAACAGGAACCACTGCCCATAGGGCGCTGGACTGCCACCTCTTCATATGATATATATATATATATGGTGGATACTCCCAAAGAAAACAATGGTGATGAGGCAACAGGAGATAACCCCTCAGGGAAGAAATCAAAGCATGGGCGTCACCGACGCCGATCCAAGCCCCACCACAACAACACCGGCACTGGAGAAGAAAATCCTGGTGGTGCCGAAGAGGAACACGACCCTGCTCAACCCAACTTTGAACAAACCGAACAGAAACACGGGCAGACCAGCCCAGAAAAACAGGCGACGAACGGATACATGGAGGATGATAACCATACGCCTCGCTCCGAAGACGAGGTGAGCCTCGGTGACGACGGATTCAGCGTACCAGAGGATCCCATAGAGCAGGAGCGCTTCAAGCGCCGGCTTATAGCCACTGCAAGAAGCCTGAAAAAGAAACAACAGTAGCTTCAAGTTGATCAGAATCTGCTCACAAACAGACGGACTAAGGCCCAGGCAGCCGGGGAATATGGACTCGAGCGCCGAACAAAATACTACCCAAAGCGCAGACTACTACCTCAATTCGAGGAGGCGGCACTAAAAATCAAACGCAGGCCTACACCTCGCCGACAGCACACTGCGACAAGGGACTGCGCGCAAGACCAGCATTACATACCAAACAGCAACATAGAAAGCACCCCGGGCGCATCAGCAGACAAAAACAGAGTCCGCAAACCTTGGTGCAACAAATATAAGCGTCCCAAGACAAAGAATGGCGCCCAGGAAACGGCGGTCAACACAGGAGCCCGTAGTCCTCAACCCGTTGAGCGGGAGAAGAGACTTCAACATCTTAATTCGGGCCCCTCCAGCCTGAACCGCATACTTGACCGCCCATGTCAAATTCATGGTACCCCAGTAGCAGTAGCCAATCACACCAATAGAGAATGTTGGGTCTTTAAACAAATCAGCAGGCCGACGCCGGAAGGAGCATGAAGAGGTCCCAGGGCAAGAAGCCCAGATTATCAAGTCTAGGGATCGACCACTCGGGGATCAGACCCACCAAAAAACTCATTTTAGAGTGTCACAACTAGGCGTGAAGGCCACTTAGGCCCCGCCACTCTGGAGATGGTCTTTGAATCGCCAAATATTGCCATACCAACTTTCGGTCTTACACCTCTAGGCGGTAGCTATTCAGCACCGCCAGGATACACTGCGACTCGACGCATCATCACGCAAGACCCACATGATGTAGTCACAATTGTGGGCAAGATCGAGCTTTGCCTCGGCGCCGAAGAGTATTCGGCTACTTTATTAACAGAAGCAGCAAGTCACGGTTTTTTCAATCGAACTTAGATTCGATAGCTGAACTCCCGGACACCAACAAAGGAGTCCGAACTACTTCATGATACCCCAGCCTGATCATAGCTCATACAGATCCTTCAGCATAAGCTGGACGGGTCACATCCCACGGCTCGGCCACTGCTCACACACGCCTTTTAAGCATTATTTGCAGGTTCGCCTTCGCGCATAACTGGACTAGCGACTTGGAATCAGCTCGGACGCACACAGGGGGAATCTCCACCCCACCTGAATACAATTCGGATATTCCTCTGGACTCGCGCACAGCTAAACACCGCCCGGCCCCAACAGGTTCTGTCGTCATGCCTCCCTTTTATAACATGCATTGTACTCATACGCATAGAGATATTACTTAAATACAGCATGTAGAGTCATTTGACGCTTATCTGCTATTATTTCTCAATGACATTTTTTCATAACGGCATTCGAACATCGTATCATGCCTTTAAACGCCAGGGGCTTCATTGCACCCGTACTACGGTGGCTAAAGTCCGAACACCTTCTCGGTCGTTCAGCACCCTGAACTTATAGCATTATGTGCATCAGCTCCGAATCATGTCTTGGGTCATTGGTTGGGTTTGCCCGGCTCCCATGTTTTGGTACCTTACGTTTTGCAATATCGGCTAAGGCAGCACTGGGAGAACTACTGCGATTGTGTCCCGGTTCTGCCGGACGAACAGCTCGGTAGAGAAAGCTGGAAACCGACTGTCATGATAAGGCGAGAGCTGGTCAGCTGTTCGAGAGGTTGTAAAATCTTTCAGGATTTATTCCGCATAATGCCATAATAAAATGCAGCGTGTGAAGGATCGGTCCACCAATCAGGCACTATTAGAGCCCCTCATGCGGTCTTCCGAACACCAGGGGCTGTGCCTCCCATACTCGAATTCCTATGGCTAACTGTGTAATGCCCCGGATCCGATGCGCCAGGTGTCTGCCAGTTATTCGCTTCCATTGCCATGTCATTTGCTTGCGTGTTGCATTTCATCATGTCATCATGTGCTTTGCATTGCAGACGTGTTCGTCTGATCCATCCGAGCATTTTCCCCGTTGTCCGTTTTGCAATCCGGCGCTCCTATGTCCTCCGGCGTCCCTCTCTTCTCTCTTTTTGTGAGTGGGTGTTAAACGTTCTCGGAATGGACCGAGTCTTGCCAAGCGTCCTTGGTATACCACCGGTAGACCGCCTGTCAAGTTTCATGCCATTTGGAGGTCGTTTGGTACTCCAACGGCTAACCGGGTAACTGTAAACCCCCTTTCTCTTTGCAGCCCAACACCCTTCCAAAGTGGCCCAAAACCCATCTAAGTCTCTTCCATGCTCTCGGTCGTTCGATCGCGATCGTGTGGGCGAAAACCGCTCTTCATTTGGACTCTCCTAGCTCCCTCTACCTATAAATATGCCCTTCCCCAAAATTCGCGGATCAAATCCCCCCGAAACCCTAATTTTTCCCCTACGCGCCGTGCTGGACATGTCCGGACCGCACCAGACACATCCAGCCGCCGCCGCCTCAGCCAATCAGACACCGCCGCGTGTCCTCCACCGCCGTCCTCGCGCCGCCGGCCCGCGGAGCCCATCCGGGGCCCGCGCGGGCCCAAATCCG
>NC_041385.1:573947977-573987972 GCF_002162155.2 Triticum dicoccoides | reverse complement strand
CTACGCCCGGCTCCCTGGCCAGCCGCTGCCGGCGCCGCCCTCGCGCCCCGCCGCCCAGATGCGCGTCGCCCTGCTCCTCTAATCCGGCGACCGTGGGCCGCCGCCACGGATCCAGCCCACGGCCGCGCCCGCGACCCTGCGCCTCGCCGCGCCTCTGCCTTGACCTCCCTGCACCGCCGCCGTGGGGCCCTGCTGGCGAGCTCCGCGCCGACCCCGTCGCCCCGCGCCCATGGCCTTCGGCCGTCCTCCTCGCCTCCGGCCGCCTCGCCGTCGTCGGACCCGGCCCGCTCCAGATCCGGTCAAACGAGGTTGACTTTCCCCCTCCAAAATTCGTCTCAAGTCCCGAATGTTTTGTTATTATCATGCCATGTTCGACCTGCTGTATCTCTGCATCCGTAGCTCCGTTTTGTGCGTGTAATATGTCAAATTGTTCGTCTCAACGAGTACATCAATTCATTCCATTGCATCATATTCATTTGAGGTCATCTAGATGCCTGAATCTTCGTTGCAAGAGTGCTTCATGATGTTTTCTGCTGTCTGTTAACAGAACGAGCTCATTTGTCATTTTTGCCATGATTGATGTGTGCATCCTATGAGGTTGATGTCTAGATCTGTTTTGAACTATGACATGCCATCTTTATAGGGGTATATGCCATGTATTTTTGTGATCAATGTGGTGACTAGCACAAGCATGCAAACTAGGCATCGTGATGTTGCTGATTTTAGTCCCTGTTCTGCTGTTATTTTGATGCCATGCAAACTTGATGCTACAGAGAGATCCATGCATATTTTGAGATACTTCAGTAAGGATGTTTTGAACATATGGTTATGCTCTATCCATCCATGCCCCTGGTTGCATTTATAGCTTGCTGTAGATTGTTCATATCTTGCTCTAAAGTTGCTTCATAATGTTGATGTCAGCCTGTTAACATTAAGTTCAGTTGTTGCCATGTGTTTTGCTAGTGTTCCATGCACCCTATGACCTTGATATTGCCATGCTTAGCTTGACAAACATTCCTTCTTACTGTTGGTTGCCTTGACATGCCATGTTTTTCTCTATAGGGAGTTGCACAAGCTCATCTACATGCCTTCATAATTCTGTTTCTGCGATGTTTGAATCTGTAATATAACTTGCCATGTTTACAGGGTGCCATAATATTTTCTGATCATTTTTGGCTTATGGTCAGTAAAGGACTTTTGATCTATGCAATTAGTAGATTCATACCATGCCTTTGTTTGCCATGATAAGTTCCTGTAACATGTTGTTTGATAGCTCTGAACATTGCAACCTGATGTTATTTTCTGCAAAGTCTGAATTGTTATTATTTGCAATCTTGCCATGTGTGTTTGAGCATGTTCTAGTGATTTCTGGAGATAGCTCACTGTTCATGTTTTGTTATGCTTTACCTGTACATCATGCCCATGCCTTTTTTTCATATTGTGGTGCTGTAGCATATTGTTTTGATGCTTGCAATATGCCTAGCTGCTGTTTTGGACAGATTGTTCCTATAACTTGTATAGTGTGTGAGTGTTGCACCGTTGCTCCGTTTTGAGTGTGCTCTATATGAAACTTGCTTGATTTTGCATGTAGTTCCATATTATCATGTTGCATCCTTGTTTTGAGGTGTTTGCTTGATGTTTCAATGCATTTTGCATCAATGCCATGTTTAACTTGTTTTGCTCATATCTTCTAGGCCGTAGCTCCGAACTAAATGAACTTTATATGTAACTTGACTAGAATCTCGTGTAGATCATCTTTGTGCATCTTAACTTGCTGTTTAACAACTTGAACATAAGGTTTATTCAGATCTGGACCAATTTCGAAATATGCATATGAGGACTTACCGGAATTGTTATATGTTGTTCCCGGCCTCATTTAAACTTGCCTTAAAGTGTTGCTCTTGTTTGCATCATCTCTTGCCATGAGTAGCTTCATGTAGTCTTGTCATGCATCATGATTGTTGTTCATCATGCCTTGTTCATGTGTGGTGTGTTTACTATGTTGTGTGTTTCTTTTCGATAGTTCCTGTTTCGTTGCGATCGTGAGGATTCGTTCGTCTTCGATTGGTTCGGCTTCATCCGTTCGTCTTCTTCATGGACTCATTCTTCTTCCTTGCGGGATTTCAGGCAAGATGACCGCTACCCTCGATCTCACTACTATCATTGCTATGCTAGTTGTTTCGTTCTATCGCTATGCTGCGCTACCTATCACCTGTTTATCCAGCCATCCCATATTTCCATGAACCTCTAACCTTTGACACATTTCCTATGCAAACCGTTGCTTGGCTATGTTACCGCTTTTGCTCAGCCCCTCTTATAGCGTTGCTAGTTGCAGGTGAAGTTGAAGATTTCTCTATGGTGGACAGGATTTTGGTTGGGATATCACAATATCTCTTATTTAATTAATGCATCTATATATTTGGTAAAGGGTGGAAGACTCGGCCTTTTGCCTGGTGTTTTGTTCCACTCTTGCCACCCTAGTTTCCGTCATACCGGTGTTATGTTCCCGGATTTTGCATTCCTTACGTGGTCGGGTGATTTATGGGACCCCCTTGACAGTTCGCTTTGAATAAAACTCCTCCAGCAAGGCCCAACCTTGGTTTTACCATTTGCCTCACCACCACCTATACCTTTCCCTTGGGTTGGCCAACCCAAGGGTCATATTTATTTTAGCCCCCCCGGGCCAGTGCTTGTCTAAGTGTTGGTCCGAACCGAGTAGACTGCGGGGTCCCCTCGGGGAAACTCGAGGTTTGGTTTTACTCGTAGGATGTCTAATCCGGTGTTGCTCTGAGAACGAGATATGTGCAGCTCCTATCGGGATTGTCGGTGCATCGGGCGGCTTGCTGGTCTTGTTTTACCATTGTTGAAATGTCTTGTAAACCGGGATTCCGAGTCTGATCAGGTCTTCCTAGGAGAAGGAATATCCTTCGTTGATCGCGAGAGCTTATCATGGGCTAAGTTGGGACACCCCTGCAGGGTATAATCTTTCGAAAGCCGTGCCTGCGGTTATAGGCAGATGGGAATTTGTTAATGTCCGGTTGTAGATAATTTGACACCAGATCCGAATTAAAACGCATCAACCGTGTGTGTAGCCATGATGGTCTCTTTTCGGTGGAGTCCGGGAAGTGAACACGGTTTCTGGGTTATATTTGACGTAAGTAGGAGTTCAGGATCACTTCTTGATCATTGCTAGCTTCACGACCGTTCCGCTTGCTCTCTTCTCGCTCTTATTTGCGTATGTTAGCCACCATATATGCTTAGTCGCTGCTGCAACCTCACCACTTTACCCCTTCCTTTCCCTTTAAGCTTTGCTAGTCCTGATACCCATGGTAATGGGATTGCTGAGTCCTCATGGCTCACAGATTACTACAACAACAGTTGCAGGTACAGGTTATTCGATGATCATGACGCGAGAGCGATGTTTGCTTGTCTTGGAGTTCTTCTTCTGCTTCTTCGATCAGGGGATAGGTTCCAGGTCGGCAGCCTGGGCTAGCAGGGTGGATGTTGTTTGATTTTCTATTTGTGTTTCATCCGTAGTCGGATGATGTTCTTATGTATGGTGATGTTGTATTCGTGTGGCATTGTATGCCTCTTGTATGTATCCCCATCTATTATGTAATGTTGATGTAATGATATCCACCTTGCAAAAGCGTTTCAATATGCGGGTCTATCCTTGGTGGGACCTTCGAGTTCCTTTTGGATAGGGTCGCATATTGGGCGTGACAAACTGAGAGTAATAAAGACCTATAGTCCGATTTCCTAGTTCGCTGTGCTGAACACCTCCTTCATGGACCCAAGGATGGGATAAAGAGTGTTCAGGTGTATCCCGAACACCCCCATAGTTCCTACGTGGGGGCAGAAGCCGACGACTGGCCAACTCTCAAAACTAACATATTAAACGGCCGCGCAGGAATAAAATTTACACATAACAGGCACATACATATAAGTGACTCTGTTTCGCCTTACAAAGGATAGCACAACTGCTTTTAGGGAAAAATAATGTCTTTCGTACATTGCTCAGCCACGAGGCGGGCACCTTTCAGGACACCATCATAATATGATTCGGGCTTGCGGTGCTCCTACCCCTCCGGCGGCCCCTCAGTCATCAGCTTCTCAGCATCAAGCTTCCCCCAATGCACTTTCGCATGGGCGAATGCCATTCGTGCCCCTTCTATGCAAACAGACCGCTTAATGATGTCTAGCCGAGGGCAGGCATCCACAATTCGCTTCACGAGCCCAAAGAAACTTCTCGGTATGGGCTCGGTGGGCCATAGCCGGACAACCAAATCCTTCATGGCTAGTTCGGCCGCCTGATGCAGTTCGATCAGCTGTTTCAACTGGTCGACAAACGGCACCAGATAATTCGGCGCCAAATACTGCGACCAGAAGAGCTTCTCCGTAGTTTCCTTCTTCTCAGCTCGGCAGAATTGGGAAGCAGCAGATATGCTACGCGGAAGATCCGCAAATGCCCCTAGAAAAATTAGGATTCAATGGGTCACCATGAATCTTCCCTGAAAAGGCGTAAGGCGCTTTGAACAAGAAATAACACTTACCAGCCACAATCTTCTGCGCCTCCTGAATATCCTTCAGAGCAGCCCGGGCTTCCTCTCGAGCATCATTCACGGTCTCGAGAGCTTGGGCGAGTTCGGATTCTATCAATGATAGACTTTTCTCCAAACTCTTGCTTTTCTTTACGGCTTCCTGAAGCTCTCGCTCAGCTTCCACGACCCTCGCATCGTGCTTTTCATGGAGAGTCTGCTCCGTGGCCGCTTTCTTTTCAGCCAAGGCAACAGCCATCTTGAGTGCCTCAATTTCAGCATCTTCCCCTGGAGTGCGCTATATATATGCTTTAAGATAGACACAACCACTTACCTGTGTTAAAACTTACTAAAAGTTTCAAAACATACCTTGTTTATCCTCCAGCTGCCTCTTCACTCGGCCGAGTTCCTCTTCGGCCTGCTCCAGACTTTGCTTGAGTCCGGACACCTCCGCAGTATGAGAGGAGGCAATCATTACAGACTCCTGATTCATAATTCAATAAATTTATGTTATTAGCTGAGTCTCCTGTGGACAGAGCTTTGATCCCCTGTCCGGTTCCTGTCCTCTCTAAACAGTGCATCAGGGGTTGCCATCTATACTATGACAATCTTCTAACAAACATACCTCCAAACCTTTTATAAGGCTGATGCAGGATTCATTCAGTCCGCTCTCGGCGGCCTGAATCTTTTCTATCACAACGCCCATAAGGGCGCGGTGTTCATCAATGATGGACGCACTCTTCAGTGCTGTCAATAGGCCGCCCGACACCTTTGGTTGGATGGAGGTCGCAAGTGGAGCAGGATCGCCCCCTCCAGTCAAGAGGGCCTGCTTGCCTGACCCGAAGCCTTAAGGGTCTCCGGGACTGTGTCCGGCTATGGGCCGAATTCACAATCGCCCCCACCGTTGATGTTCATGGGAACCACCGCTCGCGCGTGTCCGGCCCCCGACATACGCCCCCTGGCTCAGGTCCTTCTTGGATGACACCTCGGTGTCACAACCGGGCTTTGGGGAAGGGGCCCTGGGAGGTGTCTCACTCTCCAAGGCATCAGATCTCAACGAATCCTCCGACGAGGCCTGTTGGGCAGGAGACCTCGCCAGACTGTAAAAAGCATGGTGCAAATCAAAATACTACATTCTAGTAAAGAAATGGGACGCATGAATGTGTTTAGATTTCATGCACTTACGAGTTTACTAGGGGCTGGGCCCTGGGATCCCATTCCGGGCTGCTATCGGTAGACGTGGTGGACGCCTCGGGGATGGATGTTCTTCCCCTCTTAGGCGAATCTGCCTCTAAGGATGAAGAGGTCGTCCTTTTCTTCCTCCCCCTCATAGGGTGTCATGGAAATATCACGTCAGACGTCCTCGCGAAAGGACTGAGTCGTGGAGCCATCGCGATGGGTTAGCTTAAAGGGGTTAAATCGGACAAAGGACACGAGGATTTTCATACTAGTTTGGCCCCTTCGATGAAGGTAAAAGCCTATGTCTAGTTGTGATGGGATTATTGGGGTCTTGATAACCAGGGAGCAAAACACGCTATGCCTGGCTCTCGAGCTATTGTTTCCTGTCCTTGAACCGCCGCTGGGTCGTCCCCTTATATACATGGGTTGACACCCGGCCGGTTACAGAGTCCCGAGGCCGGCTCATACCAGTGTCCGGCTCGGTCTCTCCTTTCCTAACTTACAATACAAGTTATACAACTATGGCGGTTTACCACTATGGGCTCTAATCCGCCTTTGGGATTTGGGCCTCTAGCTTCATCAATAAATCGCCATCTTCCAGGTCTTGATGGGCTTTAGTGTTGCTGAAGGTGAACCGGCCCCTCCTGGGAGGTTTACACTCAGTAGTTATATCCCCAACATTAGGCCCCACATTGATTTGAACCAGTTCATGTCAATCTTCAGCACTTAGAAAAACTCTATGAACATCTTCTTACACTTTCTGTAAACCGCCATGATGTCTTCTCTTGTAATCTTTGTTAAACCGCCATGACGCCATCCTCTGGACAAAACAGCGGATCATCATGACGTCATCTCTGTATAAAAAGATTAAAAAGATTCCCTTCATTAATGGTATCCTGAAGATCGAGGCGACAGCTGCGCCCCTTGCCGCTTCAGGCTCCTCGATTCTCGCGCCTGCCGTTTTATCTCCTTGCCTTTATAAACAAGACCGGGAGGTCCTTCCATTTTCCCCCTTCGCTTCTTTGCATCTTCTTCCTCCTCGCGACCCCGAAGAACTCAAGCATTGCCGCCGCCGTCGACCTTGAATCTCTGCCTCATCCCTGGCCGCTGCATCAACCTGAACGTACCAGAGATCCACGGCTCTCCGTCGCCGCTCCTGAGAATCCGGTAAGTCCTTCTCCCTCAACCTTAGATTTGCATTAAGTTTTCAGTGCTTGGCTGTGTTCTTCAGTGTTCATCCGAGCTTGATCACTTTACCCTTGCTTTTTTACTGCCTCGTTGAATCCAGATCAACCTGACTTTTTCCTCCTGCGGCCGAAGCTATAATCTTGTTTTGCCTCACCATAATATCTTTAGAACCACAAACAGATCCATCTGGATCCTCTTTATTCTGCTGTTGCCATTTTTAGGGTTCAGAAAATTTTCTTTACTAGGCCACAGTAGATCCTAAATTATATCATCATTGTGTGAAACTTGTTTCTGCAACACTTAGCGAATTTCAGCTCTGTTGCTGCCCTCATAGGCGGTTTAACTTGTAGGAAATCATAATCAAACTGGCACCATTATCCCTCACTTAAACCGCCATCTAACTTGAGTAGCAATAGCCGGTTTAACATGCATAATTACCCGGTTTAACTCTGGTTGGTATACATCAACTTTGAATCGTAAACCAACCTTCGTGCTTTTTCAGTTTACCTTCCACTATGACCAAGCAATTCGCCGCCTGCAACTGGGTTCCTTCCCGGGTCACCAAAATGCAACTCAATGGATATGTTTTGACTGGCGCCTTGGCAAAGAAAGATATCCTCCATTGGCGAGTTCCTGGCCCTGAATGCCCTCCAGAACCTCAAGTTGGGGAAGTGATTGTGTTCATGCAGCATTTAGACCGGGGTTTTAGCCCTCCCGGTTCAAAGTTTTTCTGGGATGTGCTTGCCAGCTTCCAACTCCATCCTCAAGACATTGGACCAAATTCTGTGTCCAATATATGTAACTTTCAAGTGTTCTGTGAAGTTTACCTTCAAGAACCACCAACTGTTGAGCCCTTTAGAGACTTTTTCCATTTAAACCGCCGGAACGAATTCTCTGACGGCCCCAACACTGAACTTGGCGGCGTATCAATTCAGAAAAGGAAAGAAGTTGACTTCCCTCATGCAAAACATCACAGCCATCCAAAGGACGGGAATCAAACCTGGTTTTACTGCATGAACACTGCACCTGCTGATGAAAACCCTCTGCCGGGTTACCGTGCTCACCGGCTCAGCAACAGCCATCCTCTACCCTCACGGCTCACAGCCAGAGAACGACAATCTTATGCACCTCAATTTGCTAAGCTCCGGGCCCTTCTAGCCAATGTCTTAACCGGCATCGACCTTGTTTGATGCTGGGTTTCATGGGATATCCTTCCTTAAGCCGCCGCTCCGGTTTGATGTGTGAATATACCGGCAACGTCAAAGACCCTCAACAGTCTCATGAGATAGAAAAGACTAATGATGAAGTTACTAAAGCCGTGAAGAAGATGTTGGATGAACCGATCGCTCAATGCAGCAAAACCGGACTGGCTCCTTTTTATGCCTCCAACAAACCGCCAGCCATAAGAAATCTCCCTTTTTTGCCTTTATTGATCTGTCTCTGCTTTAACATTATTCTGATAAATCCTTGTTTGTTTTTATAGGCCAAAGATTCTTTCTGGAAGAGAAAAACTTCAGACAAACCGGTGAGGGTTCCTCGTCCAAAAAGCAAAGTCATAAAGAGAGCGGCCAAGAAGAAAACCGCCGAGTCTTCTGATCCTCCTGAAGATGTTGATGAGTCGGATCTAGAGGTAGAACTTGACTCCCTTGGTTCATTTTTCATACACCTTATTGACAATGACTATTCCCAGGATGATGCCGAGGCCAGCCGTGTAGACCATGTAGAGGTAATCTCACTTTCCTCCAATTCTGACCTTGTGCCGGTTCAAAGATTTCGCCGTGCCGTTCGGAAAGTAAAACGCTCTCACCCTCTTTCTCATTTGGATCCACAATTTTCTTTGAATACACAGCAAACTGAAGGTCGTCGCACAACCCGGCACAGCGGCCAAGAGGTCACTTCTTCTGGTTTACCGGATACACCAAACCAGAAGCGTCGTCCAGAGGTTTCTTGTTCTCCCGAAAGTCTTTATCCCTTGAAGGGTTGCTTCCGTTATCCTCTTAATATGTTTGACTTGAATTACCAGGTGTCTTCCAATTCTTCATCTGGCGGTTCATCCACCACTCAAATGCGTCCCCTCAAGACCATCCCTGGGTAAGGATATTGTCTTTAACTTTGTCTTCTTGCACCGGTTTACCAACTGACCTCTTATTTTAATATCACAGCGCCAAAGCTCGTCTGAGCAAGAAAGCAAAGACCACTATCCCTACTGAAGAAGTTGAACCGGACAGAATTTCAGAAGGCGCTGACAAAGAAGCTGACATTGCCATTGATGATCCTATACCTCAAAGTCAGCATACATATGTTGAAGCGCCAGAAGTCAATCCGGCCAGTCAGCATGCTGATCCTCCAAGCCCAGCCACGGGTGACGATGCGCCAAGCCCAGCCAGAGATATTGTCAATCCGCCAACCCCTTCAAAAGGTGGCGATGATGATGTTGTTATCACTGGTCATTGTTTCACTGCCCCTGGCAACCCAGTTGCCTTGTCAAAGCACACTGCCAAGGAGGAATTTGCTGCTATAGGCAAGGGGAAAGGGAAAGCAGATTTATCCAGCTTCATGAACCTTGGTACGGACGAGCTCCATTCTGGATATTTAAACCGGTTATACACAAGCCGGGATTATGAAGCCGGTTTGGTGAACTTAATGAAGGAACGGTATGAGGTAATCTTCAAAACACTTTAAATTTGTTTGCAATGTATAGCAACTCTGCAGTAGCCCCCAAGGGCCGGTTTATCTCTTGTAAACAAACCGGGTCTTCAAATATTAAGAATACTTCAACTGAGTAGCCCCCAAGGGCCGGTTTACCTTATCATGATGAACCAGGACTTTCTGTTAACACTGTCTTTATCAACTGCCTTCATTTTGGATTGAACTGATCAATTAGGCATTAGCCCCCAAGTTCCAAGTTTAATACTTGTATTGAACCTTGGGACATTAAAATATACGGTTTAAGGAGCAATCGCATTAGCCCCCAAGTGCCAAGTGTATAACTTGTTATGCACTTGGGACTTTAAGAGATACTAACCGCTTTATCATCTGACTTTGTAGGCTGATATAAATACCAAAGAGTCTCAAATCGCTGATCTTCAAGAAAACATCAAGTCCCAGCAAGAAGAGACCTCTAAGGCCAAAGAGGAGCTAAAGGGCGCTTTGACAGCCATGGAACAACTGAAAGATGGCTTCAAAACTGAATGCACCAACTGGGAAACCGAAAGAGTTGCTTTGTTGAAGTGGGCTGAAGACGCCGAAGCAGCTCTTAAACCGGTGGAGGAAGAGCTGACTGGGCTGAAACATCAAGTGAATGCCATGACAGCTGCAGTTTTTGGTAAGTACTTTATAATATCCTGCTCTGAAGTATCTTCAACTCTGCTGGCTTAACATTTAAGCTTCAAAACCATTTTAGGTAATCACATTGCTCATCTAGGCGCAGATATGCGCATGAAGTTGATGGCAGCATACACATTGATTGAGCAATTATATACTGGTGCACAACGAGTCATCTCTACAGCTTCGTACAACAAACCGGCTCCCACCTTGATCAAGGATACCTTGGCTAGGCTCTCAATCACTCCTGCTCAGATAGAGGAGTTGAAGTGATCGGCTGCCAGAGCGGGCGCTTTGCTAGCGCTAACTCGTGCCAAATGATGGATAGCTGACCTGGATCCAGTTGATATCACCATGGGCTATCCGGATGAACAAGAAAACGGATCAACATTTGATAATGAAGCCTTCAAGGCCCTAACCAAGGAGATGCGTCCGGTAGCAAGTCAGTTGGCTGACGAGGTCAATTTGACTTCGCATCGGTCCTTCTATGATGCCAACAACCATCGAGTTAACACTGATGTGAAGGAAGTGCATAATCTTATTCCGCCAATTCGTAAGCACACTTATGCCCCTGATATTGAACCGTGCAATCTGATACGTGACGAGGCTGTCTTTGAAGCTTTAACCCAGATTGACTGCACAACTGTTGAGTTCCAGCCACTGGGTGGGGAGGTGGAGGTTGAACTGACGCCCAAGGATCCGTCAACATCACGTCAACCTGGTGATGAGTCTTGATCCGGCGACATAGTTATTGTCACAGACTTTGTTCTGTGTAAAAACAATCATAATTTTGGGCCTCAAAGCGCCTTGTAATAGGCTAGTTAAAATACTTTGATCTGTGGTACTGATGCATGACTTTGTTGATCCACCATGATATTTGCTGTGCTTGATTATACACTTTTTAAAAATTTCATGCGATCCTTATGTCTACATAAGAAGAGTTGTCCTGGCGGTTTACCGCCAGACGGGTCATAATGCCCAAGATAAAGCCTGGCTGATAACGAGAGCTGAATAAATATTAGAATATGAAATAAATCATACCTGTGATATGAAATCAGTTAGTTGGTTTACCAACTTCAATTGTAGTAAGGGTGAAGACCCAAATCTTGAGTATTGATAACTCCCACTATAAGTCATGCCGGGTTACGATGAACACCAGATGATCAATCTGGCGACCTATAGTCAAAGCCAGACCGGGTTTTATAACACCAGTTTGATAATTAATATGGTCAGACAACTTGTAGTTGACAGCCAAGCCGGGTTAACAACACTGGGTTAATATGATGACTGAAAAGCCATACCGGGTCAATAGAGACCGGTTCAAGAGAAGTTATCAAATAGAAAAATCTTGACAAAGGCAAATAAAACCGTGTAGTCGAGGCTTTTCAAGGGCTGCCAGGCCCAAATTCGAGGCTTTTCATGGGCTGCCAGGCCACTGAGTTAAACCATTTTGCAAAGCCTTTTAAGATGGACCTCCAACTAACCAATCGTCGTTTTAACTTGGACAAGTTCAGGGTCTGTATAAGATTGACTTGTCAAACGTTCAGCGGGTCGTGCCAGGATTACCTGGATAGGAGTGGCTTACTTGATGAAGGCAGGTTAACCCGGGGTTTTAGGTGAATACACTAGGCTTCCAAGCCGTGGGTCGATACCCAATTACAAGGGTCCTTTCAAACTCTTTGTTACTTTACACAAAGAGTCCCCAAGTAACTTTGTGAGTTGTGCTCATTGGGTGCCTATGTTTGAGCTGTGCATAGCATCCAGACTCTCTTTGGCCCCTTGGGTGTGAAGCTCCGAAGCTGTATTGTGGCATGATAGCCGGTTTAACAGGTAGTACCCCGCTTTGTCAGCTGAAGCCCCCATGTAACTCAAAGGATATTTGAGAAAAAATAGCAGAGGCCCTGCTTATAGCAAGGATGTCGGTTTATTATATTGATCATAATACATACATTGTTGAAATATGTACATAAGAGAAGCCTATGGCTCAAGTATAGTAAGGCCAAAGGAGAGCTATGTTCCACGGACACCGGGTCTCCTCCTCAGAACCGCGTGAGTTGTCTCGAACGTCAATGAGGTAGTATGATCCATTGTGCAGATTCTTGCTGACCATAAAGGGCCCTTCCCAAGGTGGGGATAACTTGTGCATATCGGTTTGATCCTGGATGAGTCGGAGCACTAAGTCGCCTTCTTGAAAGGTTCTTGTTTTAACTCGGCGGCTGTGATAACGCCGCAGGTCTTGATGATAAATTGCCGAACGAGCCAAAGCCATGTCCCATTTTTCATCTAATAGGTCAAACGCCTCCTGGCGTGCTTGCTCATTGTCCGCTTCAACATAATTGGCAACCCGGGCTGAATCATGACGAATATCACTTGGGAGGACCGCCTCTGCCCCATAAACCATGAAGAAAGGTGTGTAACCCGTTGACCTGTTGGGGGTGGTGTTGATGCTCCATAACACAGAAGGCAATTCTTCCACCCAACAACCCGATGTCTGCTTTAAAGGAACCATTAGCCGGGGCTTGATACCCTTCAAGATTTCTTGATTCTCTCTCTCAGCTTGACCATTGGACTGGGGGTGAGCCACGGATGCTATATCAAGCCAGATGTACTCTCTCTGATAGAAGTCCTCCATCTCACCTTTAGAAAGGTTTGTGCCATTATCCGTGATGATGTTGTGTGGAAAGCCAAAATGGAAGATGATTTTCTTGAGAAATTGAACCGCCGTAGCTGCATCACACTTGCTTACGGGCTCCGCTTCAACCCATTTAGTAAACTTGTCAACCGCCACCAACAAGTGGGTCTTCTTATCCTTGGATCGCTTAAAAGGTCCCACCATATCAAGCCCCCAAGTGGCAAACGGCCAGGTGATGGGAATCATCCTTAATTCTTGAGCCGGAACATGAGCTCGGTGTGAAAACTTCTGACAAGCGTCACACCGCTTTACCAGATCCTCAGCATCAGCATGAGCTGTCAACCAGTAGAACCCATGACGAAAAGCTTTAGCAACCAGGGACTTTGAACCGGCGTGGTGACCACAATCCCCTTCATGAATTTCCCGTAGAATCTCTTGGCCTTCTTCAGGAGAAACACAATGCTAGAACATGCCTGAAACGCTGCAGCGATGTAACTCGCCATTGTGAATAACCATGGACTTTGATCGCCAGATTATCTGCCGGGCCAGAACATCATCATCTGGTAACTTGCCCCGGTTCATATACGCCAAATATGGAACCGTCCAATCCGGAATAACATGTAAAGCGACAACCAACTGGGCCTCCGGATCAGGAACACCTAATCCTCCTCTGTAGGCAACTTAACCGACGGGTTATGCAAGATATCTAAAAAGGTATTGGGAGGTACCGATTTACGCTAAGATCCCAGCCGGCTTAAAGCATCGGCCGCTTCGTTTTTGCGCTGATCAATATGCTCAACCTGATACCCTTTGAAGTGACCTGCCACAATATCCACCTCGCGTCTGTAAGCCGCCATGAGTGGATCCTTAGAATCCCACGTGCCAGAAACTTGCTGGGCCACCAGATCAGAGTCTCCAAAGCATCGTACCCAGCTTAAATTCATCTCCTTGGCCACACGAAGACCATGGAGTAAAGCCTCGTACTCAGCTGCATTGTTAGTACAGGGAAACATTAAACAAAGAACATAACGAATTTTATCACCTCGAGGGGAAGTAAGGACAACTCCAGCCCCCGAGCCCTCCAATTGCCTGGATCCATCAAAGTGAATAGTCCAGTATGTGTTATCCGGTTTGTCCTCTGGTGCCTGTAACTCGGTCCAATCATTGATGAAGTCAACAAGCGCCTGAGATTTGATGGTTGTTCGAGGCATATACTTCAATCCATCTGTACCAAGCTCAATTACCGACTTTGCAACCCGGCCAGTTGCCTCCCTGTTCTGAATTATATCGCCCAAAGGAGCTGAACTGACCACTGTAATGGGATGGCCTTGAAAGTATTGTTTGAGCTTCCAACTCGCCATAAAAACCCCATATACCAGCTTCTGCCAATGCGGATACCGTTGCTTTGACTTGATAACCACTTCCCTGATATAGTAAACCGGCCGTTGAACCGGATATTCCTTTCCAGCCTCCTTGCGCTCAACCAAAATTGCCACACTGACAGCACGGGCATTAGCAGCCACGTACAATAACAAGGGTTCGTTATCAACCGGAGCAACAAGGACCGGCGGTTCAGCCAATTGCCGCTTCAAGTCTTGAAACGCCGCATCAGCCGCATTACTCCAGACAAAAGTGTCTATTTTCTTCAACATCTGATATATAGGGATCGCCTTCTCTCCTAGGCGGCTGATAAACCGGCTTAGGGCTGCAATTTGACCTACCAGACGCTGAACATCATTAATGCACGCCGGTTTAGCCAAAGATGTAATCGCTTTGATCTTCTCCGGATTAGCCTCAATGCCTCTATTGGACACCAAAAAACCCAGAAGCTTGCCTGTCGGAACACCAAAAACACACTTGTCCGGATTAAGCATCATCTTATAAACCCGAAGATTGTCAAAGGTTTCCTTGAGATCATCTATCAATGTCTCCTTCTTCCTGGATTTTACTACAATGTCATCCACGTAGGCATGAACATTGCGCCCAATCTGAGTGTGAAGACAATTTTGCACACAGTGCTGATAAGTTGCCTGGGCATTCTTGAGCCCAAAAGGCATAGAAACATAGCAGAAGGCTCCAAAGGGAGTGATGAAGGCGGTCTTCTCCTGGTCCTTAACTGCCATTTTGATCTGATGATAACCTAAATAAGCATCCAAGAAACTCAAACGCTCACAACCCGCCGTCGCATCAATGATCTGATAAATACGCGGGAGAGCAAAAGGATCGGTCGGACAAGCTTTGTTCAAATCTGTGTAGTCCACACACATGCGCCAAGTGCCGTTTTTCTTAAGAACCAGCACCGGATTAGCCAACCACTCAGGGTGAAACACTTCAATGATAAACCCCGCAGCCAACAGCCGGGCTACCTCCTCACCAATAGCCTTGTGTATTTCCTCGTTAAAGCGGTGAAGAAACTGCTTGACTAGTTTAAACTTAAGATCAATATTGAGAGTGTGCTCAGCGAGTTCCCTTGGTACACCTGGCATGTCAGAAGGCTTCCATGCAAAAATGTCCCGGTTCTCACGGATGAACTCGATGAGCACGCTTTCCTATTTCGGATCCAAATTGGTGCTGATGCTAAACTGCTTTGACAAACCGCCAGTCACAAAGTCAACAAGTTTAGTCTCATCGGCCGGTTTGAACTTCAGGGTCGGGTCATGCTCAGTGGTGGGCTTCTTCAGAGGGGTCATGTCTGCTGGATCAACATTGTCCTTATAGAACTTCAACTCCTCTGTAGCACAAACCGACTCAGCATAGGCCGCATCACCTTCCTTGCAATCCAAAGCAATCTTACGACTTCCGTGAACTGTAATGGTCCCCTTATGAACCGGCATCTTGAGCTGTAAATAAATATAACAGGGCCTTGCCATGAACTTCGCGTAAGCCGGCTGTCCAAACAGTGCATGATATGGGCTCTGGATTTTCACCACTTCAAAGGTTAATGTTTCAGACCTGGAATCATGTTCATCCCCAAACACAACCTCCAAAGCGATCTTGCCAACATGATATGCTGATTTACTTGGTACTACACCATGAAAAATAGTGTTTGACGGTTTAAGACTCTTGTCTGTCAACCCCATGCGACGGAAAGTCTCGTAGTACAGGATGTTGATACTGCTCCCTCCATACATCAGCACCTTGGTAAACTTATAACCTCCCACCTGAGGCGCCACCACCAAAGCTAGATGACCCGGATTGTCAACCCGGGGCGGATGATCCTCTCTGCTCCACACAATGGGTTGCTCGGACCACCGCATGTAACGTGGCACTGCCGGTTCAACAACATTAACTGCTCTCTTGTGAAGCTTCTGATCACGCTTGCACAAACTAGTAGTGAACACATGATACTGCCCACCATTCAACTGCTTTGGGTGACTCTGATAACCTGACTGCTGCTGATTCCCTTGATTATTCTGTTTGTTATTACCACCTTGGTTGTTCTGGTTGCCCTGATTATTCTGAAATCCAAAGTTTGAACCGCCGCCACCATGAAAACCTGGACCTGAACCGCCCGATGGACCCTGATCATACCGGAAGAGATCAGAGTTTTTGAACTCCTTCATGATGTGACAATCTTTCCAAAGATGTGTTGCTGGAACCTCCTTGGTCCCGTGCTTTGGGAAGGGCTGGTTTAACAAACGCTCCAGATTCATCCCTCCACCGCGCTGGGGCGGTTTACCCTTACGACGCCGCATATTAGTGTTATCCACAAAATATGAACTATCTGCTTTGCGCTTACCATTATTCCCATGGCTTCCTTGGTTGTGATGTTGTCCCTTTGCACCACCATTCTTCCTTCCCTTCTCCGGTTTCTCCTCATCGGAATCAGGATCCTTGGTATTATCAGAATCGGCATATTTAACCAAGGCTACCATAAGTGTTCCCATGTCATTGCAATGGCGCTTAAGCCGTCCCAACTTCATCTTCAGAGACTTAAACCGACAATTACGCTCCAACTTATGATCGCCTGGCCAGCATTAATCCGGTCCAACGAGTGCAAAACTTCTGAAACCCGACGCACCCAATGAGTTGTTGACTCGTTCTCTCCTTGAACACAGGCATCCAGATCCACGATGGACATAGGCTGTTTGCAAGTATCCTTGAAATTTGCTATAAACCGGGCCTTCAATTAGTCCCATGACTCGATGGAATTAGCTGGCAGGTTCTTCAACCATGTATGGGCCGTCCCTTCCAACATCATTGTGAAGTATTTTGCACAAGCTGCTTCATCCACATCCAGCATCTCCATCGCCATCTCATAACTTTCAACCCACGCCTCAGGTGGCTGATCGGCGGTGTAATTAGGCACCTTACGTGGACCCTTGAAATCCTTAGGCAGCCGCACATTACGGAGAGCCGGAATGAGACACGGTACTCCCCAAGAACTGAAGGCAAGCCCGGTACCTCGGTCTACTGACGCTGCTGGCTGAACCGGGGCGGGTTGATAACGACCCACATATTGTGCTGCTAAAGCGGCCTCCCTTCGTGCTCTGCCATTATCCACCACGTCCTGAGCGTTCACTTCACCACGCCCCGGATTGGGTCCTTGAGGGACAATACGGTGTCGCGCACTGCTAGACACCTCCGGTTCATCTATATGCCTGCTATAGCTTTTGCTCGGACGTGGGGCCATGTGAATCCTGTCTCGGCTATATGAGTAAGCCTGCTGCTGCGCCATAGTAGTTTGAAGGAGATCCCTGGCCCGCCATGTCTCAACCACCGCTGGCGATTCACCCTCCATCGGAATAGCTGCCAGCCGGGATGCTACTGCTATCATATTATCCAAAGGGGTAGAGAAGTGACCCGACGGGGGTGTGGTATACCGCGGAGGGTTGTCTGTTTGTCGAGGTGGACCCATCATCTGAGGTTGATCCGGTGCTCCGTTCCTAGGCACGACAGTCCGGTTTACTGCTGCCGGGTTGCTGGTTCCGGCCCCTGGCATACTGAAGAGGTTCATTGCATTATAATCCACCAGCAGGCGAGACTGATGTCTCCTCCTCAATACTTCATTCGAGGCGTTTTGATCCAGCAAAAGTCGATAATCGTCGGCTTGAATCCTCTGCGCCTGGGCATCTAAAGCGGCCCATTCCTCAGCCATCTTGGTCTCCTCAGCCGCCAAGTCCTCTTTGGCCTGAGTTATGTGATCCCGTAACTTAGCGACCTCTGTGTTATGCCGATCTTGAGTCTCCGGGGTAAATGTTTAGGCCAATAACGTCATCCAGGTGTCCAACAAAATGGACAGAACTTGAGCCGGCCGGCGCGCGGGGCCTCCTGCCCCAGCTGCTGGTTCGGATGCCGCCGCAGCAGAATTTGGCAAAGTTGGTTGTGTTCCGGCCATGAAGATTGCGACTCGATTCGGCGGTTCAAGAAATTCCGGAATACTGGTGCCATCGGAATACCCTTCGAACACACCGTCATGAACTTGGTACATGGACTCGGTTTCGCCGGTGGATGATTCACCGTCAGAATAAGCGACCGTATCACCTTCGGACACCGGTTCAGATCCGATCTTGTGGACACATGCTACGAACGCATGCTTCATGGCGGGCTGAATCCGAGCGGGACTTGCACGCTGAGCCGTCTCGACGAGGTCGGTGTAGATGTCCGGCTCAGGGACCGGTTCATCGATCTTGCCGATGAAAACGTGAATTCCGCCAAAGGGGACCCGGTACCCGTACTCAATTGAGCCGGCCTCGGGGCCCCATCCTGCATCGTCGATGTAGAGCTTGTCGCGACGACTCTTGGTCATCCGGCCAATGGCGTACCCTTTGAGTCCTTCAAAGTTGCCCTTCAAGAACTTGAAACCATCGTGTGATAGCCCCACGGTGGGGGCCAACTATCATGGAAATATCACGTCAGATGTCCTCGTGAAAGGACTTAGTCATGGAGCCATCGCGGCGGGTTAGCTTAAAGGGGTTAAATCGGACAAAGGACAAGAGGATTTTTATACTAGTTCGGCCCCTTCGATGAAGGTAAAAGCCTACGTCTAGTTGTGATGGGATTATTGGGGTCTCGATAACCAGGGAGCAAAACACGCTATGCCTGGCTCTCGAGCTGTTGTTTCCTGTCCTTGAACCGCCGTCGGGTCGTCCCCTTATATACATGGGTTGACACCCGACCGGTTTACAGAGTCCCGAGGCCGGCTCATACCAGTGTCTAGCTCGGTCTCTCCTTTCCTAACTTACAATACAAGTTATACAACTATGGCGGTTTACCACTATGGACTCTAATCTGCCTTTGGGCTTTGGACCTCTAGCTTCATCAGTAAATCGCCATCTTCCAGGTCTTCATGGGCTTCAGTGTGGTTGAAGGTGAACCGGCCCCTCCTGGGCGGTTTACACTCAGTAGTTATATCCCCAACATAGGGGACTCGAGCTCTCCCTCCTCCTCGTCCTCTTCCTCCTCCTCGCCGGAGGAGGGATGGTCACTAGAATCTTCGGACTTCGTGTCCGAAGCACCACGACGACGGAGACTGCTCCTGCTCTCCTTGGCCTTTTTGTTGGCTTCTTTCTTCGGCGCCTCATAAGGCGCTGGGACCAGCATCTTCGTCAGAAGAGATCCCGCCGGTTCTTCCGGCAGCTGGGCCGGACAATAAATCCGCTCCGCCTTCTTCGTCCATCCCTGAGGTGATCGTGGAAAAGCACGTTAAAAAACATCTCCCTTGGGACATACCAATGAAACATATGGATAGCCAGGACATAATGACGACTTACCGGACTGGTGGGGTGGGACAATTGGTACCCGCGGTCTGCAGCAGAGTCCGGCCATGGTTTGCCGGACTTGAAGAGCACCTTCCAGATATCCTTGTGTAAGGAGCCGAAAAGCTCCCACAGGGTCTGGTGCTCGCCCGAGTCATACTCCCACAAATCACAGCCTCTGTGCTGACAAGGAAGGATCAGGCGGACTAGCATCACCTGAACCACGTCAACAAGCCTGATGGCCTTGTCCTCCATACCTTTGACGCGCGCCTGGATCACTGACAGTTCGTCAGACGATGACTAGTTCACGCCCTTCTTGGGCCAAGACATGAGCCGCAAAGGGGCTCCAGATTGAAACTCAGGAGCAGCGGCCCACTTTTGCCGCGCGGCTCAGTGATATAGAACCACTATTGCTGCCACTCCTTTACGGAGTTGTTGAAAGTACCCGTCGGCCATGTGACCTTGGGCATCCTGCTCACCATGGCACCTCCGCACTCGGCATGTTCGCCATTCACCACTTTGGGCTTCACATTGAAGATCTTGAGCCATAGCCCGAAGTGTGGTGAGATGCGGAGAAAGGCCTTGCACACGACGATAAACGTCGAGATGTTAAGGAAGGAATTGGGGGATAGATCGTGAAAATCAATCCCATAGTAATACATGATGCCACGAACAAAAGGGTGAAGGGGGAACCCAAGCCCGCGGACGAAATGGGGGAGGAAAACAATCCTCTCATGGGGCTCCGGAGTAGGGACAATCTATCCCGCCGTTGGAAGACGGTGTGTCACACTCCAAAAAAATTTATTTATTTTTCAACAAAAAAAAACCTTGCTTGGTTTGAAGAAGGTCATTTAAATCCTTCCAAAAAAAACCTCTCTCTCTCAAAACTTTTCCCCTTGGAAAGGACTTTGTTTTTTGTATCTTCTGCAATCTTGGTATTTGGTTATTAAAAACCTTTCTTCTGAGTTTCCCTTCTCAAAAACATTTCTTGGAATTTATTTTCTTTTAAAAAGAAACCCTAAGGGTTTTGGAGCTAGTCTTTTGTTTTGAACCATCCTTGGTTTTACCATGCCTCATGTGGTAAATTCTCCCAAAACCCCTCCCTCCACTTTGGGCAATCCAAACATTCTGTCCCAACAAGTTCAATCCATTTTTGGATTTTAATCCATTTATTTTTCTCCCAAAAACAATTCTATCATTTATTCTAAGCCTAGATGCTTTACAAAGAAAGTGCCTGATTTACTTTGAGTTTTGATCTCAAACCAACTCCTCTGGATAGTCCCTAGCACCCACAACCTGGACCCATCAAGATCCACTCTTCCTCTTTTCAAAATTTTCAAGTTTCAACCTCTGCAAGTTTGGACCAAATTCATCATTTTTGGTGAAATTCATATTTTCCTTTCTCCAAAAATTTCACAAAAATTCAGGCAGCCCCCGGGTGCTTTGAGAGACCACCACACCAAAGATCAGCCCCAGATAAATTTTTCTCTTGCTCGAATCATTTCATCAAACACTTGGCCGACACTGTTCCTGTACGCTTTCAGTAAAAGTTCAGAGTTTCAGAGTTATCTTCAGTGTCGTTTTCGTCAGTGACTTGTCACCGATCACCCGTGCACCCTGGCACGTTGCGCACGGCCCCTTCGCCCTGGCCAGAGCACCGCACGCCCTCTTGGACGGACGCAGGTGTCAGTGGCGGCAAGTATCGCCGACGCCGGCAGCCTCTACGGTGGCAGAGCCACCCGTGGCGGCCAACGGAGCTAGCACCGGCTCGCTACGCCGCCCAACGCTCCCTAGCCCTCCGTGTGGCCTAGTGCATGCTAGCACACACCGCAGCATCATCACCGTGGCCCGGCAAGCACAGGGCGCGCCCTCTGCTGCCAACGGGCCCGCGCCGCCCCGTTCTGCCGAAACCACCCAGCACGCCCAATCCAGCCAAGGTTAGATGCTAAACGGAGCCCGTGGACCTCTACTTCGATGATCAACCTCCTAATCTCCCGACAAAGCACTGCGCCGCCGTAACCATCACCGGAGTTCCCGTTCTCGGCCACCGCCTCGGATCACCTATAAAATGGAGTCCCGAGCTCGTTCTCGAGCACGCACCACCATTGCACCCCACCAGTACCCCGACAAGCCACTAGGAGGACCTCGAGGAGGTCTCCTCCCCCAACTCCGGCCGCCCCGATCCGCCTCGGCCACCAGCTCGATCCACTCCGGTGAGGCCACCCTCGCCGCCCTAACCTCGTCAGTAGTCTCCTCGGGAACCCAGTGATCTAACCCCGGCTTCAATTTGACCTCCGCAGCCCTCCCTGACGAGATCCAACTCCACCCGAGCCGCCGTCCGTCGGAGCAAGGACCGCCCTTGACGTGGTGGTCGCCGACGACCACCACCACCACCCACCGACGCGGAAGGACACCCTGAGCACGTAGGTACTCTCCGATCCTCCCAACTCGCCGTGGATCGCCGCCGGTGACCACCGCAACTCTCGGGCACCGACGAGCTCTGTTCCCCCCCCCCTCCTTTGAAATTTCAAACCTGACGGGTGGGACCCCTCGTCAGCGATTTCTCTTTTTCGAACCGTTTTCTGTTTTTATAAGTTGGCCCCTGGAAACTTTCTGTTTCATTAAAAATGAGTCCCTAGATTTAAAACCTTTATAACTTTTAAACATAAACTGACTTTTGATTGATTCTTTCTATATCATCTTTATTTTTCTGTCTAGTTTTTTGTCATATTTATTCGAAAAATATTTGGAACACTTTTCTGTGCACTCATGGTATTTACGATAAGTACGTATTTTCTGATACCGTAGATACCGGAGGAATTGACAGAACCGCGAACTTCGCCAAGCTAGACTTCGAACTAGGCAAGCATGTTTGAACTTTTGATATGATGAGTGTTCGTGGCATGTTTGCATTAAGTAATTACATGGCATGTTTATGAGCATTTCGATGAGTGTTATAACACATGCAAAGTTGAGGCAAGTGAGTTCGAAAATCCATATGTTGTTGGATATAAGTATGCATGGTCATGTGATGGCCTGAGAATGGGTAAGATGGCAGTGTTGTAGAATGCCAGTCTTATGCCAGACTATTTGACTTTAGTGTCAACGTGAATCAAGTCACGTTCCCATTCGTTTCCCTTCCTGTACTACCACATGTTTTCCGCAAGGAATATAGCTTAGTAAGTTGCAAACATCTTTCCTGGTACACACCAAATAGAGAGGCCGTGATGAGGGTTCCATGGCCCTGGATTAAAGCCCGTCATCCGGTCAGGGGGCATGGGTGTTTCCGGTTGGGACCGAGAGGGGGGCACCCCTTAGAGCGCGCGTATATATATTTGATCCCATGCTATTTGAGGTTGTGACCTCCCCGTCTCAAAGTTTTTCTTGGACGTTGTCTAGGGTGATTCCTGGCATCGTGAGGTGGGATGGGTGTGTACTAGTTAGATGTGTTTCTACCGAAATACTGTAAATGGAACTAGTCCTTCATGACTACGGAAATCCGTTGGCCGTGGGAAATTAGTACAAACTCTATAGAGTCAAAAATCCTTTGAATCATCTTGTACATGTCCAAGTACTGTGTTCATCTTATCTTGTCAAAATGTCAGTCTCAGTGACAAAACTCCGGTGAACCACATGAGTGTTAAGTCCGGTTAAAAGTTTATTTCTGTGGATGGACTAACCCGTTTATTATTATGTGTTGAATATTTCCTATGAGTATTATATCTTCGTGAATTTATCAGATATGAATAATGAAATATACGCCCTTTCTACGATGTCGCTCAGACGTCCGACTGTGGCGCACTTGTTATTTACTTTTGATATAAGCCCTTTCTGCGATGTCGCTCAGACGTCCGACTGTGGCACACTTGTTATTTACTTTTGATTTAAGCCCTTTCTGCGATGTCGCTCAAACGTCCGATTGTGGCACACTTGCTATTTACTTTTGATATAAGCCCTTTTAGCGATGTCGCTCAGACGTCCGACTGTGGCACACTTGTTATTTAGTTTCGATATACGCCCTTTCTGCGATGTCACTCAGACGTCCGACTGTGGCACGCTTGTCATTTACTTTTCAATATAATCCCTTTATGTGGTGTCACTTAGACGCCCGACTGCGGCATAATTATTTATTTGTTTACCTTTCGAGGCGTCGCTCCAGACACCCGATCGGTCTTCAGTTGTTTGTTGGGAATTTCGGGAGGACTACCGCCCGACTTCCTTTTTACTTATCATGTCTTGCAAATATTTATTATTTGAATGAGCATTGTTATTTTTCTCATGACGCATTCAGGCATGCATTTGTTATATCTTATGTCTGAATTGTCTTGCGAGTACTTTCAAAGTACTCACCTGGCTTGTTGATTTGGCCAGATGTTGATGAAGGCGATCTCATGGATGAAGAGTTCGATAGCGAGTCTGACGCCTAGAGGAGTCCCAGTCAGTCTCGCGCGACCCTGGATTTGGTCACTGTATGATATACGCTTCCGCTACCCCAAATAAATTCACCGAGCCTCACCTCGACGCTCGATGAGCTGCCAGTTTAGGAGTAATGTTATCCACCACCACTTTTATCTCGAGTCAGTAGCATGTCACCACACCCCTGTGTCATAACCGCCCTTATGTACAATATTGGCATGTTTGTAATAAATTGTTCAGCAACCTCAGCTCAACCATGTAATATATTTGATGCTACTGGCCTTCTGTATTCAAGTATTTGTCTACCAGTAAGGATAACTCTTCCTATACTGGAATCAAAAGATTGATTTCTCGATAAGTATTTTATTGAAAAACCGGTCGTGACAAACTTGGTACCAGAGCCAGGCTGACTGTAGGAAGCCACTAGGTGCGATCGCTAATCGGTTATTAGCATAGTAGAGTTTATTCATATTTTTGCAAATGTAGTCATTTTCTGACAGTCAGCATAAATTTATGATCTGACCATTCAGAATTTTTGCCTACTTTTGTAGATGGCTGGCAACGACTATGAGTCATAGGTGTTCGCTAGCGTGCCTGAGGGGTTCGTCAAGCTCCTCTCCTTCATCATCCAGGTCGCGATGGGGCCATCAGTACGCCCAGTCTTCACACTCTACCCGCACAAGATCAACGACAGTCTGACCATGCACCAGGCCGCGGTGCAATTCAAGGGAGGGCGTGTTGAGTTACGCCGCTTCCGATTCTTGGGGAGAGCCATGCCTAAGGAGAGGCATGCTATGCAGATGGCTGCCCGTGAGGCGATAGCTCGTCTCCGGGATGTTCTTCCTTCAATGAAGACTCGTCGCTACCGCTACCTTCCATGCCACGTGCCATACACCTGTCACTACTCATTCGCTTGCCCCATAGGAGAGCGAGACGAGGCTATTGAGATGCTTGTCGAGTACCTCCGAGCTCTGGAGGCAGCCTTCGACAACCTGGTGGATGACCTTGTAGCTGCCCGCATGGACTCAGTCCATGGCTGTGCAGCCAATAGGAGGGAGCTCCTGCACACCGCACCACCGCTGACTTTCATCTCGTCCTCGGCATCTCATTCACCTACCATTCTCACCACTGCTCATCGCCTGCCTACCACCGAGGAGTTCAACCAAGTCATTGCACCCACTCCAGTTCGTACTGCACCACCTATAGCACCCACTCCTATTCGTGTTAATCCGCCTATGGCGCCCGCTCCATCAACTCAGCGCAGCGCTTCTCGTCTGGAGCCTATTAGCAAGGAGGAAGTTGAGTCCCCAGCCTCACTGCGCCTCACCCTCGGTAGGCCAAGGGAGAACCTCACCATCTCCGACTGAGTATGCTTAGCCGCCATGCGATGTATCAACTTGTGCTATATGTTTATATGTACATAGGTTGTGAGAAGTAGCTTGTTTGCGCATCATGTAGGGACTAGGAGAAGTGCACTAGCCTAAATAACATGCCAGGAATATGTACGCATATCCTGAGTGATGTATTGTATAATTACTGCTTGCGTGTAAGATATGTAATAGTCCTTCATGCGCAATCGTTTATTTTCTTGAAAAATCCTGGAGCTTTTAAAATTTCCCGTATTCGTGAATTTATTGACTGTTGCGACTCATTTTCTTTTCTTACGAGTTTTACAAAATATATCCCCAGGGTGAAAGATGTCTCATCCTTGGACGTGCTCCATCCTAATTCCGCCAGAGGAAAATTATGGCACACCACCAAACAACAATTTCACACAGGGGCAGTCAAGTCAACAGGGCAGTGAAATAGCATTTACCCAAGTATGCCGCCTTTATGAACAGAGTCAACAACAACATCAGGAAATGATGAACCAAGTCATCAATATGGGAAATCACCATGGACAGTATCAGCAGCAATCCAAGTTGTCTGAGCTACAGAAGACGCGTCTCCCAACATTTTCTCATACTGACAAACCTCTTGAGGCCGACGACTGGCTTCGAGACATGGAAAGAAAATTAATTATTGCACAGTGTTCAGACCATGAGAAAGTACTATATGCACCGCACTATCTCACTGGAGCAGATGCATCATGGTGGGAAAATTTCCTACACATGCACCCCAACGAAAATGAAATAACCTGGGGGAATCAAAGAAGGTTTTCATGGGGCACACATTCCTAAAAGTGTTATGAAGATCAAGAAGAGAGAATTTGATGACCTCAAACAAAGGACCATGACGGTGTCAGAATACAACAACCAGTTTACTCTGCTATCTCGCTACGCCAACGAAGAGCGTATGACTGAAAGCAAGAAGATGGAGAAATTCTTGGAAGGCCTGGCACCCGCGCTTAGATGCCAGCTGGTTGTGCACACTTTCCCAGATTTCAAAACACTGGTGGATAAGGCTATTACCTTGGAAAATGAGCGACGCAGCTTGGAGGATTTCCGCAAACGCAAAAGGGACCAGACTACTCTGTCTCGAAACCACCGAAGCAAGACGTAATTTCAGAAAAGTGGGACACACAAACCCACGACAAATAATTCACACCCAATCAAGAATTTCCATGCAAGGGACAAGGAGTTCACATATCGCCAAGGCGTTACTTGCTACGCTTGTGGAGAAGAAGGGCACTATGCCAAGCAGTGCCCCAAGCCAAGGAACTCAACCCCAAAGCCGAACAACGGTGGCAATAATTCAGCGCCCAAGCGAAACAATTTCAACCCCAATAACAACCACATGAAGGGTCATCTGAACCACGTGACCAAAGAAGAAGCACAAAATGCCCCGGATATCGTACTCGGTATGTCCCCTATCAACACAATACCTGCCACGGTTTTGTTTGATTCTAGAGCTTCTCACTCATTCATCGAAGAGATTTGCTTTGCAAAATGATTTTTCGATACTTCCCTTGGAAAAATCCATGATCATCAAGTCCCCTGGGATTAAGCAAGTGACCCAGAGTTACTGCCAAGGTGTGGTTATTGAATTTGAAGGATTGAAGTTTCACGCCAACCTTATTGTATTGGAAAATAAAGGACTGGATGTCATCCTAGGGATGGATTGGTTAACCACCAACAAAGGTTTTATTGACTGCTTCAACCGGACCGTAATTCTCACCCACCATCACGGGAAGACAATAAAGGTTTCAGCCAAAGAAAGACAAATATCTCGGCAACCGAGGTTGAACAAGGTGGACATTTCTGAGTGAAGCAAGGTTCCAGTAGTGTGTTAATTTCCAGACGTATTTCCCGAAGAACTACCAGGCATGCCACCAGACCGAGAGATAGAATTCAGCATTGAGCTAGCACCCGGAACCGCTCCCATTTACAAGAAACCATACAGAATGGCACCATCCGAGTTGGTAGAATTGAAGAAGCAAATAAAAGAATTGTTGGACAAAGGATACATACGAGCCAGTTCCTCACCTTGGGGTCACCAATTTTATTTGCCAAAAAAAGGATGGGACACTGAGATTGTCTATAGACTATTGAGCACTTAACATGGTCACAATCAAAAACAAATACCCAATGCCACGGATAAATGATTTATTTGATCAGCTCGCTCAGGCCAAGGTCTTCTCAAAAATCGACTTAAGGTCGGGATACCATCAATTAAAAGTGCGAACATAAGATATCCCCAAGACAGTCTTCATCTCCAGATATGGACTGTATGAGTTCACAGTAATGCCGTTTGGACTAACAAACGCCCCCACATATTTTGTTCACCTCATGAACAAAGTATTTATGAAGTTTATGGACAAGTTTGTTATGGTATTCATCGATGATATTCTGATATACTCCAAGACACCAGAAGAGCATGCTGAACATCTCAGAATTGTACTAGGAGAACTCAGGAAACATCAACTGTACACCAAGTTCAGCAAATGTGAATTTTGGCTAAGACAGGTGGGTCTTCTGGGCCACGTACTGACCCAAGAAGGTATTGCCATAGACCCGGAAAAGGTCAAGGCCGTACTTGGCTGGAAACCACCAGCCAGCGTAACGGACGTACGAAGTTTCTTGGGAATGGAGGATGCAACCGAAGATTTATTGAAGGATTCTCCACCATAGCAAAGCCAATGATGCAGTTACTCAAGAAAGACAAGAAGTTTGAATGGACGGAAGCTTGCGAGAAAAGCTTCCAAGAACTAAAAAGGAAATTAACGATGGCACCAGTATTAATTGTGCCAGACATACACAAGAATTTTGAGGTGTATTGTGACGCATTCCGGAAGGGCCTCGGATGCGTATTGATGGAAGAAGGCAAGGTAGTCGCGTATGTCTCCAGACAACTTCGCAAGCATGAAGAAAATTATCCTACTCATGACCTAGAGTTGGCAGTAATCATCCATGCACTCAAAGAATGGAGACACTTTCTACTTGGAAATCGTTGTGAAATATACACAGACCATAAGAGCCTCAAGTATATTTTCACACAGCCGGAACTCAATTTACGGCAATGACGCTGGTTGGAATTAGTGAAGGATTATGATGTTGGAATCCACTATCATCCAGGAAAAGCAAATGTAGTGGAAGATGCCCTTAGTCGGAACCCCAGCTCGGGCAACGACAGTATACCAAATTTGAGACCAGAATTTCAGCAGGAATTTGCCAAACTCAACTTAATAATGGTCACCGAAGGCAGTGTGTCGAATTTGGAAATACAGCCTACCCTAATTGAAAAGATTAAGGAGGCTCAGCATGGACACCCCAGCATTGAAGGCATAAAAAGAAAAGCGAGTTTGGGCAGGGCCTCAGAATTCATCATAGACGAGCAGGGAATATTGTGGTACGGAGATAGGCTTTGCGTACCAAATGTCAAGGACCTCAAACAGCAAATTCTAGCTGAAGGCCACACCGCTCCGTATTCAATCCATCCTGGAGGAACAAAAATGTAGAAGGACCTTCAGGAAAAAATTTGGCGGCACGGTATGAAAAGGGACATAGCCACATTCATTGCATGTTGTGATTCTTGTCAACGCATCAAGGCCGAGCACCAGAAACCAGCCAGACTATTACAGCCAAACAAGATACCCGAGTGGAAATGGGACAAGATTGGAATGGATTTTATTGTTGGGCTACCTCGGTCACGACACGGAAATGATGCCATATGGGTCATCACCGACAGATTAACTAAGGTGGCACATTTTATCCTGGTGAAGACAACTCACACCACTCAGAAGCTTGCCCAGCTTTATCTTGCCCGTATCGTCTGCCTGCATGGAGTCCCAAAGACTAATATCTGACAGAGGCACACAATTCGTTTCTAGGTTTTGGGATCACCTACAACAGGCACTGGGAACTCAACTAGCATTCAGTACCGCATACCACCCCCAGACCAATGGACAGATAGAACGCGTAAACCAAATTCTAGAAGACATGCTGAGAGCATGTGTCCTCACCAATGGAACCAGTTGGGAAGAAAGCTTGCCATACGCAGAGTTCGCATACAACAACAGTTACCAAGCCAGCCTGCAAATGGCACCATTTGAAGCTCTGTACGGGCGAAGATGTCATACACCGCTAAATTGGTTAGAAACCGGAGACAGCCATATCTTCGGCCCAGATATGCTCAAGGAGGCTGAGGAAAAGGTTAAGATGATTAAGGATCGACTCAAGACAGCTCAGAGTCAACAAAAGAGTTATTACGATCGAAAGCATCGGGGAATCAGTTTTGAACCCGGAGAGTTTGTGTACCTACGAGTATCTCCTATGAGGGGCCTACAACGATTCAAGGTTAAGGGAAAGCTAGCACCAAGATTCATTGGACCATTCTGTATAGTGGCCCGAAGAGGCACGGTAGCCTACTAGCTAGACTTACCCGAAGAATTATCCGATGTCCATGACGTATTCCACGTCTCGCAGTTGAGGAAGTACATGAGCAACCCAGAGAAGCAAGTATCCCATGAAAACATTGACGTGCAACCAGACCTCACCTACCGGGAACGTCCAATAAAAATATTAGAGGAGTCTGAAAGGAGGACCCGACAGAAAAGCATCAAGTTTTTCAGAGTTCAGTGGAGCAATCACACCAAGAATGAAGCAACTTGGGAAAGAGAGGATTTTCTTTGGACAGAGCACCCACACTTGTTTGAGGATCAGCTGAAATCTCGGGGACGAGATTTTTCCTAAGGGGGTAGGTGTTGTGACACTCCAAAAAAGTTTATTTATTTTTCAACAAAAAAACCTTCCTTGGTTTGAAGAAGGTCATTTAAATCCTTCCAAAAAAAACCTCTCTCTCTCAAAACTTTTCCCCTTGGCAAGGACTTTAATTTTTGTATCTTCTGCAACCCTCGTATTTGGTTATTAAAAACCTTTCTTCTGAGTTTCTCTTCTCAAAAACATTTCTTGGAATTTATTTTCTTTTAAAAAGAAACCCTAAGGGTTTTGGAGCTACTCTTTTGTTTTGAACCATCCTTGGTTTTACCATGCCTCATGTGGTAAATTCTCCCAAAACCCCTCCCTCCACTTTGGGGCAATCCAAATATTCTGTCTCAACAAGTTCAATCCATTTATTTTTCTCCCCAAAACAATTCTGTCATTTATTCTAAGCCTAGATGCTTTACAAAGAAAGTGCCTGATTTACTTTGAGTTTTGATCTCAAACCAACTCCTCTAGATAGTCCCTAGCACCCATAATCTGGACCCATCAAGATCCACTCTTCCTGTTTTCAAAATTTTCAAGTTTCAACCTCTGCAAGTTTGGACCAGATTCATCATTTTTGGTGAAATTCATAGTTTCCTTTGTCCAAAAATTTCACAAAAATTCAGGCAGCCCCCAGGTGCTTTGAGAGACCACCACACCAAAGATCGGCCCCAGGTAAATTTTTCTCTTGCTCGAATCATTTCATCAAATACTTGGTCGGCACTGTTCCTGTACGCTTTCAATAAAAGTTCAGAGTTTCAGAGTTATCTTCAGTGTCGTTTTCGTCAGTGACTTGTCACCGATCACCCGTGCACCCTGGAGCGTTGCGCATGGCCCCTTCTCCCTGGCCAGAGCACCGCACGCCCTCTTGGATGGATGCAGGTGTCGGTGGCGGCGAGCATCGCCGACACCGGCAGCTTCTGCGGTGACAGAGCCACCCGTGGCGGCCAACGGAGCCAGCACCAGCTCGCTACGCTGTTCTGCGCCTCCCAACGCTCCCTAGCCCTCCGCATGGCCTCATGCAGGCCAGCACACACCGCAGCACCGTCGTCGTGGCCAGGCAAGCACAAGGCGCGCCCTTTGCCGCCGACGGGCCTGCGCCGCCCTGTTCTGCCGAAACCACCCAGCAAGCCCAATCCAGCCAAGGTTAGATGCTAAACGGAGCCCGTGGACCTCCACGTCGATGATCAACCTCCTAATCTCCCCGACCAAGCATTGCGGCACCGTAACCATCGCCGAAGATCCCTGTTCTCGGCCACCACCTCGGATCACCTATAAAATGGAGTCCCGAGCTCATTCTCAAGCACGCACCAGCACTGCACCCCACCAGTACCCCTCCAAGCCACTAGGAGGACCTTGAGGAGGTCTCCTCCCCCAACTCCGGCCGCCCCGATCCGCCTCGGCCACCAACTCGATCCACTCCAGTGAGGCCACGCTAGCCGCCCTAACCTCGTCAGTAGTCTCCTCGGGAACCCAGTGATCTAACCCCGGCTTCAATTTGACCTCCGCAGCCCTTCACGACGAGATCCAACTCCACCCGAGCCGCCGTCCGCCGGAGCAAGGACCACCGTCGACGTGGTGCTCGCCGACGACCACCACCACCACCCACCGACGCGGAAGGACACCCTGAGCATGTAGGTACTCTCCGATCCTCCCAACTCGCCGTGGATCACCGCCGGCGACCACCGCAACTCTCGGGCGCCGATGAGCTCTGTTCCTCCCCCTTTGAAATTTCAAACCTGACGGGTGGGACCCCTCGTCAGCGATTTCTCTTTTTCGAACCGTTTTCTGTTTTTATAAGTTGGCCCCTGGAAACTTTCTGTTTCATTACAGATGAGTCCCTGGATTTAAAACCTTTATAACTTTTAAACAGAAACTGATTTTTGATTGATTCTTTCTCTGTCATCTTTATTTTTCTGTCTAGTTTTTTGTCATATTTATTCGAAAAATATTTGGAACACTTTTCTGTGCACTCACGGTATTTACGATAAGTACGTGTTTTCTTATACCGTAGATACCGGAGGAATTGACGAAACCGCGAACTTCGCCAAGCTAGACTCCGAACCAGGCAAGCATGTTTGAACTTTTGATATGATGAGTGTTTGTGGCATGTTTGCATTAAGTAATTACATGGCATGTTTATGAGCATTTCGATGAGTGTTATAACACATGCAAAGTTGAGGCAAGTGAGTTTGAAAATCCATATGTTGTTGGATATAAGTTTGCATGGTCATGTGATGGCCTGAGAATGGGTAAGATGGCAGTGTTGTAGCATGCCAGTCTTATGCCAGACTATTTGACTTCAGTGTCAACGTGAATCAAGTCACGTTCCCATTCGTTTCCCTTCCTGTACTACCACATGTTTTCCGCAAGGAATATGGCTTAGTATGTTGCAAACCGCTTTCCTGGTACACACCAAATAGAGAGGCCGTGATGAGGGTTCCATGGCCCTGGATTAAAGCCCGTCATCCGATCAGGGGTATGGGTGTTTCCGGTTGGGACCGAGAGGGGGGCACCCCTTAGAGCGCGCATATATAAATTTGATCCCATGCTATTTGAGGTTGTGACCTCCCCGTCTCAAAGTTTTTCTTGGACGTTGTCTAGGGTGATTCCTGGCATCGTGAGGTGGGATGGGTGTGTACTGGTTAGATGTGTTTCTACCGAAATACCGTAAATGGAACTAGTCCTTCGTGGCTACGGAAATCCGTTGGCCGTGGGCAATTAGTACAAACTCTGCAGAGTAAAAAATCCTTTGAATCATCTTGTACATGTCCAAGTACTGTGTTCATCTTATCTTGTCAAAATGTCAGTCTCAGTGACAAAACTCCGGTGAACCACATGAGTGTTAAGTCCGGTTAAAAGTTTATTCCTGTGGATGGACTAACCCGTTTATTATTATGTGTTGAATATTTCCTATGAGTATTATATCTTCGTGAATTTATCATATATGAATAATGAAATATACGCCCTTTCTGCGATGTCGCTCAGACGTCCGACTGTGGCACACTTGTTATTTACTTTTAATATAAGCCCTTTCAGCGATGTTGCTCAGACGGCCGACTGTGGCACACTTGTTATTTACTTTCGATATACGCCCTTTCTGCGATGTCGCTCAGACGTCCGATGTGGCACGCTTGTCATTTACTTTTCAATATAAGACCTTTATGTGGTGTTGCTTAGACGCCCGATTGCGGCATGATTATTTATTTGTTTACCTTTTGAGGCGTCGCTCCAGACACCCGATCGGTCTTCAGTTGTTTGTTGGGAATTTTGGGAGGACTACCGCCCGACTTCCTTTTTACCTATCATGTCGTGCAAATATTTATTATTTGAATGAACATTGTTATTTTGCTCATGACGCATTCATGCATGCATTTGTTATATCTTATGTCCGAACTGTCTTGCGAGTACTTTCAAAGTACTCACCTGGCTTCTTGATTTGGCTAGATGTTGATGAAGGTGATCTCATGGATGAAGAGTTCGATAGCAAGTCCGACACCTAGAGGAGTCCCAGTCAGTCCCGTGCGACCCTCGATTTGGTCACTGTATTATATACGCTTCCGCTACCCCAAATAAATTCACCGAGCCTCACCTCGACGCTCGATGACCTGCCAGTTTAGGAGTCATGTTATCCACCACCACTTTTATCTCGAGTCAGTAGCATGTCACCACACCCTTGTGTCATAACCGCCCTTATGTACAATATTGGCGTGTTTGTAATAAATTGTTGAGCAACCTCAGCTCAACCCTGTAATATATTTGATGCTACTGGCCTTCTGTATTCATGTATTTGTCTACCAGTAAGGATAACTCTTCCTATACTGGAATCAAAAGATCGATTTCTCAATAAGTATTTTATTGAAAAACCGGTCAGGAGACGGTGGCGATTTTCTTGGACAGATATCCGATCGCCCGCAACTTCTTAATATCCTTCTCCTGGACGGAGGAGGCCATCCACTTGCCTCCTGCTCCGGATCCAGACATTTTCGGAGGACCTTTGTTGGTGGGGAAGGTGAATGCTTGGGTGCTAGGGCTCGGGCGAAAGGAAAGTGGCGAGCAGAAGTAGAAGAAGGGGTGGGTAGAAAGGAGGAGGCTTTTCACTTTATAAAGGAGAAGTTATATATGCTGTCGACTTACACTTTGTAGTCCAGGTTGCCAGTTCGAATCTCGTCTTTCAGATTTGTTAGTTTTAGGTCCAAATTTGATTAATGACAAGTGGGACCCCGTGTGTTGTTCCGGTATTTCAGTGTAGGATGGTTTTTTTGAAAAAACACTTTGCGCGGTTAGACAAGTAACGACACGAGTTACATGTATTTTACAAGTTTACGAACAAAAATGACAGCGGCATAGAATATCGCATCCACCCTGCAGCTTAGATACTATGGTGATACGAGTTTTTACACTGTTGGAAGTGAGATCCAATGTCTTGGGAGTAGTCTTTGTAATTATGGGCAATTTCCAAACTCTCCAAAGGTTTGTTTTGCAAATAAAACATTCATGCCTCATGTGTGCCACTGCATCTTCGATCCAACGGCTCCCCGTTGCTCATATTAGGTGCTCCCCGTAGCTTAATTACCCGCTACGGTGATATGAGCATCTAGGTCGTATGATCAGTGATCAGATGGCATATGCGTAGTACTTGTACTTTCCGCATTTCCCAAACTCTATCAGCCGTATATTGCAAAAACATTCAAACCTCCTACTGTGGGCCGTTAGATCGTAGTGAACTCGTATCAACATAGAATCTATGGTGCGGGAGCACCTCATATATTCCCGTGCGAGAAAACATAAGGTGCTATCGCAGCTTGGATGCTATGGTGATACGATCTTGGAGGTTGTTTGATCTGAGATCCAATGGCGTCTGAGCAGTCTTTGTGCTTGTAAGCAGTGGCCGAACTCTTTTGGGGCTTTTCTGCAAAAAACCATTCGAACCACCGAGGAGGTGTTGGGTCACAAATCCAACGCCACCGAAGAGCTTGTATCACCAAAGCATCTAAGGTGTGGTAGCACATGATATTCTTACATACAGGAGAATATGATGTCCTCCTTCATCTTAGATGCTATGGTGATACGAGCTTCGAGGTCGTTGGATATGGGATCAAAGGGCATCTGAGTAGTTTTTGTACAAATTGTGTGCAATTCTCAAACTCATCAAGGTTTCCTGCAAAAATATTAAGACACATCATGTGAGCTGCTATATCTCAGATCTACAAGCTCCAAGCAACTCGTATCGGCATATAGCATCTAAGGTATGGGGGTACATGATATTCTCCCGGGGAGGAAGGGTGGGGGTGCAGAACCAATCGGTGGTTGGGAGGGTGGGGACAAATATAATCTAAACAACCCTAAACAGAGCTCCACAGTTTTATCTAAGGTCGAGGGGTTGACCCCCGACAATCATAGCTCCGCCTAAACACAACATTTGCATGTACTGTAGTACTAGACTTAATATTCATGTTTCAGTTTCATGTTCATTTTAAATATTGAACTGAGGACCATGGATGTCTTACATTTTACTCCCTTCATTCCTAAATATTAGTCTTTTTAGAGGTTTAAAATGGACTGGCACATACATATGTATATAGACATATTTTAGAGTCTAGATTCACTCATTTTGCTCCATATGTAGTCACTTGTTGAACTCTCTAAAAGACTAATATTTAGATATAGAAGGAGTATTTTTGACTTCGTGTCATACATGCATGGTTTGGAAAAATACATACACTATACTTATTGGATTGGTGTTGTGTTCGTGCGTGTCTCCCTCTCTCTCTCTCTCTCTCTCTCTCTCTCTCTTTGTGTGTGTGGTCATATGCTTGATACATACAAAGTTTTCTCACCTCCATACTTTTCATCTTTTAAATTTGAATTTGCATTGGAAAACTTACTAGGGATACCATGAAATGTGAAATCCACGTTGAGATCACTATATCACAAACTCACTCTAATTCAACAACTCATCATAAATCAATTACTACGTTGAGATTAGTATTTGCAAGGAAAATACGGGTATTGTAATACACATAGATTTGTTCGGCAAAGGACCCAACGGCGTACCAGCCAGACCTTGGCTCGTGTTCATCCTAAAAAACGGGCTCGTGTCCTTAGTTGGCATGCGTGGTACGCACATTAGGCAACCCCAACAAGTCGAGCCTCAGCGTTTCAAGTCGAAATATCTGGCGGCCAGAATTCCAGCCCTAGGAAATTCCCCTTATGTCCTCGGTCCATAATGACTAGGAGTACCGATGAACAACGGAGGGATGATTTAGTAACTAGACAACGTTACCTACCGTGCCGAGCACGGTTCAATTCCCTCAGTCGCCGCTCGTCAAGGTCACCCGTCAACTGCATTGCCTAGTACTACTACTACACCAGGACGAGCACAGAATTGAGCCCGTTTGTTCTTGCCTAGTACTTGAGTTAATATATTAGGCAATGCACTGGTACGGAGGGATTATCCTTTTACTCTGCATATATAACTTGTCTGAAGTCTAACTAAGCAAAATGTTTGACCAAATCCGTTCTTAAGAAATACAACAGGACAGATGTACGGCTCGAAAATTTATTGCATGATGCAGGTTATGATATTGTTTCGAATCCTGGATCTTAAATTTCAGAAAATCCAAAAGTGAGCATAAATTCCTGAAACCGAGCATGGTCACGTGATATGGCACAAATATTACTTCGTAAGTTTTTCTTGAATTTGAGACAAGCTGCTTATGACAAGTTGCACAAATGAAGAGCCAAGGTAGTTTGGAACAAAGACCTGTCACGTTAAGGTGAACGCTTTCACTATTGAAACCATGGGCGTTTACATGCCGCCACGAGTCCCCGCTTCTCATCGGCAGGTGTCATCCGAGCAAGCGTGTGAGTCGATGGGAGGCGTGCGAGTAGACTGTTGTGCCAGCTGTCAGGGAGGCGTGCGAGCAGACCGTTGTGCAGGCTCACCGGGAGGCGAGCCCTTTGACCAGGCTCCGCTGCCCATTGTCGTCCCAACTGCTCCCACTTTTTTAATGGCACCGGCGCCGCAGTTTAAAAGCAACCCCGCACTACCCGGTATCGCTAAATCTTCTCTCTTCCTCTCCGATTCTCCTGTCGTCTACCTCCAACTAGCCTGACCTAAATGTACGCCATGCCGCATCACGATGGTCTGCCCTTAGTGTTCCAGTTTCCTGAGGAAGACACCCAGCAGGAGTCTGAAGAACATAAGGTGCTTTGGGACGAGCTTGAACTGGCCTTGCGGGAATATGCCGCGCCTGTCCCCACTCCCGTTCCGGCTCCCGTCGCCCCGACAGTGCCAGCGCCCATCCCGATGGCATTGATGGGCTGGGAGCCGCACATTGTCGCCGATCTTGATCCCACGGGGTTCCATGAGGTCCCCGCCAACTTTCACGCGCTCGTGCAACTGCCAGCGCATGCTCCTACGCGTGCACTGATGCGCAAGCCCGTGCCGATGCCCGTGCACCTGCCAGCGCATGCACCTACGCGTGCACTGACGTGCATGCCCGTGCCGGTGCCTGTGCACACGAATGTCTCCACTGCGCCATTGACAACGCCTGGCCCCACGCGGGTGCCAGTGCCCCCCTAAGCGGCATGGATGGCCGCCGTCGACCGCTTCCTTGCACCAAGGCCAGTCGCCTCCTCCCGCTAGTTGACTCGGTCCGAAGTCCAGACCATTTTGGCCTTCCTTGAAGCTAGGCCAACGTCCAGGAGTACGCCAACAACGGTGAAAGACGCCGCCGTCGCCGTCGGTCAGCGGCCCGACGACACACAACACGACAGAGTAGCCGCTTCCCACCACGAGACGCCCCCGCCGCCGCCGCGTAATCTAAATTTGCCAAGAAAAACATTCGGATTGCCATGCTTAAAATCTGAACGTTTATCTTTTTTGTTTATTTTATATCGATCGTCGTATAATTTAAAGTCGGAATCAGACTGAACGAAGTCTATGGTTTGATCGATTGAATGTTCTGCTAGAGCCGTATCAAATTAAATTTAAAACATCATGAAGCGACATGTATTCCTTGTTATCCAACGACCTAGACTGCTTTAATGTCGAGCACTCAAACGTTTAGCGTGCAGTTAATTTCATGCCAAAAATAGTGCTAATCACATAACAACACGCAAATATTATCCTAGTACTTAATATCCGCATGCACTTAATATACTTCCAAATTAACGTGCATTGCACATACACACTGACTAGTGCTGCTAGTACGTGAAACTGGTGCCGAGACTTGTGAACGCGTCCAGATATGGTCAACTGCAACATCGCCCGCGAGTTCTTCCTATTTGCCCATGCGTCTAAACGCAAAAGGGGAGGAGAGAGAGAGAGAGCACACATGGAACCCACCAGTAAGTGAAGGAGAATAGTAATAAAAATAATATTACATGTTATCCATTAATTAGGTTGTGGTAATATAAAAAAATTATGGGAACAAAGGGGGGTACAACAAACATTGCTATTCTACGTATGTTGCCTATTGACGTGCGGCTTGAAGGCCCAATCGCATGTTTGATCCTCGTCCTTTATTTTTTAATTTGTATATGGGTCCAAATTTGTTTCATGACATGTGGGCCCCTCGGTGTGTAGTTTGTAGCACTTTAATTTGTGGTTCGAAATTTGTTCCATTCCAAGTGGACTATCGGTGTGTAGTTTTGTAGCTTATTTATAATAATTAAAGAGAAGATCATAGTTTTTTCAATAATACCATGGTGCAATGTTGAAGGCGAGAAACGACGTGCGAGAGAGCGATGACCGAGCCAGAGGGAAATCAACTAGGGGAGTTGCGTGGGTTGCAACGGTGTTTGGAGTAGTTGTGGGCCGAATGCTACGAAAATATAATCTAAACCGATCGGAAAATGCCTACACAAATTAATCCAAGGTTGGAGTGCCCCTCGCAATGTAAATATCTTCGGCTTTGTGAGGGATGGAGAGGTAGTAGCTTCAACGCGTGGAAGATACGGTGTGAGAAAGCGAGGTCAATTGAGAGACATATAGATAGAGAGACAAAGTGAGTGTGGTCCTACATTCATTGAACAAATATATATGCTCTCGAGAGAAATTGTCCGATTGAGCTTTTGGCAAGGTGAGGCATGTAAGATAGAGCTTAAGAGATGATCCAGTCATACAAGTGTAGATATATTTTGTGCATGGGAGGAAGCAAGGTCAACCGATCACATAGGGTCGACGTGCGATCGAAAGAGTGAGACTGGTTGGAGAGAGTGGCCTAGATAGACAATGTGCGTGAGAGAGTATACAATGTGAATAGGTCGAATTGGGCTCAAACATGGTGATATATCGTTTTTTGTCCGAGAAAGAGCGTGGTCAATCGAGACATACAAAGAGAGAGAGGGAGAGAGAGAGAGATTGAGTGAGCGTGGCCCACCATGAAGTCCAAAGAGTGGCAGCGGCTTGGATGGACTGACCTAGATAGACAATCTTCGTGAGAGAGTATAGAGTGTGTCGACCGAGGCTCGAATAGGGAGATTTATCATTTGTGTGTGAAAGAAAATGAGGTTAAACGGGACTCAGATAAAGAGAGCGAGATTGAGCGAGTGTGGCCCGCCGTGTAGAAGAAAGAGTGAGACAGTCTCAAGGGAGTGACCTAGATATACAACGTGCGTGCGTGCGCACGAGAGGTTGGGGGGCTAGATAGGCAATGCATGTATTTAGTGCGAGAGGGTGAGAGGGAGAGGGGGGAGAGAGAGAGCTCGGCATGGGGTGCAATGGCGGGTGTGTGAGTTAAATACATTTGGTAACCGAGTGGAAAAAGGGGTTGTGTAGTTGAGAGACTTAGAGATCGAAACGTGGAGAGAAAGAATGAACGTGTGTTGGAAACCGATTGCTTGCTAGGGTGGTTAGGAGAGGAAGATT
>NC_041385.1:573947396-573947967 GCF_002162155.2 Triticum dicoccoides | reverse complement strand
CAACATTTGAATGTACATAGTACGAGACTTAATATCGATCTTTTAATTCGGTGTACATTGTAGATTTGAATCGAGGACCAGGCATACGGGTAATTATTTCGAATTCGTGCCATACTAAGTTTCGAAAAGCTGACATTGACTCAATTTGTTGTGCTTTTTTAAGACCCTTAAGACATTTCAGACAATGTGCAAAACAGTTCATTTTAAGTTGTCTGAAACGACTTACAAAAGTGACCGGAGGGAGTATCTCGTTTCGAATGACTAATTGTTGCAAGGAAAACACGGGCATGGTAATACATACAGATTCGATTGCAAATGAAAGAAGATTCATTTGCATTCTCAAATGTAGGTGCACCAGGCAGACCAGGGTCATGTCGGGGTGGACACTGCTTTTGTGCCTTAAGGCACCGAAGCATAGTCCTGTCGGGGTGGTCGCGTGTGTCGGACGGACGCGTAGCACCCAGCCACCCCCCAAAGGACGACGACAAAATAAGTTCGTGCTTCCATGTTTCGGATTGAAATATGTAGCGGCCCCAATTCCAGCCCTGCAAAATCTCTCTTCTCCACTGTC